>NC_084995.1:35548867-35581367 GCF_963854185.1 Sardina pilchardus | reverse complement strand
CCCGGCCCGCCGCAGTCGCTGGGGTTGAGGTGCGTGGCGCCCTGGCCCGCCGAGCGCCGCTGCGAGTTGGGCGACGTGAGCGGGCTGGTGGGGTCGCTGTGGAAGAGCGACTCCTTGCGCCGCGTGTGCGGGCTCTCCATCAGCGTGGTGAAGCCGTACGAGGTCTGCGCCTTGGGCACGTAGGGCAGGGACATGGCCGTCTGCGAGTGGGGGTCCGCGTTGGTGGTCAGGTCGCCGTTGTCGGTCGACGCCAGCTCGTCGGCGCTCTCCACCTGGATGATGTGGCGGTTGGCCGCCTTCAGGAGGTTCTTGGTGTCTCCGGCGAGCCGGTTGAGGAGGCGGGGGCTCCGCGGGCTCCCCTTGGGCGCCTTGCTGCTGATGACCTGCTCCGAGGAGGAGGGCCGCAGCCCGGCATTGCGCGGCTGCGGCTCGGGTGTCTCGGCCTCGGGCGGGCAGCACACCAGCTTGGGCGGGATGAAGAAGTCCGGGATCTTGTCCGGCGTCAGCACGTTGCTGTACGGCGTCGCCGGCTTCTCCTGCCGCTCAGCAGCTGACTGCAACTGCCGGCTCTCCACCGAGCCACGGATCTTCTCCAGCAGCCACATGGGGTTCAGTGCCTCGGAGACCTGAAGGGGCCCAGACACATCGATCAGCTCATTGATTAATTACATCAATTAATTAGGACCTCCGTGTTCTCTTAGGGTCAGTCAGACAGTTGCCCAGGAAACATAATCAGCTGCTATAGCAACACAAAGAAGGGTTGAGTTTCTTAAAATCTTTTAAAAGCTATTGATTTATCCTTAGATTGGAATCAACCTGCGCCATGTTTGACGGTGTTAATCATATTTTCATTATTAGTTTGATACTACATCTGTGCTAACGAGGTGGAACTGAAATGAATGAATGTGGGATCGAATAGGTATAGTTTTAAAATGGATTTTGCCATGCACCTGGCAGACTATTTTTATCTACAGAGAGAGCAGTTAACATTTTCAATTTCACCATGAGAAATGTAATAGGACAAGGAAGTTCAGCTTCACCGACATATTTGCATATACCCCGGGCGTTTTCATTTACTTTACTAGAGGGATGACATACATTTATTACACATCAAACCAATATCCTCATAAGATTTCAGAGGGACTGCCTAAACCGAACAGATGAGGAAAATATTATAAATTATGCGGTTGTTGATCTTCAAATTTGTTAAGTTTTCATTTGCGTAATTATTTAACCAAAAAGCGTTGATTTCGGTAGCACAGTAGCAAACCTCCCGTTTGTCACTGTTTTCAGAACACATTCTGCGCAGTATTTGCCATGGGAGTGGAGGGACACCGGAGGTTACATAAACAGTTTAACCACTAGTACATTACAGTTGTGTGTGATTCACAGGTAAGTAATCCCTGTACTTCCCAAAGAAGGGAACATATCTTAAAAGCCTGAACTTCAGCCGATAAAATTAAACTTAAAAACACGTTATGAGGTCGTTTTAAAATAGCTTATGCGGCGGAAAGCAGAAAACAAAACGAAAGAAAGTTCACAATTAACATTTCATCCATTTCAAATTGTACAAAACAGTATCAAAATTATACAGTACTAAAAATGAAGACTATAGATCATTCTGCATTGGTTTCATGTAGATATACAAGTTACATCGCAAAAGTTATCGTAAAGCACTGTTTTTCCGGTGAGAGCACCTGTTGAGTTGTCTAACACAAAACTTACTGTAAAGCAGAAATCGCTTGAGGTCCACACAGAACACCACCAGATTTCGCATGAATTTTGATGCGTCGTCTCATTCACCGTGTCACCACCTCTCCTCTATTGCTTTAGTCCTAGACAGGGATGCGACGGTGGTCGGAGGAGGAAGCCTACTTGGCGTTTATATCCCTAGCCCCCCGCGCGCCGTGTTTACTTAAGGCAGCCAATGAGAGACTGCTGAGGCTCTTGCGCATCCCCACAATTAATTATGTTTTTTCCTTGCGTCCACTATGAAACAGGAAACACTAAAGTTTGTATGTTAAACTGATGTAGCCTGTTTTATAATCTGCAAAGGAAACAACAGTGATGTCAAATACATATGTTACCAAACTGGCGCGCTCCAGTGTGCTGACAGGACCCTTCTATCAAGTCGCATTTCTTTATATGCGTGATTGATATGTTGACTACAGTCAACTTGTCTTGTTTTGTTTTTGTTTTTTTTCTTGTTTTTCCGCTTAACAGACGTAACGAATGGGCTCTGTTCTGTTCTCTATAGGCTAACTCTAATTTAACAGTTGGTATCCGTGGAAACGTGAAATATGGCAACGCAGTGACTTTCTCAGAAGCCGAAAAGTGTTGGTTGGTGAGGAGAATAATAGCCTAATAAAAAATGAACAGGCGACTCGCTGTACGCAGTCAATAAGCTAAGTTTATGAGGGGAGCGGCAATGGCAAAATTGCATAAATGTAATATCTCATTTTCAGAAGCATATTGCTCACGCATCAACAAAGCAATCACCTCCCTCTTTGCAAATTTGCCCCATCATCACAAATATTTGCCTTAGCATAGCCTACTCAAATACACTAGCCTACCTGTACCCTCTGTGAAATTACTGCTGAATCTGTTCTAGAACACAATCTGTCCGAACTGATCGTCATGTCCTCATTTGGGAAACCATTTTTCCTGGATCTAGTTTATGGTTAAGAGTTAAGACTATATTGCGCGCTCTCTCTCTCTCTCTCTCTCTCTCTCTCTCTCTCTCTCTCTCTCTCTCTCTCTCTCTCTCTCTCTCTCTCTCTCTCTGCGTAACATTAAAATGCAATTAAGTAATTGCCTAGAGAGAAGCGGCACATTACTGCAGTTGGAATGGCCTGATGAACACATCTTTTCTAATTTCCCAGGTTGCCAACGTTAACACTTCAGAGAACGCATCAAATTTCACTGCTGTGTGTCTTCTGACATAGGTATTGTTTATGTGTATTAGCTAAACATGTGTCTGAATGCACCTTCTCAGTTGATGTTTATGTAGAGTTTTATTCAAAGCTACTTACAACAATGAAAATATTATATTAGCATGAAAAATAATAGGACATTAAAATACATTGTTGATGTAATAGACTACCAGTAATAACAACAACAATAATAGCCAGTCTGAAAATTCAACAAAGCAGTGGAATAAGTTAGAATAGAGAACATATAGGTTCTATCAATGAGGAATCACAGAGGAGAATGATTTTGACAGGGACCTCTTGTTAGTCTATTAATGTCAGGCCAACACAACAGATGCTCATGAGAGGACTGCAGTAGGGGGATAAGCTCACTACTTATGCAGGTAGGCCTGCTAACATGGAATACCGGTAGTCTAGTTTGAAAATTGTCACGTATGGCATGAGATAGGGTCTGACCTTGTATCAGTCAAACATAGCTTTGTGGTTTAGGCTGTATACTTTCAACAGTTTCAGTTGGGGTCAATGAAGATGTGACAAGATGGATGTTGGGAAATATCTGGATTGTCAGTTTTGGAAAGACTTTCATGTAAACTGAAATATCACTGAGGCATGCAGATATCCAGAAAAAGTGGAGTCATCTGAGGTGGAAAACGAGTCAAATTAAGAATCATCTGCACAACAGTGATGGGAGAATCATCTCACATAAGGATTTAAATGGAAATGGAAAATAGTCCCGAGTGGGCAGTGCTGATTCCTGACACGCCAGTGATAAGGTCATGAGATACCTATCCTTGTCCAGACACTGAATGACCAGCTTTTGAGGTACTGTAGCATTCAAACCAGTTAAGACATTTTTCAACATGAAAGATACCTAAGGGCTGCTGAGCAAATATCTATGATGCCTGTTGGTAGTGTGGTTGAGGTTTGTGCTTTAAAACCATCAGAGAAGACCCATCAAGTCTTTTAGGAACAACATATGCTCAAACCAGCAACACTAGACCTGGTGAAAGTCACTAGATACATTTACTTTAAAAAAAAGACTCTGGGCCCACCGTTGCTTTTGCTCTGACATGAACACAATCTGTAAGGTTTCTAAGTAAATGTTTTGATAACTTTTAATAAAAGGACAAAACCAGTGGCATTTTATTTAATTGACTTCAATTACAGACAGTCAGCAATCGTACGCAATTTCAAGCTCATAACATTTTTGTTACATTCAGTGAGCACCTCCTCATGATCTGCAGTACACTGAAAACAAATCCTGACTCAGAGGCAGCTCAGGCTCTCAAAACTAGGAACAATACAATTGGGAGTATAGCAAACAAAATTAAACACTGTGTGAAGTTTCTCTGGGAATACTCTGGGAGACCATAACATACCTCTCTGGTGTGCTTTGTTTGGCCCTTGATTAAAATATCATGTATATTGTTTTGGACAAGAGCATCTGCTAAGATATTTCAATATAAACATAAACTAACACCACGTCATGCACAATCGCTGACTGTGCCTGTAAGTAAGTAATTCAAGTCCTTTATGGCCTCCTGCGGAGGGTCCAGTGCAGCCTGGCTAGCGCCTACCACTTCTCAAATGAGATGTGGTCTGGCAACCAAACGGTCATTTTCTTGTATTTGAAAAAAGCTTTCATTGGGCGCCACGGATGTCCATCAAATGCGTCTGTGCATAGCTCACCATCATTTTGCTTTCCCCCTGTTCTGTGATTGGTCCCCTATCTCAGGCAAAAATTAGGGCGGTAGTTTCCAGACTGCCTTAGCAGCGTGAATGAAATTGCGCCCAAGGCAGCATGGGACAGGCTAGATCCAGTGCATGGTTGCATGAAGTCATCAGTTACTGACTGAAGTATTCAGGACAAGTTTGGCTGGTGAGACTTTTTTTGGCAAGCATGTGAGGCCTCCCACTAATGGCTAAGTCAACTTACACTCGCTGCAAAATGAGAGCTCCTGCGGTGGTCCATTTGTTATTGTGTGTTATGCAGGGAGGTGTTTAACTATAAATAACCTAGATTGCGCGCTGACAGCTCTCTTTGGCTTTTGTCAATACCTGTTGCGTCATGTTAGGACAACTAGGCCCTCTTGATTGGAGAGATAGCCATGAAGCCTGTAACACAGCGACAATGACTCCAAAATAACTTATCACACAAAGTCAGCCGAAATCCAATGGTACACTTACAAACTGCGCCTTTCATGGAATCACACAACGCGGTGAGGAAGAGGAGATGTAAAAGAGAGCCGAGAGCCTAGTACCACCGTTTCCACGGCAACGTAGCATCAGTTTTTTTTCCCTCTGACATTTGGCAACAAGTTATTTTCTCCTTCATGTCTGCTGTTCATCCTCCTTACAGATAGGCTAAAAACAGAGGCCTGCACGTGTGTCCCTGACATACAGTACCAAAATCTAGGATAATTCCTCTTGGCCGACAGACATCGCGGCTCGTGCATGGCCTACCCCTCTGGTCCAAAACGGGGCCTACCGGTAAACCTACACCCACCTTGGCCCTACATCTCTGAGGGATGAGAGGGCCAAGAGGGCCAAGAGGTTGATGTGTAAGAGGGCGGTAAGATCAGGTCTCCAGAGCATTTTGAGAGGGTGAAACTGACTCTATGTTCTCCAGAAAAACTGATAGAAACCCACTTTTTCCACCACAGTCACAAGTCTACCCTGCTAAGCAAAGACACCTCTTAAGCTGCTGGCCATGTCTTGTTTGTCAGGGCACTTATGCACTTTAATAGTTACATGACATGTGCTTGTGGATACTAGGCTATAGGGTAGGATAGTCCTTGGTGTTAATATGTTGTACAAGAACAATGTCATAAAAAGCTTCAGTAGCTATATTTTGCCTATTGCCCATCGCTTAGTTTTAGACTACAGGAAATCGATTATAAAACCTAGATTTACCCTATTTTATGGTCATGAAATGTGTCGTGGATAGGAGAAAGTCCCTGGGAGTCATGATACAAAGGCTAGACTATGCCATTCATCATGGTCTCTGGGTATAATCAGCTGCACAATGTAACTAACTGCAAACTAAAAGTGTTTGCTAAAAGCAAACTAAAAGTGTTTTTATGAGTAATGTTTTCACTCAGATATGGTAGGGTAGTGTTGAAGGATGAAAGGCTGTGGCCTTACAAAAATGATTGCATTACCTATTTTGTCTGTTTGAGACAAGAGAATGAAGACATTGCACACAAAGACAGTTAGCCTACCCCAAAATGTCCATATTGAGGGTCCTTTATAGAGACCGGGTATTGTACACTTTTTTTTATTCATCAGCACCTGTAACTCTCTTGTTTTTTTTTCAGCTACAATCCTGTCTTTTTTTCTTCTTCTTTTTTTTTTTAAATGTCCCTTATTTGTCTACTTCAGATAGAACCAACTCAAATTTCTGCAAGGAAATCACAGACCTGATGCAGAATACAAGGTGGTCCTTTGTTACTAGGGAAAGTTGTAACAGTTGGACAAAAGACATAAAAAGAGAGGCCATACCACCCAGTATGTTTCAAAAACACGTTTGGGACATAGCAGTAGGCCTATGAATACAGGAGAACATTGTCTTTTTTATTTATTTTTCTCAGAATGACCATAGCCAAAATAGCCTATGTGGGAGCATGCATGTTTTTTTGTGTATGTGAGGTGCATGTATGGGTGCTTTGTTACTGTGTATGTACTGTGTGTGTGTGTGTGTGTGTGTGTGTCTGTTTGTGTTTTCTAAATTGGTCTCAATAGCATAAAATACACAAAATGTATACTACAGTTTAATGTGGCAATGTACAATAACCTATACATGTAAGTGTTACAACTAGTGCTTTTTGCACTAATCCTGCCCCTCTAGCCGTATCCTTGTATGTCTAATATTTTATTTCTGCTTTGTGGAAATTATGGTGCTTCAACTCACCCCATGTTACAATATAGGCCTATATGGACTTGTCAACAGGTGGCGTTGAGCCATCTGTCAACGTCATGTTTGTAGAACTGTGCTCTTGCAGGATGTAAACGACTTCGGCTCTAGTCTGCAGGAGACCTCGCTGCTGTAGCTCTACTGCTCTCTGCTGGTGGTGATAACTAGAAGTAGGCGAATCAACCGGACACTGACCAGTCCAAATCTACTTGGCATCTTGTCAACTGCTGTTGCCAGGATTAAAAAAAAAAGACCAAAAATAAAGCCACGGGTAAATATTTAACTTCAGTTACACATCAATAGATGAATTGGGATATTTCAGTCAGTCACACATGAAAAACCTAGAATTCTTTGAATACACAACAACATTCAAAAATACTTACTTAAAACAGGAATCAACAATTTATTATAACTATACCAAATCCAAGGGCATTTTTCAAAGCTAGGGTCAATCAACCAATCTGCCAGAATCAGAAATGGCCGTGAATGGGAGAAGAGTGACTGGTGAAATGCACACAGGAATCTGGTATCACATGGACACACACACACACAGTGTGCACATCAGAAGCACACCATGCAGGGGTGCAGGAGAGTCCACACACAGCCTTTGAGCAGTGGGGAGACACCGGGGGACCCACTGCCCAAGGAGCAAGTGGCTTAGCTATATCCCCCACGGACGTTTCCTCTATCCCCAGGATGAAAATGGCAAACCTCTTAGTCACAAGGGCCCATTAAGGCTTCATGATTCCCCTATACTGTTTAAGGGTAAGAAGTCAAAACGGCAACAAAAGTATTTTCTAATAAAGTTCTTTATTTTTCATTTGCATTTAAATAGACCAACAAACCATTAAAAAAAAGAAGAAAAAAAAGAAAACTTATAGATAGGTAAGTAAAAGGAGCGCCCATAACTTTCACGTGCACTTGAACAAGAGTGTGAGAAGCTGTAAACCTTAAAAGTGAAATAATGACTAAAGAGACTGGGAGCCATGATTTTTTTTTTTAAAGCATACACTTTTTGTTGCTGCTGTTTTCTTGTGTGTTTTGTTGGGAGTGTCCTGAGTTGAAAAACACAAGTTCGATCCAAACAGGGAACAGGTCACACCAGTCTCTCTGTTGCTAGGAAGAGGGAGAGGGGGTAGGGTGGAGAGACAGCTCGCTCTCACACAGTAATGTCGACCCACTCTCCAGTATTGTTGAATTCAACGTGAAAGGGAAAAGGACATTAAGAGTGTCAGCAGTTGATTCTTCAGCCCTTAACACTCTCAAACATCTTTTTTAAAGAAAAAACACACACACCAGTACATTGTCCATGGTTCTTGGGTGGGTTACAAGCACCCCTCACCCAGCATCTGATCTGAAAGAGTAGCAGGGAGAGGAAAAGTTGATGCCATCAGTGATTCAATACCATACACAATCGCTTGAGAATAAACACACCCAATCCATCATTAGCACCAGCTCCTAGCATGAAACCTACACACGCACTCGCGCGCACGCACACACACACGTTTTAAATAAATTCTCATTATGATAAAAACACAATATGGGTACATAATTTGTGTATAAATCCACTTTAAACTGGAATTCAATCAAATCGATAAAATAATTTCCTCAAAGTTTGTTTCCCCTATTTGTCCATCTATCATTTAGAGATGCCCGTCCGACATCCACGAATCAGGCAAGCTAAACGAGCACACTAATATACGAAGAGTAACAATGACAGCAAAACATGAACTCATCCCACTCATCCCACCTCATATGACCCACATCATTATCTCCACCACACACAATATGGAAAAATTAAATGGAAAACATCAAACCCAACCTTGCCAGTGGCTTAAGTTATTGTTCTTTTTTGAAATCTGAAGCTGAATGATGTTGTGGTAGTGTTGTGTAAAGACCCCTTCAAACCCAGGACAACACTCCTGCATGAGACAGATCCATCATGTGTGGTGGGGGGTAGGGGACACACACACACACACATACATACACACACGCGCCTTGATAGCACTCTGCTCTGAAAAAGTCCTTTTGTATTGGTTCACCCCACTACACTTGAGGCAATTTCAGCAAATTGTTGGGGTTTGTCCTATCTGACTAGAGGGGCATTGGGGGGGGGGGGGGGGGGGGGTAGTGTTCCCAGCAGACTCCAGATGATTCATACTTTTCCACTCTCAAACTCATTCTTTCTGCCAGTGAAAGAGAGAAGGAGAGAGAGAGAGAGATGGAGAGAGAGAGAGAGTGAACGAGAGAGATGGAGAGAGATGAAGAGAAGGGCTCTCCAAAGGCCAAAAGTGCACTTCCCTTTCCTTCACCCTACCCTGGCCTTCTATTTGCTAATGCAGTCTGTTGTTGTCCTGTAGTTTGCCTGGATAGGACACTCCCAGACAATGCTGGTAATAGGGGTTTGTTGTGGTGAACGCAATAGATGCCCTCTGACCTGCAGCGCCTCAGCAGTGAAAGGTAAACACACACATACACACACACACACACACACGTGGGAAGAGTGGGGGGCGCAAAAGGGCATACTGTATCAACACAGGCCAGAGAACGCGCAGCATGGAAAAGCCTGGAAGAGGGGAAAAAAACAAGAGGAAGGGATGAATAACGGGATGTCACTTGTTCATCGTCTAAAAAAGATGAAAACAAAAAGAACAGGAAGAGGAAAAGAGCGTCAACAAAAACAAGGAATAATATTAGAAATAAACTCTAGAAATTTCTGTAGTCCATTTCAACATCTCTCTGTCCACAGCAGGAGGGGGACAGAGAGGGGGGTTGCATGCTCGTCTTGTGTGCAACAGGTTGTTTGTGTGGTTGTGGTGTGTGTATGTGTGTGTGTATGCTTGTTGGCATTAGTATCTGTGGTAGAATGAAGTCCATGAGTATGGGTATGGGTGGGATGGGGGGCAGGGGGCATTTATGTATGTGTGTGCCTATGTGATGTTGCAGGTAAGTGTGTGTGTGTGTGTGTGTGTGTGCCTATGTGATGTTGCAGGTAAGTGTGTGTGTGTGTGTGTGTTTGTGTGTGTGTGTGTGTGTGTGTTTAGGGGTGGTTGGGTGGGTTGGGGTGGCTGGAAGACGAGCTGGTGAGTTGTCATGACTCCTCGTTGCCAGAGTCGTCCTCGGCATAGCAGCAGTCGTCCTCGTCCTCTTCCTCGAGGTCATCGTCGTCATAGTAATCATCGTAGAGGAGGTCAGAGCCCTCGTCGGGGGCGGGGGCTCGCGTGCGTACGCAGTACTCTGCCAACGTGGTGGGCACCTTCACACCGTCGCGGTCTGCGTCTGCCTTGGTGGCCAACACCTGTTTCCTGTGGACACAGATAGAGGGAAGAGCCCAGTTAGCTTCACCCAGCCCCTGTTTATGTGGAAAATTCAACGCAAAGCAAAAGTGCATGTACTGTATGAAAGAAATGGTCTGTGGTGGTTTTTCAAGGTGAGGTCTAGAAAGTCAAGTCTCATATGTGTACTGTACAGCAATAAAAAGGATCGCTCTACCGCACTCTGTTGACTTGCAAAAGCAGGTGAAAGTCAACAGTGTGAGGTAGAGTGATCCTTTTTTATTGCTATTTAAATGTTCCTACAATCTACCTGCACCTAATCAGGCTGTGCGTGGTACCGGAGTGATTTGGAATCTCTTGTGTGTACCTTAAGCATTTACACAGCATGTTGGCTAGTTCACTATTTTGAGAAAACATCGGCCACCTTCAATGAATGCCAATGATTACAGCACTTATGAGTCATCACAATGTGGCACATGAAGAGAACATTAAGGTCCAAATTCAGCCGTTTTACAAGCATTTTAACATATTGTGATATAATTTAGTCAATAGCACTTTGTATATGTGTATGTGTGTGTGTGTGTGTGTGTGTGTCCTTCAAAAAACACAGGATTTGAGCTGCGCCTTGTTTTTTAGTCCTTCAAAGTCTCTGGTGCGGTGGTCATAAAAAGGTTATGAACAGACAGAGAGGACTCGCACTCAGAAAGACAACAGTCAAAAAAGAAGGGTTTGGTTTTAAACCACTTGTATTTCTATTTTACATTTTTCGGAGGCTTTTTTTCTCACAAGTGCAAAAAGTGCAAAAGTGCTGTGCAAAAGTTTCAGTCCTTAGACTATCCTCAGTGCAGTGTATGTCCTTACCTGATGATTTCGCCGTACTCGCGCTCCTTGCCCTTGCTGTCCCTCCACTTGCGGTACATTACAGAGGCGTCCACGTTGGCCGGGGAGAATGTGTTGGGCTCGTTCAGCAGAGAGATCACACTCAGCAGAATGGTCCTGGGGGGTTAAAACTTCCATCAGTACGGAGTTTAAAGTTGGCACAACTCCCTACACTACCTGGACAGAAGAGTGTTGTGTAGCATTTTCCAAATGCAAAGGAAGAAAAGTCCAGCAAAGGACTTCACATCGGTGTGACCCACTTCACTTCAAAAGTGTCAGACTGGGTTATTGCATTCCTAGGTAACAAGCATACTAATGGAAATATGCATCTGATTCTGTACTGTACCTCACTTTGAATAAAAACATCACTGGGATACTTTCCAGAGCCACTGCTTGAAAACGTATAGTCTGTTAAAGGCCCCCTACGCAACATTTTAATCTTAAAAAGGTACACTGTGTAAGATCTTTATATACCCTTTCCAAAGGTAAACAAGTATAGGGGGGAGCTCCGTAGAGCAAAATGCGACAACAAAAGTGAGAAATCGGCAAAGAAATTAGAAGAGTTACAGAGCTGACTCTGGTCTCTGCTTAATTACTGTTTTTGGTAAGATCAACTTAAAGGTTCGATGAAAATTACTGGCTTGATATGTGAATGTGAAGGACTGAAAAGCTTTCATACAGGGGAGACTTTAACAGGTCTTGTACACACACAACTAAATATCTAGGTTTTGATCAAACACAATATTTAAAAATTACATTCAAACGGTGAATAAGCACAGGCTTGATGCCGAAAGCAAAGTCCTCACAGAAACATTTAAGTGGTCTTTCAAAAGTTGTCATAACTAAAGCTGGAGCGGTCAGGCTACTTCCACTTGTGGACAATCAGGGGCCAGAGATACCACGCAGGGAGCGGGGGATGGGGAGGCCACAAGTAGAAAGTGCAGAGGGTGAGGGGACTGACGCCAACTTCCTTTCACACTCAGCAGTATGTCGTCAACAGGAAACCATAGTGTGTGTGTGTGTGTGTGTGTGTGTACAGCCAAACACACATGAAATACAGACAGGCACATGTGTATTAAAGAGTTCCTGTCTCTGCTTTCATCAGTGTCTTTGTGGCGACAGCTTGTTTTTGCTATGGTATACTGACTACTTTAGAATACATTGGAATAGGCCCGTCTCTGTGGTCAGGATATCAGAAAAAATTAATAGGTGGCAGTTGCCAGCCTAATATAGGGAGGGACGATTGAAACAGACAGGATTTATTTATGCCATGATTAAATCTGACTAAAAGCACACTCGGAGATGGGATGGATGGTTTTAGGATGGAGTTGCAGGTGGTGTGATGGCAGCAAATTAATAATAAAAACGAGGTCAAAATTGCTCCCTCACTCCAACTTTCAAAGCCACTCATACTGATGCACATGGCACGGAAAGCAGTCCTCATTACTTTTGTGTAAACACGGGTCTCAGAATAACATCACTTCTGCATTTGTGAGTGTGACCAGATGCTCTGAGAGCTGGCGCACGGTATTCAACACCACCAGATGCACATGTTCCGTAGCTTTATGGGGACAGCAGCACTATGTGGGCAAAATATAAATGAAAACAATGATTTCAAATCAGCCCATAGCTAAAGGGAGTGGTAATTGGTGTAACCCACTTCAAGTGTCATACTGGGTTGCAGCATGCTCAGCTAAGGGTAGGTATCCTCTTATCTAGATCTAGGGTAGACAGCAAATAGGTGCTTTTCCTTTTATGCAGTGCCCTTATGCAACAGCAATGACATATGAAAAATCCAGGGTGAGGTCTATCTAAATAGCAGAATATCTAATCCCATTTTTTCTTTCATGTGAGACGACACAGCCATGTGAGTTCACATTTCTGTTTGCATACCTTCAGTTGCTTATCAAAAGCTTACAATCAGGTATGTAACACATGTAAACAACTGCTGAAGGACTGCTGCTTCATTGTGTGTTATTGGTAATTTCATGGCAGCAGAACTCACAACACCAGTTTGCCATTTCAGTTTGCAGTTTCCCTGAATCACAAGACTGTAAACCTGACCTGTGGTGCTGACAATTGGTATCAAATGACTGGCCCTATTGTGATGTTTAGTTATTTACAAAAATGTGTGTTTGTTAACTGTAGTTATTTGTGCGCTGTGTTTACCTGACGTTTTGTGTGGGGTTCCATCTCTCAGAGGGCAGCTCTCCGCTCTGGGGGTCATCCACAGGAGGGTGCAGGATGGAGATGCACACATCACCGTTCTGAAGTGGGACACACCCATGTCATTAATACCACAACAACAACAGAACCCAAACATGGAGCAACCACAGGCGGCGGCAACAACAACAACAACAACAAGTACACAGTGACTAATCATCTGGCAGAACTACACACAAAAGAACATTATTCTATGGAGGGTACAAGTACCAATCATTAGTCACAATCTGAAGTACTCAAACATGGACAAATTACAGTCAATGACAGAGACAACAAAATCAATCAACTAATCATGAACTAATAACAAATAATAATCAAGGTGGTTCAAAACAGAGCCCGCTGACAGATTGGAAAAAGGTTGTGTCTCCCATCTACATAAAAATAAAGTCCTTGACCTAAATCTCAAAACTTGTATATCCATTTGAACTTCACACTGGTCTTACATCCATGAATGGACACTAACAAAGCAGACTGTTTCTGTGTATCCATGATGAAAGCAACCATGTTGTAGTCAATTAATTCCATGGCAACTTCAAATCCTCTCATTTCCGTTGCCCATTTACTAACTTCAGTTATTGTGAAACAGGACTGTGCAGGTCTATCTTTGTTCAAACTAACACTCACATCATGATAATAATGAGCGATAATGACAGCCCGAAACTACCACACGGCAGACCTGACTAACATGTGGCCCCACTGACAAGAAAGCCCCTGAGGCCCCGTTGGAGTTCTCTGCTTCCTTGAGAGGAAGGACTCACGTGCGCCGTTTGAAACATGCCAGAACATCACCATCCACCTCCAGTTTACCATCCACACATAAGCCCTTAGGCTCTGTCGCAAACCCCCTACCCCTCCCTTATGACTATAGTCAGATCTACTCCCCGCCCGAAAGTAAAGCAGAGTGGTTGCAACACAACTAGAATGGTGTCCGCTCCTAGAACAAAAACAAACTCCACTGGGCCTAATCCTCAGGCTCTGGCTTAAGGACAAAGACATTTTTGGTTTGTGGTACTTTTGAGGTCGTCTTCCCTAAATGGGGATTTACTTAGCAGGTGGTCTGATTTGGCGAGGACACTGAACAGGGCCTTCAAGACACAACATAAGTTATGCTGTTACTACTGTAGGTGCGATGTTGATCTTACCTCATAAATGTTGGGGTGCCACATTTTGGTGAGGAAGCGGAAGGCTGGAGGGGAGTAAGGGTAGTCGATGGGAAACTTGATTCGGGCCTAAACGGCAGTGGGGAAAACACAGATATAGCAGTTTGTACCACAAGGCAAACAGACAAATGAACCTCAGTTTCATTGTCAGGGAAACAAGATATCTCCTCCCTTTCCAGTTCAACCAGGTCTGAGTCAAAAACAATTTCATCACAAAACCTTTCAAAAAACAATACCCTGTAGGAGAGCAGTTCATAAACCCCAAATATGTAATAAAATCATAAAACCACTGATTGTAAAAGTTGATTAATTACATTTGAAAATATATTTCTACACCACGTTTTCTTTTTTCTTTTTTCTTTTTAAATGATAAATATTAAGAGTATACACAGAGACACAACTGCCGTTTTAAAATACAGTCTCTGCTCTTCAGGGGTCGGGTTCGGGTGCAAAAATGGCTCCCAGCACATGACATGTCAGGCGTCCTCTAGGGATGGATCGCAGCCCCTGGGAGCTATTCGGGTCTGGGCAAGGAGTCCCAATCTGCCAGGGCCAAGCGTTGACATTACAGAACCTGCCAAGTCCAATGTACGACTAAAAGTAAACAAAGGCGAGATGTGAACTTTCCTCGTTATGACCTACTTTATTCCCTAATCCGGAGTTACGGCATTCCTGCCTCGGTTCTATTATTGTCCTAGAATTCGTTCATGTTAGTGACAAAAAAGTTAAGTATTTAACTTGACAAGCGATTTACCTTATGTCTCTAAAGACATTTTGTTTTTAAGAGAGTGCAAAGTCGACGCCAAGAGAAATGGGTCAATGTGTTCATTGTGTGGATATTCGCTGAGAGCTATTCCATTTGTTTCAGACGTGTGCCTTTCTTTGAAGTTACGTTTCAAGCATGACAGTAGGCCAACATGTAATTTTACACGTAATGTACAAAAAATAAATTGTACATAATTCAGATAATGTAATTAAATTGATGCCTCAGGATAAACACGTTGTCTATTGGTAAACATCAATAAACAAAATCTGACGATATGCTTCCTGGAAGTAGCACTAGTGTGGTTATTAGCCAATTATTCTTTTGTTGAACATTCACTGTGCCCTGAGAACTAGGAACAAAGACTGCTAGCTGACAGCCTATCCAGCTAGCGAAGCATTATCTACATTGTGTTACCTACCCGTAAATGTAAGGCTTAGACGGAAGACATTTATTTTTTCCAATTCGAACAAATGTGGTTACGTTAAGGAAGGTTACCTTAGCACAGGGCTGATATTGTGTCAACCGAGCAACTGGCCACAAAGCCAGCTAACGTTAATTAGAATCCAGATAGCAAGCTACCTTAGCCTACTATTTATAGCAGGTGAGAACAGCTAGCCACTGGTATCTAAATATAGCGTCTTGGCCTGCTGGCAAGCGAAGGAAAACGAAATGCCTGTAAACATTATTATTTAAAAAAACAAGTTAATTTAATGTTACCTTAAAATATCCCCCTTCATAATGTGTGTTGGGGGGTCCGAAAATGGCTACTTCCCAGTTGTACAAGTCTGCTTCGTCCACCAGTGTTATTTTGAAACCTTCGACTGGTTCCTCTTGAAGACTTTTCATTTCAAGCATTAGTGCCTTTTGCGAGCTCGCAACCTGAGTATGACTGTGTTGAGCCATGTTATAAAGATATTTGGCTGGTTATCTAACTTGGAACCAATTCGATTGTCAGTACTGTTTAGCTAACGTAGCTAGCAAGCCAGCCAGCCAGCCAGCTATATTTGCTAGCTAACCTAGCTTCTATACAAAACCTTCTTTGTTTGTTTGGAGTTCTCCTTTGGGTATAATACGAGCTAAGAAGGTATAGCTCGGAAAAAATACACTATGCTGCGTCTCACAAATTATCGCTGGTAGTCAAAAAGTCAGTCAAGAGTTGTTGAACAAAGGGCAATTACTTAGCCTGATGTCCATGAAAATAACAAGCTAAAACAACCAATGATCACTCTCAGGATAATTAGCTAAGCTAACAAATATCGACACGATTACTTTTCTGAGTCGAAGAGAGCTAGCCAGCTAGCTACAAAGCAAATAAATGTATTTGTTTAAGCACTCAACCACTGCTAATGGACGTGCCGAGATTAAACGATATATTTGTAACAGAACTAGCCAATCCTCTCTACGTAACGAATAAAATAACAGAGAATAAAAAAACACCAACTACTCGCGTTGAGTAATTAGAGACATCTGAACCGACGCAAGTGTGTTGGCTTGGTGTATTATGAGTGTTTCTCTCTTTGCTATTGGTCAATAAAGAGCGCCTTGCACACTGGGAAATGAAGTTCATTCAAACATCCGCTTCCTCCTTTTGTTTACGAACTGTTGTGTAGGCCTATGAGTGCATTTGGAAATACAACACGAAATGTAACCAACCAAACCAAACATATTACTTAGAAGTCACTGGTATTTACGATATTTAAAGAATAGTGCCTTTCAGTAGTTAGCCTAACCATTTTGTGTGTCTCTTCGTCAGTTAGTCTGTAACACAATGTTGTTGTTTTGAGAATGAAACCAAGCTCCAATTCAATGTAATGTAGACTGTTGATTGCCCAACACCTAAAAACTAAAAACTGGCCTGCTAAAAACTGACTTGCGAGATTTTCTCCTGAAAACGTATGTTGTACAACAGTAGCTCGAAGGACCTTGGTTCATTGCTTCATTCCAAAGCCATTTCATCCACTATTCTACACAAAGCCATTTGTTCATGTCCCCCACTTGGAAGAAAGTCAGGCCTACACAGACAAACACAAAACCTGTTTATTTAATTCAACATTTTGTGTAATTAAATGAATGGGACAGTAAGCACAGCTTTTTCTTCATCTTTATGCATAAAGCATCTGGGAACACCTCGGGCATTCAGGGGATGTCAACACTTGCAACACCCACAGGAATTCAATTTTGTGTTCAAAGCTTGTTGGTCCAGGGTCATCCCACAGTGACAGTCATCTCTATCTTATCTGAACAGTCAGGGTCTGTATTTCACATAGTTTGGAAGCTTCAAAGTGTCTTTCTTGTCTTTCTTTAGCAGTGGACTGCTGTGGTTGTGCTCTCTTGGTCTGACAGACATTAACAGCATGCACACACATACACACATATACAAACATGCAGTTTACAAATAGTCTCTCTCTCTCTCACACACACACACACACACACACACACACACACACACACACACACACACACACACACACACACACACACACACACACACACACACACACACACACACACACACACACACACACACACACACACACACACACACACACACACACACAAAATGAAAGTGTCCTGAGCCCCAGCTGTTCACCCCCATTTTGACTCGACACATTCAGCCTCGTGCATCAGCTTGAGGTCATCTTACTGTGGCGTGGGGGTTGGGGGTTTTGGGGGCAGCTGGTGTCTGACGACCAGTATAGGGGCTGCTGGTTACACACAAAACAGCCCCAAACACCCACAACCCCACCCTAAGCCCATGTCCTCCATCACCCTCCCCCAGTACCCACACCATTCACCCGAGAAAAAGGGCTCGGTATTGGGCATGGCTTCAGAATGAACCATTGGTACAGTATCACACACCAAAATACCCCCCACTTGCCTCTTACCGAACAAGCCCCCATCCTCTCTTTCTACAGGCCACCCTCACCATCGGAGTTGGAGCCGTGCCATGCCGTGCCGGATGCCAGGCCAGGTCTTTGCCCTCAGGCATAGCCCAGGCCGCCCTCCTCAGCGTGGCTGCGCTGGTGCAGCTTGAGGGAGTTCAGGTGGGAGTAGGCCTTGCCACACTCCAGGCAGCTGTAAGGCTTCTCGCCCGTGTGGCAGCGCTGGTGGGAGATGAGGTGTGACGTGCAGTAGAAGCGCTTGCCACAGGCCGTGCAGGTGAAGGGCCGCTCCCCAGTGTGGATCCGCTGGTGAATCTTCAGGTAGAAGTGCGTGGTGAACGTCTTGCCGCACTGGCCGCACCGCGACCTCTTGCCCCCGTCGCGGCCCTCCACGGGTTCCCCACCGGCGCCGACGCCCATGGACGCAGGCGGGTGCTCGGCTGGGCCATAACCGCTGGTGACATCACAGTGGCGATGCTGGAGGGGTGGGATGGGAGGAGGAGGGTCCTGATGGTGGGAGGAGAGGAGGCAGTGCTGGTCTCGCGGGAGCACATGTGCCAGCGTGGGGTGGGACAGGGGGTGTGGCTGCTGATGGAGATGAGGCATGGGCAGCGAGGATGCCGGAGCCTCCTCCTGGTGGTCTGCAGTCAGGCCGGCGTCCTGGTCGGTGCTGCAGTCCTCCCAAGCGCCGTAGAGCTTCGGGTCAGCAGGGGCACGCTGACCCAAGACCTCTGCAGCAAGAAAAACACACACATGCAGAAATCGATACATAGTCACATACAGACCGGCAGGCATGCACCCACACACACAGCCACACATGAAATGGATACACATTCACATACACAGGGGGACAAAGAAAGAGAGACAAAGAATGGATACATGGATATTGGCACACGTATAGCCTATGCAAATGTGGGCAAAATGCAAATCTCATTTTATTTCATATATTAGTGTGAATATCTTGCCAAAATTGGAAAAGAAATGAAATACCTAAATCTGGAATAAAATCATCTTTATCAGCATCTTCGTATTTCATGAGAATATTGTAATATTCAAAGAAATGACTTGAAAGGGGTCTGCATTTTTTATCATTTCTTTTACACCCAGAAATATCTCCCTTACCCTTATGTGCCTGTGTGTTTTGTGCACCAAGACCAAGTATTCTGATTGGTTTGGCATCAGCAAATGCAGCAGGTGCTGCTGGAGTAACCTTTCACATGACATCAGATCAGTCGCAGCGACCTTGCATTGCATTGTCCAAACATGACACTTCTAGGTTTGTGTCACGTCTGTTTGATCTACTGTTGCCTAGCAGCTGTCCGTGTCAGTGAGTCCAACAAAGAGGCAAACACATCTGCTCCGTCTTCTCACATGCGTTCTCACACACAACCTAACACGGCATCTGTGTGACCTCATACGGTACCTTCTCCAGGTGTGCTTGTTGTGTCTATCTCCTCCTCCCAGCAGTCTTCTCCATCTACTGCAGCACCTCCTGTGAGAACAGAAGCTCTGGTTAACATACAGTACTAGTACCTAACCAAATGTAAGTGTGTGCATGTGTGAGTGCATTACCGTCGGCCTTGTTCCATGGCTCCTCTTCAGACTTCTCCTCTTTGATCTGAAAAGGCCCTTGCTCGTCATCTTCCTCATCGTCCTCCTCCTCCACATCCACCTGGCATGTCACAACAGAGGTAAAAAAGAGACAATCAGGTCACACTGTCTTACAAACACCCTGTACAGTTAGCAATTTTATGAGCTGACAGCTGACTAACATCACAAAAGTGAACACTAGGGGCAGGACTGAGCTCAGGGGGTAAATACCAAAGATAAATGCCAGTAACTAAATTCAACAGATCTGCCATACTCTGCTATCTCCCCACCCAAGTTGCCACTTCACCCCAGGTTTTGTGAAGTCTTTTATCTTGTCTTTATACTTCACCTGTTTCCCCCTGACATCAATGTGAATGGGTGACACCCTTGACATTTCATCTCTGAAATGCAGGTCATGAATTCACCACGTCAACATTATTGTAATGATGTGGCATGGCCAGTAAGAGACGCTAATGGGCAGAAAATACCTCTAAATGCATTTCCTGTCTCAAATTTGGCCCAGCGAATCATAGAGCTCCGCCTGTCTACAATCTTTGCCTCAGCACTTGTCACTTGTCACTTGTCATACAGATAATAACATTTGCTAATCTGATCATTTCAACAAGTCCTCTTCAAACCAGCATGGACTTAAAAGGCAAATACTGGGAGGAAGGTTCATCGTTGTGGGATGTGTGATGTGTGGCAACTGACCAATGAGACAAATGCTATAATTAATTTGACATTTATTTATTCTATTTTTCAGAGACAACAGCAATGCACAACTGGCTCGAAACAACACACCCAGGATATAACCATAAACAACTGCAGGTGGGAGCCACCACACCGGAACCAGATCCCTTAAGGCCCTCCTTCAACGGTACAAAATGCACTGCCACTAGTCAACAACTGGGAAACACAACAACCTGATTGCCAAACCAAGGAACCTGCAGCTAAACATCTGGACAGCAACATGGCAAAACTCACAAATCTGTTGGTGAAATGAAAAACAAATGCAAAGCAGCAGGCTGTCAGATTTAGTCTTTAGTCACATTACAGTGTGGTTAAAAAACTCTGGTAAAACAAAATGAACTTTTGGAAATAATTGCATACCTCAAGAGAGAATGAGTGCACAATCGCATCTTTCCACTCGGCTGCAGGGCCTCTCTCGGTCATAGCTGGACCAGCCCAGCTTGAGACACCAACTGTAAGTGTTAAAAAAGGATTGATATACATGTAGGTTAATCTAGATCAGGTAAAATGGTTTCCTTTCTCAAATTAGATTACAGAGAGAATGTCCAAATGTAATTTTCCTTATTCAACATACAAAAAGTCTTATTTTGATGTTGTCATTTCGGTTGTCCTTAATCAGTGGCCTAAATCAGTAGCAGACAGGAAGTCCAAATATAGCCATGTTTTAACATTCATCATAACATTGGGCCACCAAGATCGAGATCTTTTATCAAGGTATGCTATGTTGGTATTGTCTGTTTTCATTCGTGTATTCCTACATATAGCAAAGGTGCACTGTTAAACATCTAGTTTATGATTATGAGTCTGTAGCCAAGAAGTAGCGGATGTTGTATCATGAAGGCCTGCCAATCAGTGTGATTAATCGATTCCCTCCTGCGCTTCTTCAACTACTTTCCCGACCTAGTCTGATGCTGATGGTCAGCATTTAGTCCTCCTCAATTCTAAAATAATGCTAATCCTTACCTTGTTCACGCGGAGCCCCATTAGTCACTTGGATTCCCACTGAACGCAAGTTGACAGTAGACTTTTTTTCTTGTGCTGGAGCTTGTCGCGCCGTTTTCAACTCATTTTCCGTCAGCTGCAGTCGCCTCCAGAGTGCCTCAATTTCCCTTTCTCGTCGGGATATCTCTTGCCGTAAAACAGACGAGTCGTTGTCAATTACTTTGCTCATCTCAGCTAGTGCTGATTTGGCAAAGACTTCCATAATAGAGGCTAACTGAGTGTGAATATCTATTGAATTTGACATCATGCATGTGATGTGTAGATTTGGAATGAATATTTGTAAAGGTTTGCACGCTGTTGTCGAGTAGCCTAGCCTAAGCTCTTTTCACTGCCGAATTCGCAAGCAGATCGACCACAGATCTACGAAAATTCAACATCGTAGCCTATAGCTTGTTTAACGATAGGCTACCGTTCGTTAGTTGCTTGCATCGGTGTGCTGTAATGTTAGCTAGAATCACATTACACTGTTCTAACACTAAGTCTAGGCCTACTGAAAACGACATCGGTGTAGGCTATCTCAGATGTCCACTGTCATATGTTGCAACATTAAAGTAAATGTATTAGCTGTGAACCAACTGAATGTGTATCGTGAAGCATCTATTGTAACAACGTTGCACTGTTATTTCCTATTTGTGACGATGGTAACATTGCCACATGTGTGTGCATAGAACCAATAGAATTTGCGTCTCAAACTAGATACCCGTAAATATAGAAAGAGATGCGCATTTTAATCTAAAGAGTCAGGTGCCTCTGCCTCATAACGGAATGCTACAACCCCTGGCAAACATATGAAATCGCCGCTCTTGGAAGATGTTCATCTGTTGGTCCCCGCAAAATTGGAACGGAAGCAGGACAGATAATGCCCAGGTTTCCGGCCTGCAATCGGCGGGAGATCGGACTGGGTTTACCCAGTCTAATACACTTCGCGCATTTTCTGCCATCTTCTCAGGGCCTTTTGCTGACATGCAATCCCATTAGCCTACTGACTGTGGAAACGGTGTTGTTTTCTTCAGGCATTTCATTTGCATCCGGTTGCACAGGGCTAAAGAGAAAATGGATTGTGGATGCTTATGAGAGTGATATTCAGAGATGAATATGGATGGGGATGCTGAAACTTTTCTTTGGTGCCCAATGAAAAATACAAAGATTAAGAGAACTAGTTTCCACAATCACTGATGGGTTGCATGTCAGGTAAATGACCAAGGAGATATCAGTCGTTACCTCTTAAAATGCACAAGTTGACATTTGCACACTTTTGTCATTCCATCAATCAAAAGTTTTAGTGATGGCCTACATAAAGAGCAGATTTTAACACAGGCCTAAATGTCAGTATTTCAATGTATTTAGAGTTGTCTGCATGGTCACTGACCTTTTCTGTGATGTGTCATATTAAAATAGTAATTTATTATTAGTTTACATGGACTTCAAGAACTAAACTGTATTTATTATTCTTAAAGACTGTTCAGTTCACTTGCTTTTCTGCACCGGAGTGTGAGACAAGGATGGACAGCACATCCAAAAACAGGTAAAAGGAAACTGTCTTTCAGCAGACCACATTATTTAGCTAAAGGTTTGAGAGTTGAACAATTGTATATGTATTTCAAATTCTCAAGGGCTGTTTTGTGCCTTTTAGCTATGTTGGTGATCTGGTCATAAATCCTGATTGGTGGAGTGGTAGTTGTCCTGTGAAGTTCACCCCTCTTGACAAAGGAACTATGGATACCTGATGGATAGGCTTACCTGTCTGACCAAGGCCCTTCATTGGTGATTGCTCACTTGGTTTGCCAGCCATATTCAGCAAAAATGTTGATGGTTTTGAGAATGAGGCATTTGGGTAGCCTACTCTGTGTTCCATTTTTATGTAAACATCCACAGATCTTTGTATCATTCCCCAAAAGCTGCCATCTTTGCTCATATAATGACATCCGGGTATATAAGGCAGCTTTGGGGCATTTTTGTAAATGTTATAAATTAACAAAAATCAAAACACTTGCAAAATAATCCTTTGTTGTGGAATACTGTGCATAGACTGATCACAGAAATGAATAAAAACCAATCAGAGTCCAATATATATTTATCATTTCTGTATTCAAAAATCACTTGTTAAAGTTTGTATGTGAAATAATACAGGTTGTATGTCGACACAAATGGAATGGAACTAAGAGACATCATGTGATAATTGCAGAACAGAACAGAACAGAACTAAACAGAACTAAAAAAACAGATGAAAAATGAAAGCTGTGTAGGTTTATTGAACATGCAATCTCAATTGGTCAATTCAGAAATAACCAGCTCTTACTGAGGTCATATTCCAGAAAGCAAAACACCAATTACCAAACTAACACCAAACCAACACCAAAAACAACACCCTTATAGAAGTAAATTCCATCATGAACCCTCTACTGTATTAATTTAGTAATAAAATGGAACCAAAATCAAATGAAAGCTGTATATTGGGAAAAACGTCTCAACTAGAGATAACCAGACTCTTATTGAAGTACCATGCCTACAAAAACTAACTAACAAAAACTACTTTTCCTTCCAAGTACCTTATACAAATGAGGTCTATTGATTTAATTTGGTGGATCATTTGATTGAATTAAACAACTGAATTTCAGTCAGTTGAATGACCCTCTAATGTGCAACCTGCAAGTATATCTATACAAAGATCAGGACATCTTGGACACATCTACACCTTGTTGTTGAATACCAATTGTGGAATGGAACTAAGAGACATCATGTGATAATTGCAGAACAGAACAGAACAGAACAGAAAGCAAAACACCAATTACCAAACTAACACCAAAAACAACACCCTTATAGAAGTAAATTCCATCATGAACCCTCTACTGTATTAATTTAGTAATAAAATGGAACCAAAATCAAATGAAAGCTGTATATTGGGAAAAACGTCTCAACTAGAGATAACCAGACTCTTATTGAAGTACCATGCCTACAAAAACTAACTAACAAAAACTACTTTTCCTTCCAAGTACCTTATACAAATGAGGTCTATTTATTTAATTTGGTGGATCATTTGATTGAATTAAACAACTGAATTTCAGTCAGTTGAATGACCCTCTAATGTGCAACCTGCAAGTATATCTATACAAAGATCAGGACATCTTGGACACATCTACACCTTGTTGTTGGATACCAATACCATTAGTTATTTAGTAATAAAATGCGCATAAAAAGAACTAAACTGTACAGGAAAGGTTGTGACATCACTGGCCTATTTCGCAGCAATGCTTACCAGTTAAAAATGTCGCCACTGATATGCGTGGCAACTCATATCGGCACCTATTTACAGTGCGCTTTAATCTGAACCGAGACTTATATGTTTAGTACCACCTGTGCTTGCCCTATTATTTCAATCAAAATGGCTGTGAAAAGGGTCTATAGATATTTGCATTCATGAGTTAGTAATAAACAAATGTTATCATTATTGTCATATACTGTATCTACATTCATTGGACAGGTGCCAGCCCATTTACCTGTGAGGGACATTTTAAAACCATCATCTATCACTGTCAGTCATTCTGCTCGACTCTCTCTGAACCCGTGAGTTCTCACCAAGCGCTATTTCAGCCTGGCCTTTTCGTCCTGTACACTCACCCCTCTCTCCCTCTCTTTCTCTCTCTCGCTGTGTTCCCTTTCCCTCTCTCGTTCCCTGGTTGCCCGGGCAACTGCCTCATCAAAGCAGATGCTGATCCCACTGTTTCTCTTCACCTCCCTATCTCTGGTTCTACGCTCGCGGTCTCCTTCCCGAAGACCCAGCTTGTCCTTTTTAACATCAGCACTTCCGTCTCTACCGGCCTCTGTTTCGCTCTGGTGGGGAGGACCTCTCCACCTCTCTGCCTCCGCGTCTCTCTGCTCCGCCTGTCCGTCTTTGCCCTCCGCCCCCTGCTCTCTTGCTCCACCTACATCCCCGCTAGTCTCTCCCTCTGTCTCTCTCTGTCTGTGTGCAGCGTGTTGCTCTACTCTGGTGTCCAGTGACTGCTCTGGTGTCTCCATCTGTGGAGGTTGCTGGTTTATGGTGATGTGTGGCAGGTGTGGGTCTGTGTCTCTGTGCTCTGTGATTGGGTCAATTTCTGGGCCACAGGGTTGTGTGGTGTCTCCTGTGTGGAGCGCAGCACCTGTGTGCTCTTGTGCTACAGGTGACTCTGTGTGCCTCACCTGAGCCTGATGTTGCCTGTCATCGTGCAGTGTGTTCAGTGTTGTTGTGTCTGGGGTCTGCGAGTATGGCGTGTGCTGCATGTCTTGTGGTGGTCCTTTGGTGTCTTGGTCGTGTGTGTGATGTGTGTGTGGCACGTCCCTGTCTTTCTGCTGTGGGCTGTGTGTGTCTCTGCTCTGCATCTGCTGTCTGAGGCCTAGCGCTGTGAGACGGGACTGCTGTGGTTTGGGCGGCACCACGGGCACAGACTTGGCCTGGTGCGTCCTCACGGGCGCCTGCTTGGACACCACCAAAGTTCTGCCCACGCCCTGCCCCAGAGACGCCGGCTTGTCGTCCGTCTTACTCTCTCTATCCTTCCTCTCTTCTCCAACATGCCTCTCCCCTCCTTGTTCTGCCTCGCTGATGGGATTTTCTCCCTGCTCCTCCTGCTCCTCCTGCTCCTCCTGCTCCGCCCCCTCCCTCTCCTCTCTGGGCAGCTCAGACTTCTCTGCACCCTCACTGGCCCTGTGGTCTGTCTGAGACTCCGGCAGCTGCTCGGCCGCCTGACGTTCGACTGGCGCCAAATGTCCCTCCTCTGTATGTCCCTCCTCTACCTCCTCCCTCTCTTTCCCCACCTGTCCAATCACAGCGCCAGCCTCTCCCGTGCTCACCAAAGACTCGTTTTCTCCTCTTTCTGCCTCATTCTCTTCCTTCTCTTCCTTTTCTTCGCCTGTGCTTCTCTGGTCTGCTGTTTCCTCTGCCAGGTTCTTTTGATCTGTGACTACCCTCTCACTTCCATCTGGCTGATCCTCCTCCTCCTCCTCTGCCACAGGTAGTCTCTGTCCTTCATCTTCCTCTTCCCTCTCTGTCCACTCTCCCTCGTTACTGCCAACCTTCTGTTCACCCTCTTTCTCTGTCTCTCCATCCTCTTCCACTTCTTCATCGGTTACTCTCTCTTCTTGTCCACCCCCCTCTCTGTCACTCTCTTCCTCATCAACATCACCTGTCTCTATCTTTCCGTCATTCTCCCCATCCTTTTCCTCCTCCATCTCCTCACCCTCTTCCTCTTCCTTCCGGTATGTTCCGTCCTGCCATCCTTCCCCTGTGGGCTCATGGGAAACCACATTAAAGGAGGTCTCTGACTCTGATGCTGACCCTTCCCCAGTGCAAGTCCGAGCCTCACCCTGCGAGGGGGCAGCAGTGGTGGAGGCTGGGTGAAGGTCTGACCAGTCCACCTTTTCTACCTCACAATCTGAGGGTCTTTCGCCATGGCAACCGTTAGAGTCTGTCTGTTTGTTGTTGCGATGGTCTCTGGGTGGCAGCGGAGGGCCGGGGTAAGCGCTGGTGGAGTCTTGGTCCAGCTGAGTGTGAGCGTCTGGTCCAGCGTCCACTCTGAGGAGGAGGAAATCAGTTAAGGACACTGTACACACACACACACACACACAAACACACATACACTCACTCACAAACAAATACACACACGCAAACATCAAGTCAAGTCAAGTCACATTTATTTCTAAAGTGCATTTTAGGTATGCACAAAGTGCACATATACATGTGTGTGCATATACACACACACACACACACACACACACACACACACACACACACACACACACACACACACACACACACACACTCACACACACAGCACAATTACACACACACAACTTAACAGAAGGGAGTTGGCCTGATTTCTGGATGTCTGATGTAGGAAGTGAAAGTGGAAGTCATAGTCAATTTGATGTCTGTTCTCGTAAGTGCTCTGCTTCACTGTTTGTCTGATGTATAACAGTGGTAATCACACACCATGGCATAGCCTACATCTGTGCATAGCAAAATAGTGGGTTTACGTGAACATGTGTGGGTGTGTGTGTGTGAGAGAGAGTGTTTTGTGTGTGTGTGTTTGTGTGTGTGTACGCGAGTGTGTGTGTGTGTGTGTGTGTGTGTGTGTGTGTGTGTGTGTGTGTGTGTGTGTGTGTGTGTTTGTGTTTGTGTTTGTGTTTGTGTGTGAGAAAGAAGGTAGAATTTCCCTACTCACCCCTGTCCCTCTTGGCAGCTCGTCTTCTCCTCTCCCATTTCTTCTTCTTTCCTCTCTTCTCCATGCGTTTCCTCGTCCATCTCTTTGTTTGTTGCTCCGTTGCTTGAGTCTGTCTGTACCTCTGAGCATTCTGATTGGCTAAGATGGAGAATGTCCATGAGCTGATTGGCTAGTAAGCCCGTGTCTGTTACAGGTGAGCTTTGTAATTGATCAACGTCATTGATGTTCTGAGAGCTGATTGGCAGCGGGTCTTCGTTGTGTATTACTGTTCCTTCTGATTGGCTACAAGAAACACTACTGCTTGTTTCTGTCTGATTTGAATCATGCGATCGGCCTCCCATGGACATGTTCACATAGCCACCACTTAGAATAAAATCTGTCTGCATTCTGTCCTCGGATTGGCCACTGAGGCAAGTATCTTCGCTGCTATTGGCAGGCAGAGGCTCGCCCCTGGATGCCAGGCTATGAAACTCCAGTTCATTAGGGAGGCTGCGCACAAACATGTCCTCATACTCTCCCCTCTCGTCATCATCCTCGTCCTCATCTTCATCGCTCGGGTCTGAGAGCACAATCTCATCTTCATCCTCATCCTCATCCTCGTCTGAGTAAGAGGAGACATTGGGGTAGGAGGGGCTGCATTTGTAAGGCAGGCTGTGGGATTTGCTTGGCAGTCGTGTGTGCAGAGGGAGGGACATCGGGCGGGAGGTCGGCGTGCGCAAGGGCACCGGAGATGGTGGGCTCGGCTGGGCTTTCTGTGGAGGGGAAATGCTGGTCTGGTCGTCATGAGGTTCCCATGAGTTGTCCTCATACTCGTTCTCGCAAGGAGGCTCCACCGAAAACTCATTATTCTAAAGGAGAGAGACAGAAGGGTCCGACAAGGAAGGTGTAACAGTTAAGAAATGTAAAAATAGTATTTAAGTGAAGAAGCCTGAAGTAGTATGAAATATGAAAGACAGTATAATCATGAACCATTCATGTTTGTATGTCTGTCTGTCTGTCTGTCTATCTATCTATCTATCTATCTATCTATCTATTTATCTATCTATCTATCTGACATGTTTTCCTCATACAAAAAGCAAAATAGACATTCAAAGGACACACACACACACACACACACACACACACACACACACACACCGGTTGGGACATGCTGTCCATCATATCGAGGAATCCAAACGTGTCCTGGAAGTCTAACGGGAGATCTGCGTCAGGGTACTCCTCCTCGACAGACATGGGAACGTCAGCGTTGACAGAGGAACCCACCTCTGGGGCTTCCTCTGCTGATGCTGGTGGAAGCAATGTGGCCCGCATTTCTGTGGTAAGAAATAGAATAAGGGTGGCGGGGGTTTCAAGAGAAGTACTGATGGCAACACATTAACTCAGCAAGACATTTAATGTATTTGTCGATGTTTATTTATCGATTATGTCCTCACTTTGTTTTTGATGTCTGTTTTGTCAAGTGCAAGTTTATCACTAGCTTTACGCTTGAAGTCATCCCCTCAGAAATCAGTTACCAAATTACGACACTAACTACAGTTAATCATTTTGTGATTACTACATATGTTTAGAACCAAAGATGGTCATAGATAGGCGTGGGGTTCACATTTTATAACCAAAATTGGATCAGGAAGTTTATAACGTGATGTTAAGATTTTAGCCATAGTTTTGCTCTTGAAGTCAAGTCTAAGGTCAAGAGTATTAAGTTACTGTTCCAACTTGTACTCACCCATATAATCTCCTTCTCCGGTCTCGCCCTCTTCCTCTGCTTTTCCCGCTGCCTCTTCCTCGTCCTCTTCAATTAGATCCTCCTCCTCCTCCTCCTCCTCCTCCTCCTCCTCATCCTCACTGCTCAGATGCCCGTTCAAACTTCGCTCTTCACCCTCTCCATCTATTGCTGGTGGTGTGACCTCTACCTTTTGTGTGTGTGTCTCCCCCTCTCCCTCTCCCTCCTCTTCTTTCTCTCCACCCATACTGCTCCCACTCTCGGTTGTTCTTTCCTTTATCTCTTTTTCCTCTTTCTCTTCCTCCTCTCTCTTCCTGTCTTCCTTCCGGCTCCGCTCCTTCTCCTCTTCTTCCTCCCTTTTCTCCTCCTCCTCCTCCTCGCCTTTGCCTCTCCTCCGTCTCTCCCCCTCCTCTTGTGCGGAGGCGGGGGTCTCCTCTTCGCCCTGTGACCCCTGGATGACCCCCAGCAGGCCAGAGGTGATGTGGAGGGGCACGGTGACGGAGAACGGCCCCGAGATGTGGATCCCCGCCCGCTTCTCCGCCCTGCTGGCCTGCCCTGGTGACCGGGCGACCGGAGCTAGTCCCCCGCCCGCAACCAACCCCGTCACTGCTGCCGCCGCCGCGGGCCCGGCCCCCTCGCCCCCTCCAGAGGCGCCGCTGACGGAGTCCAGCCGGCTGTAGGTGCCCTGGGTCCCGCTCCCGCTGACCACGCTCACGCTGGCTCCGCCCCCTCGCCGGTACGTCACCGCGTAGCTGTTGGCGGCGAGTCCGCCTCCGGAGGATCCGCCTTCCTGCCCCAAGGGGGCCACGGGGGACAGCTGAGTGGGCGAGGCTCCCTGACGGTTACCTAGGAAACAGAATGTTGAGTCAGTCAAGATGTTGTGGCTTTTATTGGAAAGGAAAAAGGACAGATTCACAGGGCAGAAGGAAAACAGAGATGGAGTATAAATGTAATGAGCACTGAAAAGATGAATGGAAAATAAACCATACCATCAAAAGGGCCAGGACTGAGGGAGTCCATGCTTTTAGCTGGCCTTAAAGTCTGCTTCTCTTTCTCTGCACAGAAATGAGTGGTATATAAGGCATTATGAGAGTAGTTATATAATGTGGGTATACTGAATATGTATACTGTTAATGGAATCTTGTAATCTGTGTTTGTACATGGTCTGCATCAAGAATTGTGGAGTGTTTTCTGTCTCTCAGTGTGTGTGTGTTTGTATGTGTACCTTTGGTGGAACCCTTGTTGCGCTTGCGTGGATCAGGCAGCCGGCCCCCCAAGTTGAATATGGATCTCCACTTGCGTCCCTTCAGTGAACCCTTTCTCCTGTACAGGACAACAGAGAACATTGAAGCAGAGTTGCCAGTTTGTCCATAACCCATTCCCTCTGTCCATTGTCTTCTCCAGACAAATAAAAACTAATCAACTGAGTGGAAGTGAGGGTCCATCAGTTCCCTAACCATTCCATTCAAATGCAAGGCGCTGCTTTTTGTAATTGTGACACACAGAGATCATACTGATCTTGTTCAAAGCGCTAACTACTACCATAAGAAACGCAGCAAGTACACTCTCTCTCATCAGTGAGGCTTATTTCATTCATGGTCTCAAAGCAAAATGAGTCAACAGGGAAGTGAGTACAGAAAGCAACTTACATAGCCTGTCACATTACATTAATTTCTTTCATTTCTTTTTTTTTTTTAAAGGAGTTAACCTAGTTGCTAGTTGCACTTTGCTCCCGATAACCTGGCAATACAATCCAAAGCCACCACTGACTTGGGCTGCTCTTTGATGAACTGATCAAATCAACATGGAACATCTACTCAGTAAGCTTACGTTCCATTATAAGAGACCATTAGCCCTCAAAGGCTCTTCATGCTAATGACGCTGGGCCTCATACGTCCATGCACTTTGGTTGGACAGGAGAAGGGCATAGGGTCTGGTCTAACACAGTTTGTGTGTTTAGGACCAAGGCCATTTTAATATGTCATATATTTGTGCTTAAGTTTGAATATGTTTGAATACATTATGTGTGCTTGTATGCAGGCGCAGCTGTGCTCAAAATCACAATTGAATGATTCAAAATGACACACTGTTAATCAGTGTATCAGTGGTAGCCTATATATGGAAAAGATTCTGTTAAAGGTCCAAATTAACTAGATCAACATGGCTACTGATCGAACAGCTGAGCAGTGCTAATACAGTTCTTTAGCAACAGATAAGAGTGTTATAGTAAGATACTGCTTCAGACATTGCACTGCCGTCACTTGATGACAGACATGTAACATTGTCTGTATCACACAGGTGTAAAACCAATGCGACTCTGGAGGTCGTGCCCTTACTTGTCGGTCGGCTCGATGATGGCATGGTAAGGCCTCATGGCAGGAGGGCCGTCACCTGGGCTCATGTTTCCAGGATACTGGAATGGCATGGCCCTGAAGAAGGTGTCATCCTGCGAGGTGGGTGAGGGGAGGGACTTCCTGCGCTCATTTGGCACCCCTAAAGCTGATCCGCAGAAGACACAGGTTAATAGCAGCAGCAGCAGCAGCAGTAAACTTAGTTTTGTTGGTAGTGATAATAGTTACAGTAATTTCCTGTGTATTAGACACCTTGTGTATAAGCCACAGGACAATGTTTTATGCAAGAAACAAAACCATATTAATACCATATTAACTATACCCTGTGTATTAACCTCATAACTGAGGACATTTTGCATAATCAATGTATAATTGATGAATAAACTCTTTTGAGAGGTGGATAACCCTAAACTTGCATTTAGCCTCCACTACAGCCCTGCTTATAGTTGCAGCAGGTGTGAATGGCAAAGTCATAGAGGTTGTGGTCATTCTTAAACACTAGTGTTGGCCAACACCACCTCCACAACTAGTGTTTCAGAATGGCCACAACCTCTGGAGGTGTAGGTCGGAGTAGCCAGTGTAGCGGTCCAGGTACCGTTGTCTGGGAAGAGCTGAGGCACATGCGTGAGGATGAACTCGACCACAATGGACTGGACGCGCACCTCCATGAAGGCCGCCGTTCCGTTGAAGCCAGATGCCTCGATGTCTTTAGACCTGTGAAGAGACCACAGCATGACTGTCTGCTGAGCTAAGGAAGATCTACCAGAGAGAGACGGTTACGAGAGAGTCATGGACGAACTACCGAAGAGACAAACAAGGTCTGCCAGAGAGATAATGGACCCATTTGGACCATATATAT
>NC_084995.1:35488867-35543867 GCF_963854185.1 Sardina pilchardus | reverse complement strand
TCCTTACTCCGTGTTTCATTTGATGCATCAGTCATTTACTCATCTATCCATCTATCTGTCTTTATCTATCCACTTTTGTATTGGAAGCAATAATGTTATTGTTGTCATAATATTTAGATTTAGTCATCTGTATACAGAAACGTCAGTTTCTGACATCATACACTGCAAATAAAGGCTATGCCTATTTTTGTGGCCTCTGTGATTGTTTCAACATTTAACATAAGGGACAGTCCTGCTGCTTGTTTGAAGGATCTTCCTCTGTAACAGAGGCACTGGCAACAGGTGGTGAGCCTCTGAGCCCATGACATGTTGATTTGGGCTTTGGCGACCTCTCCTGGTTGAATAAGGGACCAACTGTTTTGTTTCACAAATTTATGTTAATCAAGGGATCAGCTGCTTGCTGTATGTCTGGAAAATCTTTACCGCCATTATATCCTAATGTGTGAAAATAGAGAGGTTGGAATGCAGCATGGACATCATCGGGTCATTGTAAAGGATTCGGTGCCATTCGTAGCATGGATTTTCTGACCTTCCAAAATAATGTAATACTTACGGTAATTATTTTTACTTCACGTCACAACTAGACAGGAAGTTGCTTTCCAACGATGCTTTGGTTGAGTGTATGGAAGCTCTGTGTATTTGTATGTTGACAACAGCAGACTAGCCGTTATTGTTCATTTTAGGGCAAAAAATACTGTTGCTAAAAGGCAACAAGAAAACTGGTCAGTAGGAAACGTTTTCAGCAGCTTATAGCAGACAAATTAAAGCTGTTGATACACCACTGGCAGGAAGATGTCGAATTGTACTTTCCAGGCACAGCTGGTGTCCATCATGGAAATACTGGCCAAGGCGGCCGTAGCAGAGATCAACCGACGAGTGAACGACAGCTGCGCGGTGATCCGTCTGGAAATGAGACGGAGTCAGAGGGACATCGATGCCCTGAAGAGGAAATATCATGTCATGGAGAGCGAACTGCGTAGGACAAAGGGACGAGCGAGGAAAAAAGGTAAAGCTAAGTAAAGCTAAGTAAAGCTAGGCTATAACGTTACAACAAAAGTGCTACACTGATGCTAAATTGCACCTCTTTTCAGTAGGTGTAATTGTATTGGCCTACTGCGAAGTTGGTCAGTGGAGCTACTGTAAACATAGACCCCTCAATAGCAATTAAATTAGGCTGGGCTACTACACCTTTCATTACTGATAAAAAATATTTGTAAAATATCCAAAGGGTGACTTTTTAAATGTATTTGTTATTTCTTTGACTTCATGTGCGTTATACCATGTCAGCATATTCCTCTTCTGCCAAGTGACACCTGGAGTCAGTGAAGTCTGCACTTTTGTGCCAAAGAACTGCTCATCTCAGATGAGGTTCAGTATGTTATCCACAGTGAATGTGTAGCAAGTGTACTGAAATAGGTTTTATTTGTTTTCAAACGTGCCCCATTACCTTCTGGAGTGTACTCATCTCAGCTATATTAAGTCAAGTCACGTTTTTTTCTGTATAGGGCAGTTTAAAACAACCTGCGATTGAACAGAGTTCAATCTGTCCATGGGGCATGTGTGTTAGGGCAGTGGTTGTCAAAGTTGGGGGCTGGGGACCCCCTGTGGGTTTGTGGCTCATAGCGAAGGGGTCCGCAAAATAGTTTGTCAGTCAGTCCACATTGTCAAGTAATGCAGATCCAAATCCAAAATTGACAAAAGACCCACCTGCCAGAAAACACAGGATGTTGTTCAGAGAATTCAATAGTACTATACTTAATTTTTACTATTGTGAGGAGGTCCTCGGAAAATGTCCTTTCCCTATCTCAGGGGACCGTTTTCCCCCTCTTCTTCCCTCTACAATTTTGAGTTTTCCTCCCTTCCTGTGCTAACTTCATCCCCAGCAACATAACAACGTTTGTGTGTCTGTAATTGTCTGTCTCAGTGCCGTTGTGTGTGGTATCGGATCGATACACCCCGACTCCTAGAAGTGTGTCTATCCAAAACCGGGCGTGTGTGTGGAGTGAAGAACACAGCACCGTTATTCCAGAGCAGAGGCAACCAACACATGTGCAGGACACACATGTCCCCCATCCGCCTTCTGATGCGGTTAGTCTTAATCCTTTTCATGGTGCCACACATGTAATGTGGCTAAACACATTTTAGATATAGGCTTATTTACTATGAACAAACAATGTATAACTTGATTTATTACTCATGTGAATTAATGTAGGAGCAGTACTTTACAAAGGATGAGCAAACCATTTACTGATTGTTTATAATTTTGTAGTAAATGATGAATTGTATGTAGTTATTATAAAGTGTATTTTTCTTGTCATATTAAATGCATAATAAAACATTACTACACATAAATGTACACACACACACACACACACACACACACACACAAGCACACATCTAGACATTATACATGCATACTTAAGGTATACAACATAGAGTATACAACATTCATATACAAACAATAGCTCATTTATTGACTAAAAAAGTGTAAGCTGAAGCTGTAACTGATCATGCCTACACTATTTGCTTAAAATGAGTGGCAACCCATTTCACTCATATTTTTTTAAGCAATACCCAGAGAATAAAATATGTATACAAATACTTATGTGTAAATCAAATTTCAGTAAATACAAATAAATCAACAGCTAAATAAGACGCAAGTACACAAATAAGCTCCTTTATTTTACACATAATCTGTTAGTACATAGTGCACCACAGTACACCATAGTACACAGTAGTTTTATATTTGGCATATTTGCATGACAGATGAGAGATGCAGACAGATGCACGCAGACAGATGCACGCAAGCACACACACACACACACACACACACACTTACTTGCACACCGTTACTGATGGCATTGACACTCTGTGTTTGATCAGGCTCCTTTGATCAAAGAGGAGACGGAAGAGGACAATATGTGGGTCAGTGAAGGAGGTAAGCACACATACACACGACATACACACTTACACACACACACGTATACACACGCCATAACTTGCTGCTAGTTTGCAGTCACAGATACAGTATAAGCATGTCATACACATGTTTTTAAGTGCTCTACTCTGCGTGATCTCGGTCAACCACACACAACCACACATTTATTTAAAGATCAATTTCCATCCACACACAGACAGACAGTTGCTGTATTGAGATTATTAGCCATCTAACCAAGGCCAGTGTGATTTTTTTTTATCAGTACAGTGTTGTGCTCTGCAGCACAATACATGCATAGACAAGTAGACATTACTCATATTATCTATTACAAACCAATAGAACCATAATCCACATAAATAAACATCAACAAATGGGAGAGAGATACAGAGGAAAGGGGGGGGGGGGGGGGGGGGGGGGGGGGCGTCTCCTTTTATCTCCACTGTTGGAGAAGTGAACAATGAGGTCACATTCACCAGTAACGTTACCACACTGCCTTGCAAGATCAGCTGGGGATGCAGCAGGTTGTAGCTAAACAAGTGAACCTGTATGTGAGTGTTCATTGTTATTTGTCTGTCTGTGTGTGTGTGTCCAAAGACCAGATCACCTTTTCCCACCAAGGACCAGACGTGGCAACCACCGCAGAGGAAGTGTCTCACACACCACTGGACGGGCAACATGGCACACACACCACACACACAGGAGAGCAGGAGGCCCAGGTCACTGTGGAGGTCCAGGTGAAGTTCGAAGAGGAGGAAGAGGGTGGTGGGAGGAAGGAGGAAGAGGAGGAGGACAAAAAAGAGGAGCGGAACGATGGGGAGGCCACAGAAGAAGAACAACAACATCAACAGCAGCAGCAGAGCTTGGGGCAAGGAGAGTTCGGCATGGAGCAGCATGGGGGGGCCTCCCTGTGGACAACATCCACCAGTGACTTCAGCATAGAAACGTACACCCACACCCAGCCTCTGTCTGTGCCCCCACTGCCACCTCCTCCTCCCCCCCTCATAGGATCCGCCACCATGGAACAATCCAGAAACAACACTGCCATGTTGATGGCCAGGAACATGGGACGTGCCAGGTGGGACGGACAGGCTCGTGACCACATGACCCAGGAGCCGTGTGGCAGCCGGCCCCAGGCGGGTTTCAGAACCGGAGGCGGGTCTGCGCTGGGACTGGGTGGATTTCGCGGCAACAACAGCGTTGGCATCGGTGGTTTCGGCAACAACGCCGCCGCCGCCGCCGTCGGGTATCAGACCGGCGCCCTGCGGCGTCTCCGGCCCCACCAGTGGCGCTCCGTCGGCCCCGCGGCAGGGTCTTCGTCCGCCTCGTCCTCTTCCTCGCTGTGCGCGGAGCGGCGCGTCTACGTCTGCTCGTTCTGCCCCAAGAGCTTCGCCCGCCTCAGTCAGCTGAAGGAGCACCTGCGGAGCCACACGGGCGAGAAGCCCTTCAGCTGCGCCACCTGCGGCCGGCGCTTCACCAAGCACTGCAACCTGGTGCGCCACGCCGTGGTCCACAGCGGCGAGAAGCCCTACCGCTGCCCCACCTGTGCCAAGTGCTTCACCCAGAGCTCCAGCCTCAAGTCGCACCAGCGCACCCACCTGATGCCGCACCACAGAGAGGGGGCGCTAGTGAGCCGCGCCCAGTTCAGAGGGGCGCTGCTCTCGGGGGCTGGAACATCCCAAAACTACAGGGGCTTCACATAGGACGCAGAACAGGGGGGTAGGTTAGAGGATCAGTCCGTGATTCTACTCCAGTGTACTCTTTGTTTAATTCAGATTGCTCCTCACTGTCCTCTAGCTGTCTGTTCTCTCTGTACGTGTGTGTGTGTGTGTGTGTGTGTGTGTGTGTGTGTGTGTTTGCAAAACAAAAATGGTGTTTGTATACAGTCCTGGGTCTGTAAATGGGAAACAAATGTAGTAGCTCAGAGTGAGCCATGGTCTATTTGGTTGGCTGTTGAGCTAAATATCATCAATCTTTAGTCAGAATCACAGACTTCTTTAAATATGGAGAAAGGATGGACAGAGTTGTTCTATATTTATCATTGCATTTGTGAGTCTTAATAATGGTAAGTGTGTGTGTGTGTGTGTGTGTGTGTGTGTGTGTGTGTGTGTCCCCTAATGTGACTGCAGATGGTCGCTCTTCAGGTGAACACATATTTCTGTACATTACTCATCCTGTGTTCATCTGTATTTCTGTGGCTGATGATGTATGCCACAGATGTCTTGATTTTGTTTAATTAAAAAGGACATGACCTTTTAAAGGAAATGCCATCTCTCCCATAAATTGTATCCACTCTCTTTGAAGATTTCAGTGAGCTTGTATGATTTTCCAATCATGGTGACAATTCTGTGCAACATGAAACATGTACCTGGGATTGATCAGTGATATAATAATCCTGATTTTGTAAGAGCACACAACACATTATCATAGCTACAATTTCCAGGCATGCACCATGTAATAGTTATGTCTCACAGAAACCAATGCCAATGAGTATGAGTTTGAAGAAATAATGAATAGCATACTTTTTACTTTAGTATTGAAAACGGGTCCCACAGACCCAAACGCCTTACAAGGGTTCAGAAATGTTCAGGGGCCTGATCTGAACTAGTGTGTGCCTACACAGACAGAGGGTACAGTTTAATATGTGATATGAACACACAACTTTATTGGTTGGTTAGCACACACAATGCCACAATCTGTAATTAGCCTAGACTGCAGGCTAAAACATTTCAAATGAATGGTACGAATTAAAGCCCAGTCTGCTCTATTTTATGTAATTAGTCTGACATAATGTGTCTCAAGCAAGTGTTTTTATTCATTACCTGGTTGGTCCAACAAATATTCAGACTTATTCATCATTCTTATTCTAATAGTCCACTCTGAAGTGTCCATTAGGCCTATGAAATCTTCAGAAATGTCTGATAACTTCAGGCACAAAGAAAGAAAGAAAAATCATATAGACTGCTTAGGAGAAGGACCAGGCTGAAGCATGCTGCCAAACAGCGCAAACGGACCTTCACACTACGGCCCAAGCCAGAAAGAAGAGATAAATGCATTTTTATTTATTTACTTTTTAGTTCTTACTCTTGAAAATGTCGTATCATGGGAGCCATTAGTTTGGGCATTACTATTTTAAACATTTGTAGCCTCACCATACTTTCAACGTTCAACATCAGTGCCTGACCTCGCCAACAGTCTTCTGAATGAATGGGCAAAAATTGCGCATTCTCTTGTGGAAATCCTTCCCAAACGAGTGGAAGCTGTTACAGCTGCATCCGTACTTACAGTGTAGATATACTGTACCATTGAATGTCACTGAAGTTCCTGGGTGTGATAACCGGCATATTTTGCCTATTTAGTGTATATACTTTTTGGTCCACTTATTAGAAGGAAGCTGTAAAAAACAGGTATGCACCAACACCACCATCATAACAAGGGACACCACAATGACTATTGAATTACACTCGAGGCCAGTGTACTGATATTTAATGTCCCGTTAACTCCAGAGAAACTTGAATGCACATTCAGATATGTCTGGTTCTTAGATAGTAAAATCAATGAGCAGAGAAACAATACAACAAATGAACAGACAGTAACAATAATTATCAAAGTAGTTTCAGATAAAAGCACAACATGAGGTTCAAATAATAATAATAATAAAAAAAAAAACACCATGAAAACGTGATCTCAACAAAGCTCACACAATGTATCATTACTATTTTTCTTTGGTGTCACTTCTTTGATCAGAATTTAAATTTACATACGGTCTGACCTCTACATCATCCAGTCACTTTTGTGCATCCTAACAGCAATTTCACATAATCTAACAAAGAGCACAGGAGATAATACAAGTTAGAATTATGATTCCCTTAAGCACCCATCACAAGTTATTGATTCATTGTGTCAAGTCAAGTCATGATGTTAATGTATGATTGATATGTTATCGCCAGTTATCATAGTGTGTACACCACATGTGACATTGTGTTTTTGGAATGTTTGTGAAATCACTTGACATTCAAATCTTGATTGTTGTCATGTGATTGATAATAATATAATCTGTTCCAAGGCCAAGAGGTGGAATCAAAGATCTTTCATTACTGCTCCGCTTTACCCTCTCTGGTGGAATGTAAATCAAGTCACCAGGCCAGAGTAACTCAAGCGGTAAATAAAGCGAGCATTAGGTCAGCATGAGAGAAACGTGTGGCGATATAGCACACCACAGTGTGTTATGGCATATTTCGCCATTGTGCTTAACAGAAGACAACGATTGTCCAGTTTGTATATGTCTTGACTCTGTCCAGTCTCACAAGCGAATTGTTGCCTCCCGTTACGCCATACTTCAACAGTCACAAGGAGCCTTGTAGAAACTGTAGTCAGTGGCATGAATCACACTGAACATGTAAGTAAGCAATATTCAGTTTGTAGTAGACCTGAAATATTCTATTATGGTGATGTTAAGATACAAACTCTTGTATCTTCATCAGGTTTCACTGTTATTTTGAGAAACATTAACGATAACTGAAGACATGTCACAAAGTGACTGAGAAAAAAAAATGTTGTAAAAACCTTTAATGTAGCTTGTGTATTGACAAGGACAGCATAATCAAAGATCCTAGACTAACCGCCACTGCAATCGTCTCTGGTATAATCCAGTAAGGACCAAACTCCAGCTGTTGGACCCTGGAACAGTATCCAGCTACACACACACACACACACACATGGTAGCACAACTACCGGGACTAATAAATGTGCAATCTGTTTCTACACAAGTACAATCATGCCATGGTTTTAGCTGCAAAGAAACTTGAGAATGTTAAAATTACAGTTAAAACAGGCAGTAACCTGTATCTTTGTTATTTGTGGCCTGATATACTGTGTGGCTACTGTCTTGTGTCCACTGGTGTTTGGTGCTTCAGAGAGAGTTTGGGGTGATTAGCACTGATCTTCACAATGTGTCTCAACAAACCACTATGGAAACAGATGACGTTAGCTGTGAAAAAGATGAATAAGAGTGGATCAGTGGACAAGAGACAGAACACACTTTCATACTTCTTAACGTAGCTGTGGCTGTGCAACTGTGCAAGCTCAAATTCAAGCTGGAGCCTGTAAAGCACCCTGACACATAAATGCATTTATATATGTATATAATAAACTCTTTTTAAAAACATGCTAGCAACAGATGCTAACACCAATGAGTTTTCCAACCTCCTTGCTAGTATGCCGGTCTCCTGGAGTGCTTCTACCAATGCAGCTTACATTTAAATATTCACATGCTTCACTTTTTATGTTATCAAATGATCTCTTGAAGTGTAGACTTCTGGGTGTCTTCGGCACATTCAATTAGTTTGGTAGCAGCATCTAATGTGCCAACTACACATTTTCATTAGACTCCTTTTTTCAGTCCAATATTTAGGGTTAGAGTGTACCTAGACATGCATGTCTTTTTAAATTTGCACATGTCTCTGATAATTGCGATTTTTGATAGAGAGGTACTCACTTTGCATCTTTTGGGGGATTGGCTTGAAGATTCAGGAGAATGTCTTCAAAGAGGTAGAAGTCCTTCTCTTTAAGGACGAGGAACATTACGCCAGATGCTACATCTCCCTTTCTGTCCACCATGTCCAGGAGGCAGGCCACCTGTTCCTCCAGTCCACTGACATTCTCCAGAAGGTGCTGGGTCTCATAGCTGTTCAGCACGGGGGGCTGGTGTTTCGCCAACGCCTCCATCTCCTCTAGGAATGCGCCTCTCGACGTTCTTGTGATGAGATCCGCCCGGAACAAGGAGAGTCGCTCTAGAAAAGAGATCATCAAAGAACCCTGAACAAACAGTCAGCAGCTTCACGTTTCAATGTCAGAAAATGTGATAATCACCACACTTCGGAAAGAGACCGTTTCTGAAAATAAAAACATAGATAGTACTGAATTTTCAGAGAACAATAGGTTGTAAGTGACTATATTCTAAAATCGTTTCATCTGTACAGAAGTACACAAACGCAGCTGGGTGCAGTTGTGTATACAGATGTAGGGAGTTCTTATGCTGATGGCTTTGGTAAATGGACTGCATTAATATAGAGCTTTTCTACTCTTCAGATCACTCCAGCTGCTTTACAAGTTCATGCCTCACAGACACCCATTCACACTGATACACACTCATGAGAGAGCTGTGTTGGTTGTGTACCTCTGTTTGACAGGTTCGCCATTCTCCCTTCATCCAGCCCTGGGATTTTGATTGGGGTGTACGTCGTAACTTTTTTAACCTCGCCATAGTCCGCACGTCGCATTTCAGCTTTCCAGATGGACTGCTCTTCGCTGATCAATTCCAAGTCAAAACAGTCCTCTGGCTCTTTCATGTAGACCTCAAAGAAGTTTGGCCTAACGAGATTCAGTGTGTACTCGTGCGGGTTGATCTCGGAGTGGCAAGACGTCTTCAGGTTGAACGTGGAGTCGACCCAAAGCGAAATTTCAGGCTGGGGCTTTTCAATCTTCTTGGCATTCAGCTGCCGCAGGTCGTCCTTCACAGTCTGCATCATGGAGCCGCTCCAAGGCAACAAGTATGTAAAGAGGACCAGGGGTCTCACTCTTGTCCGGTAAATTAACACCTCCAGGTGGGTTTTGATTTTGGTGTCAGTTTTCACCACGACCTCTGTCAGTGAGAGAGATGGCTTGAGGAGCTTCACATGGAAACGGGTAAGCTCACCGGTCTCTAGACTTAAATTGCTGTCGACGCCACTTAGGACTCTCACATTGTCCTTGAGAGAAGAGTCGGAGCCTTCCAGACAGGCAAAATGGGGCAGATGAGCCTCCAGCAGTTCACCTGACAGCACTTTGATGTCCATCAAAGGACCCACTGGTGTGTACTGTAACATAGCAAGATCTGCTGTGAAAACATACGTGTCACAAAATTTATACTGTAGAGTGACTTCACCAGCACACACCCAGCGCAGACCAGACACAGCACACTCAAAATTTCCTGAAGGAGAACTGTGTTTGTACACTTCGACTTTGGACTCCACGGAGACCGAGGGTTCCATCAGCACCCAGTGGGAGGAGTCTGTGATGTGAGAGCAGGACTTGCAACACCTTGTTGGTCTGTAGTTCTGACAACCGTCTGCCATTGCCGGTCTTTAAGAGAAGCAGAGAATACATTAAAGTAAATCTATCAGAGCATTAGAACCTTTTGCAATTGTGTATAAACCGCAGGACAATGTTTTAAGTAAGTTAACTGGAGACGTTTTGAAAGATCAATAAACCTGCCAATAGTTGGAAAATGACGGCAGTATTTTTCTTAGAGACATCTTTTGCACAGGCATGTTTCAGTGAAATACCTTCTGCATAGCATTACTTCCCAGTCTGCAAGTCTAAGGAAGTGGTAAATTAGAATAAAAGTGTGTCCTTTTTTGTGTTGGAATTCAAAACTCATATTGTGCCTTTTGGCCAATCTTTGCAAGATCATGTGTTAAAAGTTCTTTCTCGTGTGGGTATCTGTTTAACTCCTGTGCTTATGTCAGCTGTATATTTTCAAATGAAAATATGGATATGTGACAATTAATTAGACACACAAACATATTTCTATATTAGGCTACAGTTTTCAGATCATGCTCTCCATTACGTTTAGAAACAATAAGCTCTCACAGATCAGTGTTTTCAGAAGCACTTCTCTTCTCCATTACTTCAGTTTGTCCTTCGTCAATGTCTCTCAACTTCTCTGTGCCTTCTTCTGTGTCCTTCCTGCACACCAATAAGAAAATTAAATGAGTAAACCCTTGTCTGACAAGCTCCTATGCTAAGCAAGCTGAGGGTGCTTTGAAACTGAAGAGAAGCTTCAGGAAGGAAATGTACACAGCTTTATTAGACTACTAAAGCATACTTATGAGCATAGCGAAACATTTGACAAGATGATCCACAAAAAAATGTTGCCCAAGTAGAGTAGGCCTACCCTGATCCATCACATTACGTGTAAACAAACCCCTGGTGAGGGGTTTATTTGAGCAAACTCGAGTCTGTTAAAAGGAAGTCCAGGAAAATAAAGATAATTCAGGCATGCACTGAACCTGAATATGGACATAAAATAAATGTTATTTTGAAGATGTAAGCTCTTCTACGATACTTCACTGCCGACAACTGCCGTCTGTCTGACTGTTGTTTCAAATAGGCTACGACTTCCGCATATCAACCCATGAGGCAGGGAAATGTGTAGCCGAACCGTCTAAACGTCTTATAAATATTAACCTATCACCAAAGTTAAGCTTGTTTGTCAGTTCAGTTAAATCAACGATTATTTATCAGGTGAATAATGCCGTTCACTTACGAGAACTGTATTACTTTCTTAGTTGCTCAGTCTTCAGTAGGCTACTTCTCAAAGTTTCACTTTGGAAGCTGACGTGACGTTTGTCGCGTGGGCGTGTCATCATGTTGTATTCAAAAGTAGGCTACTCCTGGATGCAGTGCGTGTAGCTGGGTAGGTCTGCAGTCCACGTCTATCATGTCCCTTTAGGCTACTTATGCAGACAGCTAATGCTTCCCTGTTGCTGCGCCCATATATCAGAGGGTTAAAGCGGAGAATGGAGGATCTTCGTAGCCTATATCCAAAGTCATATGGCACTGGCACATCAGCCATAACTACTATTATCCAGTCTAGCACTCCAGACCCATTGATAGTTGTATCAAATGTAAAACTGTCGTTCTGATCAGTATATTACATAGTCTGTAGCTATCTTTTAAGATTCAACATTAGTCTGGGGAGTCTTCGTTTTATTTCTACTGCACAATAGGCGTGATTAATTCAAATGACTGTATCTTTTTGGATAGTCCTTAAACAATCAGACCAACAATCCGGGTGCGCCTTTTGGGTTTGTGATTGGATCCAGAAGATGTGGACAGGAAGCAGGAGAGGCTTTTTTATATATAAATAGTAATAATAATAATAATAATAATAATAGTGAGTTATGTAGGCCTAAGCCACCATAAACACAGAACAATCAATCCATCAATCAACAACAGACAAACAAATATTTAACTCTATAGCCTATAAGTTATTTTGTGATAGGTTTGTCAATTGAAGTGATTAGTAGCCTACATATCAAAATCACCAACCAAACATTTACACCAAACATTTCAAAGTCAAAGTCAAAGTCTGTTTTATTGTCACTTTCTGCGATACAGAGAATGAAATGTCATGCTCCTTGTTCTCCCTTCAACATAAGAAAGCACAATTTATTGTATAAAAAATATATAAAAACTATGACACAGACTAGACACAATATACATACATATGCATATATACACATAAATGTACATACTGTACATACAAACACAATCCCACACTCTCTCTCACACACACACACACATACACACACACACATACACATATACTATATATAACACATAAATAAAAACTTGTATGGAAGTCTTTTGGGTAAGGGGGAATGAGTGTGTTAAGCGTCCTGAGTTATGTGGGAAAGGGGCAGGGAGTGATTGCGTCCTGAGTTTATGTGGGAGGGGGGGCAGCAGGGAATGGGGGCAGAGCAGGAAGGGAGTTGAGTGCCCTGACAGCTTGATGAAAAAAGCTGTCCCTCAGCCTGTTGGTCCTGGCCTGGAGGCTTCTCAGTCTCCTTCCAGGTGGCAGCAGGGTGAAGAGGCTGAGTGAGGGGTGAGTGGGATCTTGCACAATGCGGATAGCTTTCCGGGTGAGACGGGTGTTATACAGTTTCTGGATGGGGGGGGAGAGAGGTGCCGGACGGTGATCTTTTCTGCTGCTCTCACAATGCGCTGGAGGGACCTGCAGCAGGATGCAGTGCAGGCACCATACAACACAGTGATGCAGCTTGTGAGCACGCTCTCCACTGTTCCCCTGTAGAAGGTGGACATGATGGGGGTTGGGGCTCCAGCTCTCCGCAGTTTGCGGAGGATATACAGGCGCTGGTGAGCCCTCTTGGTCAGGGATGAGATGTTGATGCTCCAGGAGAGATCCTCAGCAACATGCACTCCCAAGAACTTGGTGCTGCTGACCCTCTCCACAGCAGCACATGCAGTTGATGGTCAGAGGAGGGTGTGGGGCGTGCGCTCTAAGTCCACAACAATCTCCTTGGTCTTCTCCACATTCAAGGAGAGATTGTTGTGCTTGCACCAGGAGGATAGATGGCTCACCTCACTCCTGGAAGTCTCATCATTATTGCTGATGAGAACCACCACAGTCGTGTCATCCGCAAATTTGATGATGATGGAGTTGTGTAATGGTGGGCAGTCATGAGTTAACAGGGTAAAGAGGAGCGGGCTCAACACACATCCCTGGGGGGCCCCTGTTTTGAGGGTGATGGTGTTGGATGTGTTGCTGCCTACCCGCAATGGTCTCCCTGTCAGGAAGTCGAGCAGCCAGTTGCACAGGGAGGTGTTGAGTCCTAGCTGACGGAGTTTAATGTGTTGTGGAATGATTGTGTTGAATGCTGAACTGAAGTCGATCAACAGCATTCTAACGTAGGAGCTTTTCTTTTCCAGGTGTGTGAGGGCTGGTTGTAGGGCAGTTGCGATGGCATCCTCGGTCGAGCGATTCGACCGATATGCAAACTAGGGGTCCAGTGAGGGGGAGAGCACGGATTTGATGTGCTCCATGACCAACTGTTCGAAGCACTTCATGAGGATGGGCGTGAGTGCAACCGGACGGTATAGTCATTGAAGCAGGATGGTCAGGACTTTTTCGGGACCGGGATGATGGTGGTGGTTTTAAGGACAACAGACTGGCGCAGAGAGGTGTTGAAGATAAAGACATCAGCGAGTTCGTCTGGACAGTGTCTTAGTACACGGCCTGGTATGTTGCAGGACCAGTCGCTTTCCATATATCCCCTAAACATCTCCCCTCCCCCCAAAGGCAGACTTTGCTTCATTTAAATCCAAAGGAACTTCCCATCAGTCCCTGGCTGCATCACCTCACGACTGGGGTCACTGGGTGAACCCTGCCTGAACTTCCGGGGAATTTGAATTTCGCCCGGTAGCTCAGGCAGGCTGGAAACCCGCAGATCTATTTTCACTGTTTACTGCTAGAACCTTTGGCTCCAATCAGAAATGGCCATACTATGTACTAGTCCTGGCACGCTTGGCCGGTGACGCCCCGAAAACGAAATTTAAGGAACGCGAAGTGCAGTAGAAACAAAGCGCAGCCTTGCCAGACATGATCAATAATAAAAGATTGAGTTTAGTATGAAACCAGACTATACCTCACGACCAGCCTGCCTCATCAATTTCTCCTCATTACATTCCCTTTTAATTTAGTCACTTTGTAGATTGGTTCAATGCAATGACTTGCTGTTGCAATTTTAATATAATTGGCCATTTGCAGTTTTTTTGTCACTTAAAACATGATATATCATTTTTAAGCGCCCAACAGCAAATGTTGAGCAAATACAGCTATTTTGAAAAATAGAACAAAATACAGTCTTTCATTTAAGATGAATGATATGTGTACGCTTGGCTATATGACGCTCGTAATTTTTTTTCATTTTTTTTTTTTTTTTATGGTGCATGACGCTCATCGAAATATCACGTTGCCGACACCACGAATGCACCATGCGCTAGCCATGTCCTGTCACAGTGAACTGATGGAGTCGAATGCTGTTCAGCGCATCTAGAAATTTCGAGGTAACTTATTATATAGCTATGTCTACTAGAAATGTTATAGCCTACAGTAGACAACGAATTTGAGTAGTGGCATTCAGTTTTTAACATTGGCCTGTATTCAACAGCACTAAAACACTAGTTATTTAGCCTAGGCTAGGCTAGGTCAGTGGTGCTAGTCTGTTAACAAACAAATGTTTTAGATAAACTATTTTCATTTAAATCCACAAATTGGATAGGTCTACTTTGTATCGCTTAATCGATCACGCCCATCAGTGTTATCGTAAGGCCTATAAATGATTTAGATCTTCTTTTCTTGGCTTAGTTAGGCTATATCTGAATTAGCTAGCAATTTGTTTGGCAAAGCCAATCGATGTTATAGCTAGAGAAATGTAATTGGATATTTATATGCTATGTGAAAATGACATGTTATTGAGTGTCGGAAAAACATTGAATTCCTTTGTAATAGGCCTCAGTGTGTGTATGTGTGTGCAGTGCAATAAATAGTTTAACGATGATGATATAGGCCTACTGTTACAGAAAGGCTGGTGTTTTATATTATTAGACAGATCGTCGTAAAACAAGATAGAATGGCACAGATGTAGCAGCTATGTCATAATTCAGAAGCTTGTGCTCACTTACTAGTTTTCTGAAAGCATAACAATCAAAACAGATAAAGGTAACCATACAGGAAAGTACTATTCAGAAGATCGGCCTTAGAATGTGGTAGGATTAGTCCGGGAGCCAAATGCCATAATTTAGGTGAACCTGGCTTTGTCGGTTAAAGTTTTTTTTTTTGCAGAATCTAGTAGACTAGGGGTACCTCTTTAAGATTTAAGAGGGTGCCCGGTGATATCCCTTGGGCAATTTCATATATTAAGCCTTTCTTGTCCAATGTGTTGACTATAAGGCGGATATACTGCAGGTGAATAGGGTAAAAGAATTAACAAGCAGATATCACTATGAAACTTCACCAGTTGATTACTTAGATCAATATGAAAAATAAATGTATTACAAGTTTTCTGAAATGTAATGTTTGAATATGCAAATTAGGTATGATGTAATTAAATATGCGCTGATTTGCATAAACGTAAAAAGATCAAATCTGAACATTGGACAAAGCCAGCTTAAATTTTTTTCTTTTCATTTTGTTGACATAAGAGATGAAAAGTATTTTAGAGAGGGAATTATAGATATCTCATTTAGTTATTCAGTAAATCAGAAAATACTATACCAGCCTTTAAAAAATCCATTTTCGCCATGTTTTTTGGAATAAAATGTCATGTAAATCAGGCTAAGAATCATATATCAACAAACCCCTCTGCAAAATCCTTCTAAACATGGTTAGGTATAAGACTGAAAAGTTTGGTGTATGTAGATGCTTGTGAAGTGGAGATTTTGTTCTTCGAGTGAGAGAAGAAACTCATCCATATCCGCCTTATATTCAACACATTGGACAAGAAAGGCTTAATATACAAAATTGCCCAAGGGATATCACCGGGCACCCTCTTAAATCTTAAAGAGGTACACCTACTCTACTAGATTCAGCAAAAAAAAAAACTTTAACCAACAAAACCAGGTCGGACCTGGGTTGGTTGCAACCTGACCCCATGGCTTAGTGACTGGTCTGGTCTGCCAAAAGCTCACGAGAACCTTAAAGGAACACTTCACTTTTGTTTTTTTTGCTGAATCTAGTAGAGTAGGTGTACCTCTTTAAGATTTAAGAGGGTGCCCGGTGATATCCCTTGGGCAATTTCGTATATGAAGCCTTTCTTGTCCAATGTGTTGAATATAAGGCGGATGGATGAGTTTCCTCTCTCACTCGGAGAACAAAATCTCCACTTCACAAGCATCTACATACACCAAACTTTTCAGTCTTGTACCTAACCATGTTTAGAGGGATTTTGCAGAGGGGTTTGTTGATATATTATTCTTAGCCTGATTTACATGACATTTTATTCCAAAAAACATGGCGAAAATTGATTTTTTAAAGGCTGGTATAGTATTTTCTGATTTACTGAATAACTAAATGAGATATCCATAATTCCCTCTCTAAAATACTTTTCATCTCTTATGTCAACAAAATGAAAAGAAAAAAATTGAAACTGGCTTTACCCAATGTTCAGATTTGATCTTTTTACGTTTATGCAAATCAGCGCATATTTAATTACATCATACCTAATTTGCATATTCAAACATTAAATTTCAGAAAACTTGTAATACATTTATTTTCCATATTGATCTAAGTAATCAACTGGTGAAGTTTCATAGTGATATCTGCTTGTTAATTTTTTTACCCTATTCACCTGTAGTATATCCGCCTTATAGTCAACACATTGGACAAGAAAGGCTTAATATACGAAATTGCCCAAGGGATATCACCGGGCACCCTCTTAAATCTTAAAGAGGTACCCCTAGTCTACTAGATTCTGCAAAAAAAAAAACTTTAACCGACAAAGCCAGGTCTGACCCCATGGCTCCCTGACTAATAGGCTATTGCATGTGCAGATGTGTCGATGATAAGATCCTACGCGTGGCATGTGCAAGTGTCATTATTTTGAAAAAGTGCGACTCCGGTGGGACTCGAACCCACAACCTTTGAATCACTTCATGAGTGTATATCTAGAAGTCCAATGCGCTATCCATTGCGCCACGGAGCCACCTGTTGCTATGGAAAGAACGCGATTTTAAAAACTTGCTAGCTATTGATATACGTCGACTGGCAATATTTGTCGTCATAATTCTGTCGCCACGCTGTAATTGTGATGCAATTTGATACAGTGCAACGTAACAATGTGTCACGCAACAATTAACATTGTTAATTTCATTCGAACGACAGATACAGGCCTAAACAAACACATGCGTATCATAATGTTGCCAGTCTATGGTTGCCACCATATGGCTCTGGTTGCCACCAAAGATTTTAGAACAGAGCTCTGTTCAGCTCTGTTCTAGAATCTTTGGTTGCCCCTATGTTAGCCATTTCATTGAACCCCTCAAATAAATTAAAGGAGACGAAGGCAGGTAACGCTAGTTTTCCGTAAAATGCCATGCTGCCAAAGACTTAAACCCTACTGGTAGCGCGCCGTAGTGCAGTAGGCTAATGTTGACGTTAGCAGCACCAGTGCATGTTTCTTTCCACTTTTCTTATAATCATTTCCAAACACCATCGTTTCACTACTATTTCAAGGACGCATTTGCAATGCTGCGCGGTATCTTTTCTTGGTGACAAGAGCAGCAAAATATACATTTAATTAGGCTATCAGACTTTTGCTAAAATTGCATCGGGTAAGCGAATTTAGTTTAATGCATTTGTTGTCTGGTCAATCCCAGAGAGGCAACGAGACGGACACGAAGAAATGTGCAGAGGTTGGAGCGCAAACCTATAAAATTAAACAGATTTGGTCTTTGGCGGGCGAGAGGTATTATTAGTATGTCAATCAAGATTTCAACAGCGATACATGCGTGCAGAGCCCGGATAGCTCAGTCGGTAGAGCATCAGACTTTTAATCTGAGGGTCCAGGGTTCAAGTCCCTGTTCGGGCGGATGTCGTTTTTGAGTCCAATTCTCAAGCATGTGTTGTTCGTCAAAGGAGGTAAAGGTAGAAGACTGCGGCTTACTAATGCTTGATCACACAGTTCACATCGGTGGATGCAAGAATAGAACAGAAAAGAAATCGCACAATTATGATATACGATTACTGTTTTTATATAGGCCTATAGGGAAAAAAAGTTCAACAATTGTTTAAAAACTAGACCCCATTCTCTGAACCAAATGCTCAGTTACCTGAACACATATTCAAGCACTTTTTTGGCAAAGCCATACGCCGTCTCTACCTTGTAGAAGCACAATTTGCAGATCTCATTTACCCTTTTTGCAATACTAAACACATTCTCGTGCAATAAAACACATTTTGCGCTGTGATGCATTTGTGCATTTGTGCATTTGTGCATGATGATAACCACAAGTGACAAAATGTAAACACAAAGAAAGCACAGATGTCCTAAGTTGAACACAGAATCACAATTGAACACACTTGTTTCAAATGGTGTGACACGACCATTAGCCTAAACTAGTTTATATTGCAAACAGGTTGCTAAATTGTCCTTTCCAATGCAATACTTGTTTATTGTTGTTGTTAATTTGTACTAGGCTAAATGCCTTTGAGATGCAAAATGCACTTATTTTGTTAATTTCTCCAGGACATATACTTGATTACTGTTTTCCATTTTGTATGTAGTCTGTAATGATCTGAAGACATTGTTTGGTATTGAGCACAGGTTTTCAGATGATTTTTTGATTTTGCAAGTGTTAGGGGTTTTGTGCGTAATATGTTTTAGCATTTGCTATAAACTAAAATTAAATACAATTCAGGACTAATGAAGTTGTATTGCACTCTAGTGGACAAAGGCTGCATACCAAGTTCAATGCATGCACATATTATCTGGATATTCTGTTTTTAAATAACCAAATGCTTACATGCATAAATTAAAAGATATAAATATAGGTGCATATATACGTTCCCCCTCATTAAGAAAGACAGATTTTGAATCTGGACAGTAGAAACACCTCAGATTATATAGTTCACAATATTTTACTGTAACATTACAGGGTTTTCAAAGGTTTTCTACAATCAAATGGACCTTGGTCCTTCCAAGATTTTCTATCTGGCATTTTGACTGCAAATTCAATTTTTCCTCGTCACCAACACAGCTGCGGAAAAAAAAACATGTTGGATGGTTTTCTTACTTGACTCTCACAATGTTCAAGGAATCCCATGGCAAATTAACCTAGTTTAGGCCACACCAATTCCAACAAAACCCTCTCAAGATCCCCAGAGGACTATTGTTTGAAGCAACATTTGACTTTCTTTTGTTGCCGTGGCAAAATAATTATTTAGTACAATAATTATTTGAAATGTGTTTGGTGAATACAAACAATTGGTCCTGAGGTTGTGAAGGAAACACTATCAAATCACTAGACAGCCTAACATGGAGATCCAATATGAGTCAAACCACATTCGTATTTTTAAAAAAATTATTTTGTTAGACAGGGTTGTTGCTCCAGTGCTATTTTGTTGCAGCGGCGGCGCTAGAGATTTGTTTCTGCCGGTGCAATGCGGGAGCTTAGCTTTTCACGGAGGGTGCTATGAATTTAATTTTTCATTCATTGTTGACATGGAGGCTCAGGCAGCTCCGGGACCAGATGAACATGCCGCTAAAAAGCACAAATGAGTGTACAAGTTGTGAGGACAGGAAAAGTGGAGGCAGACATGAGAAGTGATTGGTCGTATAAAATGAAAGTTGCTGATGTCTCGGTTACACAAAGTTACAACACCACATTCATTATGTTTTCTTAATGACCAACAGTTTAGTTTAGGCTATAGGCCTAAATAATAATAAAACAATGTGTTGCCATTATAGTCTAGGCTAGGCCTATAGCGTTACAACAAGTGTTACGGAAAGATCGGACTACACACACTGTTAAAGCTCTATAGGCTGGTTGTGTGCTGGTTGAGTGTATTCATGCGTCTGTCTTCACAGAAAATGACACGCGTCTTGGTGCACTTACATATTTTTAAATTAAATATAAACGATTATTTTCTTGGGGGTGCTATGGCCAATTCAAGGGGGGCTGTAGCAGCCCCTAGCTACGCCCCTGTTCTGTTTGTGAGTAAAGTCTGTGGAGGTTGAGGCCTTGTGGACGTTTAATATAAGGCATGTGTTACATACAAATGCAGTTTACATCTACATAGAACTGTGTCCCAGTTGGAAGTGATGTTGACTGTAAAAAGTTTTCCTTTTTTTAATGATAAAGTGGAGTTGATTAGAAATGCTATTGCTCCTAATCCTGAACTTCTAGAGACAGTCACATATGGAAGTGTCCAGTCCTTTTGATGTAACACCAACATTTCTATCAGACGTAATAGAATTTATTGGCGCTGTTTATCCTCAGTTAATCGAACAGTTGTGTGAACCCACTGCTACAGAAATCTGGGCATGATCCTTCTCTCCTTCAAAAACTATAGCCCAATACCCTACTTATCATTTGTGTCTGAAATGCTGGTTTACAATCTGGTTACTGAAAGCATCACAGCACTGTTGGAGGTTACAAACAACCTTTTAAGAAACACTGATTATATGTGTCCTTGTACATCTGGATCTTAGTGCATCCTTTGACATAACTGATTTTAATACTGTTAGAAAGACTGAGACATTGGGTGGGAGTGCCTGTACCTGCCTGTTAGATCTTCATATCCTAGTATGATGAATTCACTGAGAAGCTGCCTGTGTGATATTAATACATATCACATATCAACAAAACAAATTATGCCATCTGTAGGATCCTTTCTGGATCAAACCTGTTGCAAATAATATTATATTGGGTTCTGGTTTGACCGTTATCTTGTTAAGTTTTTAGCAATACATCACAAAGCTTGTAAAATCATGTTTTTTAATCATCTCCACAAAATATTTCCTAAATAAGATAATTTGCTTTACTTTTAAAGAGATCAGTGTACAAACCTTTCTCTCTCTCTCTGCCTGGAATACTGCATTAGCCTTTTCGCTTGTCTCAATCAAAAAAATATTAAACGTGTGAAGTGTTCAAGTCAGTGTCTTCCTTTAAATCCCTTGTCAAGATACAGCTTTATAGAAAAGCCTAAGTGCAATACTCTTAAAACGGATTGATTTTCTTTGAACCTGTATGGCCTTACATTACTGCAGAACATTTAGTTGCTTTGCTTTATTTTATTTTTTCAAAATAAAATACCTTTTCTCTTTGATTTTACTTTGCACTTCATAACTTGGATTTTGAAAGGTGCTACAAAGATTCGTATTACATTATTCTAAGATGTGTACATTAAACCCAATCCAAGAATTTATGCAGAAAAATACATAAAACTTGATTTTAAACAATAGAAATACTTTTTTAATTTTATGTTTTTGTCACAGGCATCAATGTTAACAAGATTTAAAAATGCTGATTTCACTTCATCACTCAACCTTCATGTATCTCTCACTCACGCATACATCCTGACACACACCTATTTTAACACAAAGAAAAAAAGAAAGTGACAATAGTTTTCTGCTGGATTAAAATCAACCCTAATCCCTCCCTTTGCCACGCAACTCACTCATTCACACATGAACACTTGGACACTAACAGTCAGCCTCTGAATAAAGGACTCTTGACGCCCGAAGTCAATTCTACCTGGATAATGCAGTGATCCTGGAACAGAAAGAAATAAAAGTTAAACGTGAGACAAGATTTATTGTTGTCAATATACAGAAAAAACCCCAGAAATAACAGCAACAAATTATAGGTGTGATTTGAAAAAAAAGTAGTCCAACTGGTTAAGAAAACATTTCCAACAACCATGGAACTAGACAAACTCCCTGGCGACCTTCATCACAGAGTGATGACCTCACCTAATGGCAACTACCACTATGGTAGCTGCAGACAGCGCAATAAGACTAGCACCTTTCACCACCCCAACATTAATAAATCATTGTCCATGTAATGCTTATTAAATAACCTAACAAAGGTCTAAATACTGAAATGTAGTTCACAATAGCCATCATATTGCAAGCAACACCCAGTGTGTGGGTGAGGTTTTCTAGTTCCAATGTATCAAAAGTTTAAACTGAAAGTACTATACGATAAATACATAATTCTACAATAACATGTCATTTTTAAATCATTCATGCTTGGAAAATGTATTTTTAAGGCATATAAATAGAATCCTTGTGTCTGTCTGGTGTAGCTCTGCCAAGCTATTTCTATGTAGTGTAAAAATAAAAGTCTGATCTCTTCAATATGACCCATTCTTTTGAGCATAGATAGATAGATAGATAGATAGATACTTTATTTCCCCAAGGGGAAATTCAAGGTCCCAGCAGCTTAAGACAATTGCATGCATGGTCTATGGTTTTATGCGACCACTGGCAATGGGTGTGTTCAAGCCAGTTAAATGTGTTACTGAGCAGACATGTATATACACTTTGGCCATGCTGTCTACAGGAGTGAGAATTTAAAAGGAAAGTTTGCCACAGAGGGGGAGAGATCGCTCACTGTAATTTCTCCTGTAACAGCTCCAGCCTCTGGCGGTCTACGTAGCGAGAGAATAGAGAGAGAAGGTTGGGAGGTGTAAAGAGAGGAGGAGAGAGCGATGACGAGGGGACTTTCAACAGCTCTCTAGTCACCGAAAACACCAACTCTGTCCTATAAGGAAAAACAACAGTAGGTTGTTAAGGTTGTTAAAGATAAGGTAATAAAATGATCAAACACTTCACTCCTTCCAAATCACTTTACACGACAAAGACACACACAAACACACTTACCATCGATTATCATCCATTAGCTGACAGTTGGGATCTGAGCTCTGCATTCTCTCTCCCTCACTCAGAATTAGGTAGAGAAGTGTCACGCCAAACTAATGACACAAGGATGTGTTGGGAAATGAAAACAAAAACCTTTGATGAGAGCAAAGATCACAATCTAATCATATAAAAGGAGAAAAATAAGAAGAAAAGAAATGTATGTTGCTGCAATCTAGGCCTTTTTCCTGCACTGTGCAGCTGGTACCTTATTTTGCAGTACTCTGGGAAGCTGACCCTCGCTGCCTTGCAACTCCTGCAGGAGGTCTGTGAGGGCGGAACTGGACATGGACTGGATTACGACGGCGACTGGCTCAACTAACCAGCACAGGACCTGCTGGTCAAATACAAACCACAACACAAATACATTCCTTTATTCAATCACAAAGCAAATATGATCTGTTGATCACTTTACTGCATTATCCTACAGAGAGGATGACACTTGAAACTAGCTTTGAAATCAGACATTTTACTTGGTTGTGCTTTCATGGTCCTCAAGAATATAACATGATGGGGTATTTTTTATGTTGTTCCTTAATATAAGTCTATATTGCCCATTCATTCTAACTTTGTTATTAGGTATTGTGTCCCCAAATATTTCTCCCTAAAATATTTCACACCTGGTCATGTTTGTCTTTCTTTGCCAGGGCTGGCAGATTTCGGGCGATGCCCATGACAACAGCAGCAGCTTGAGGAGGAGGCAGGAAGGGGAGGAGCCTAGACATGAGGCGTTTGCCCTTCCTCACGGACATGATCATGAGGCACTGTTCATCACTAACTCTGCAGGGCAGACAAGAGAGGAACAAACAGATAAATAACGTATGAAAAAAAAAAAAACACTTGCTTTAAACATGCACTTCATGGACAGGCAAAACATTTGAACTGATATGAACACGTGATGAATGTTTACTTTCAGCATGAAAAAGTGTACTATCAAACATCATGGGAACAGGAGTCTCTACTGGAGTCTTTGGCCATTCTAAGCTCGGTTTGCCTTGTAGTCCTTCCTTTCCACCTCACCTGTCTTCCCACTCCTTCTCTTTGAGCGAGTTGTAGAGCTGCAGCGTGTGGGTCTTGTGCTGCTCCAGCAGGGCCTCTCTCTGCTCCTCCGGAGTCTGCAGGAATTTCTTTTCAAAGTCCTGGACTTCCAGGAGCAGGCTGTACATCTAAGGTCACAACAGTTTGTCAGTCGGGAGAAGCCAGGAATCAGAGAGAGAGACTGTACTGTAGGCTCTACAACATACACGTCATGAGTGGTTCCTATGAAGGAGAACCCAGGAAAAGATCAGTTAACTCCGGTAACTCACCTTTTCCACAGTGTAGAGAATCTGCCGCCTCTTGTTCCACACCTGCTTTTCTCTCTTCTCCTGTTTTGCGTTGCAAGACAAATATGTAGATACATTTACAGGAAGTCACTCACATGCGTCTGAAAGCCCCTGCAATCTGTCTTCACAACAGTACAACCTACAGTATGTCAGAGTACTTAAAGCAACACTGAAGCACTTTTCCTCTGTAGCACGCATGCTATTTGTTTATCCAGTAAATAACGATGTCCACAGACAAGGTAGAGTATGTTGCTTGATTTCATGAAAGTATGATGTATTGCGACATCGAGGCAAGTCAAATTTGTAGTTTCTTATGCCTCATTTCATCAAACTACAGATACGCTACCCAATCAGGTAAAGTTACATAGTGCGGTTATAGCCGATAGAGGGCCGCGAAGTGAATGCAGAAGTGCCGTTCACCCTGTTACGAGTTGATGAACCGCTGAAATGATTTTGGAAACATTATTTTAAGGTATGAAAAACTCTTTAGTGTTGCTTTAAGTTCGGAAAGAATTAAGGAGATATCCCAACCTCATCATCAGTGCGAGTGGTCACCACTGCATCAATCATCTTCCTGGGATTGTTCACACTAGAGACGGTGAGCTTTCCTAGGGAGCCAGCAAACTGAACTATGAAAGGAAAAAAAAAAAATCCAATGTCAGCCAGTGTCATTCATGATAATACTCATAACAATAACAGGTGCTTTAATACGTTTGACACAGACATTTCTGCTAGCCTGGATGCACTGAGAGATCATGTGTGAAATAAATGCTTTTGTGCTCTGCTCTACAAAGCCACAAGAGTGCTGAAGGGATGAGCCCTGATGGTCACCTGGGCGGTATGTCTGCTCCAGTTTGGCCACCTGAGGGGTGATTAGTTTGGTGGTGGGCTCCTTCCTGATACAGTCTTTGTCCCTCTCCAGACGCTTCTCCATCTTCTCATAATAGTTCTAGAATCAGTAAGACATGGTGGTCATCATCATCATCGTCGTCATCTCCATAGCCACACAGAAATTAAAGATACTGCTGTACAGATGACAAAATAACCCATCAATGACACACTGCAGCAGGAAGCATCTCAGTCAGAGAGAACACTACAGATCTATAAGCGATCACATCAACGTCAAGAGTCTTTTGAAATCTTAAATCCAAATACAATTTTACACAATTTATTCTAAATAGGGCCATTTCACATGTATTCACCACATTACCATGCCCAATCACACCAGGATTTGGTTTATCTGTGGGAATCACGGGAGCTGACCTACAGTAATGCAGCTGGAGCTAGATGATGCTGGCCATTGCTACCTGATAGTAGTAGTCATCCAGGTAAGGATCAGTGCTCTGGAGCTGCATCATCTGAATGCGCGCCACCCACTCCTTCTCCTTCTGGGTCATCAGGTTACTGTAGGGGTCCCTGCTACGCCGATCCCCTACTCGACCACCACGGTCACTGAGGGAGAGAGAGAGACACACACACACACACACACACACACACACACACACACACACACACACACACACACACACACACACACACACACACACACACACACACACACACACACACACACACACACACACACACACACACACACACACCTTTTGATGATGCTATGCAGGAAAGATAGGAATGCAACGTCTGTCCATTAATTTACACAAGTGAATAATGTAGGAAGTCACATCTGACTATTTTGAAAGGGAACTGCATTTTCCTGCATGATAACAGTGCAATAATGATCAGTGTCTGTTGAAAATAAGTCATTTGTTATCAGTGCAGACTTGAATTAAAGAGCAAGTTGTGCCACAAAATTCTGTCAGCACATATGATTCGCCTCAGCCCTCACCCTCCCATGTACCACATGATGGCTACTAACCCCCTGCTCTGCATCCTCTGCGTAAGCATCCGCCGGTGCTGCGGGTGGAGGTGTGTAGTGTTGTGCCGAATGGGGTTGTGGTTAGGAGGAGGGATATGAGGTCCCACTCGGGGAGGCGGCTGGCTGAAAAACGGTCTAAAACCACCTGGCAACATGGGAGGAGCGGGTCCACCTCGAGGAAACGGGCCCACCTGGAGAAAAGGTAGAAAAGAGAAACGAATGAACAGGTAGACCTGATTAAAGCATTCGGTACAACATGGTGTTCATCACACATTTAGATCAATAAGGAGTCGCACTGAGCGTGCAGGGGCTGAGAAGCCCGTCTTCAGAGTACCATGTTTCTCTTCCACCTGTGTGGGCAACACCAAGCAACATCACACATCATCAACACACCTGGGCGTTGAGCATTTGGGCCCGCTGGATCTGAGAGAGAACCGGTCCCACCCCAGCAGGAAACGGAGGCCGACACAGGGGAGAGTTCTGAAAAGACGTGGAGGCCATCATAAGGAAAAAAAAACAGAAACAGGTAAAACAATACAACATGACAGGGTGCGAATACCTATGTGGGTAGAGGCTGACAGACATGGGTTATACTTGGCCCCTGCTGATGCTGATCTATTAGAAATCCAGTATTTCCTCGTTTACACACCCAAAACCATCGTTTACACGGAGTTGAGTGCACCTATTTCTAGCCTTTTAGAAATCAGAGCAGCAAATAGCTGATATACTGTCCAGTTAGTATTTAAGTCATTTATTCGATCATTTATAATATCCCATACACATTACAATCTAATGGGCCTACACACACGATTGGAGGAACTTGGGGAAATGTTTATAGCAGGGCGCATGAGTAAATGTACCTTTAAACACACCTTCCCAAAACAGTCCTGAAGCATGTTTCAAGCCAGATGGCATAATCTAAGTAATTGGAAAATAAATACAAATAACTTCCTTTATTTCTAGTACACAAGCTGCTACTCATATCTGCTACACTGATGTCATAGACATGTTTAATGACAATGTTTTTTTTAAATGTTTTTCTTTTTTAAAACAAATTGCTTGTGTTTGTGAGCTCACAGGCATTTGTGGACTAATCATCTCTGTGTGCCTGGAGGCTATGCTGCAGTGTGTGTGTGCACATGAGAGCTGCTCTATCCCACACAAACCTCCAAGGGAGAGAAATTCTCCAGTACCAAAAACAGAATTAATAATGTTGGAGATAATCAATATAAGGCTCATTGATAATTTAGTTCCCCCGGCCGGTTACTGAGATTATGTACTGCTGGTTGGTACAGATGGTTGAAGGGTCGCTATCAATACAGTTCCAAAGCGGTCTATGGTTATTTGCATTTTCTCTCTAAAACTAACAACAACAACAACACTGGGCTGCCCCAAGATGTGTGCCAGTTAAGCTGGTTGATATGCTTAAAACACCAGCCAATAACGATATCAATCAGTCACCCTTTAAATTGTGGTATACAAAAAAGTTCCACGTGTATCACCATCCCTGGCAAAAGATGAGCAATTATACATCATCTAATGGCCATGCAATGCCACCTACTAGCAGGACCAAACTACCTATTAAGCTAACAGAGGAGGTAGGAGAGTGCAAGGACAGGTGAGAGAGAGGGTGGACCCCACTGAGGCAACTCACAGCGATGTTGAGGAGGGTGTTAGGAGAGAGGCGCTCAGGGAAGGGAGGGGGGAAACGGTGCTGGATTGGGGCTCGTACGTGAACCGCAGTAGGGCAATGGATCTGAAGAGAGAGAACAGGATTGTAGCTAAAATCTACTACCAACCAAGGCAGACACAAGGGAGCAGGGCAATCGGTAACGCAACATTACAATCTACTCTGATGCACAAAACCAACATGAGTTTTTGACACACAGACTAAAACTAGCATTTGATTAAAGGACTTCTATGGCACAGAAAAAGAGAAAAAAACACTATTGTATGCTAATACATTATTAGGTGGAAAAAACAAGAGCAATTTGGAAACACTTAAATGACGTTTATCATAGAACAAGATCAACAACACATTTAGATGCTAGAAGCTAACCACAAAGCAGGGATAGCCTATCACACCAGACTCACCTGCTGGTTGAGGGCGTGACTCATTGGCTGTTTGGGAGGGGTTCCAATAGGCACAGCCCTCACAGGCGGGCTTCCGATGACTGGTGAGGATGAGCGGGGTGGCGGCACCCTTTCTGACAAGTCTAGGCCATCCTCACCTCTGATGGGCGGAGGTCTCTTGGGCAGCCCCACCTCCTTAATAATGGACATCAGTGGACTGTCCTACAGGGAAAAATACACAGGGGAATGCTTACACTCGGAGAACTGTGACTGCAACAATAAGAGGATCAACACAACAGATTGAGAATTCCCGGAGCCTACCTCCATGTGCGTGACCAGTCCGGGAGAAACACTCACAGGTCCAAATCCCATGCTGTTCTCCCATATACTGTGAGAGTTCACCTAAAGAGGACAGCCAGGGTTACACATACCTCTACCACTCAATTTGACAAATGGTGTATGTATATATGATCTGTAGTACACAAGCTTGTTTCTTCACAAAGTGGATGACTGTACTCTCCAGTACACACATTGTTTCTTAAAAGATGGAGGAGTTCATGATTCATTGGTTTCAAAAGAAATTCAGTGCCTTTTGTATGCCGATTGTAATATCTACGCATAAAGTGTTGAAATCACAGTGACAGCCAAATTATCGTCGGTTTCTTAGGTGTGCCTTATTTAGGTCTTGTGCAGGAAATAAAGAGCATGCACAATACGACAAACAAATTTCTCAACAGATGGGCTTTATATCTCTCTTTTAAATATAGCCAGCACACAGTTATATCCAGGGCTGGAATTTCACGGTGGCCACAGCCATCGTTACCCCTTGCGTTGGCCTTAATGCCCCTTTAAAAATAGGAAGTTCACAGGCCACTGTAGCCTCGCTGCCCTGCATGACTGCTTCCCCCTTCTTTCTATATTCTGCTTAGTGTCTGACTGATGCAGCGATTTAAATGCATCGCCTATGCCCTGTCAAAATAATCAAGGCAATGGTTCTAGATTGTGAATTAATTTAGTCTTTGATGCAGTGGAAAATGTGACAGCACACGTCAGGAAATCAACAACCAGAAGACAAGGCATGAAATGTATATATATTAGGCAGCTTAGTTCACGTTAATTTATGCGATTCTCTCACATTAATCCGAGGAGGAACTCATTGAACACTACCCTGGTGTAGCTTAAAGGAATAGTTCGGAATTTTGGACATTGGACCTCATTTCCAACTTTACCGAGGTGATATAGGTCGGTGGAGACCGTTTTTATCGCGTTTAACCCCTTCCTTCAGTTGCAGCGTCCCCCTTTGCTAACGCTGGTTCTGAGCTAACGCATTTCAACGGTAACATCAGTCTGACATCAACAACAGTCTTACTCACTCCACCGCACACCCGAGACAAGTCAATTAAAACGTCAGACTATCGATATACATGTCCGTGTTGATAGAATAATTTTAGAAATAAAACTAACCTTGCAACTCAATGATTTATTACATTTTGAGGGACTAGTTTCTCAATATCAATCCGCCACTGCCATAAAGGGGACAAAGTAGGAACTATTGCAATGCGATGCAAGGTTAGTTTTATTTCTAACATTGTTCTATCAACACAGGCATGTGCATCGATAGTCTGAAGTTATAAATTATTTGTTTCGGGTGTTCTGTGGAGTGTTTTCAGTGGCAGGCTGGATGTTACCGTTGACTTGCGTTATCTCGGCACCAGGTTAGCACGAGATGAACGCTGCAACTCAAGGAAGGGCAGAAATTCACTGAAGATGGTCTTCACCGACCTATATCACCCCGACTAAGTTGGAAATTAGGTCCTATGTCCAAAATTCCGAACTATTCCTTTAAACGTTATGACGAGAGTATTACCTAACGCTGACTGAACTACCAATAGTATAACATTAGCCCATATTGGTGTAGCCTACTGGCTAATAGGGCTCGGGATCATGACGTAAAAACTTCGCGGGCGCAGCCATATTGGCAGCTTCACTCCTTAGTTTACTATGGATTACTATGGATTTACTCCCGCCTATTAGTGTGTTCCTGTTACTTAGTTTTTGCCTTCTTGGTCGTATGTTGCTGTGTAGTGGGGTGTAACAGTGCAACCCACGATCGCAAGAGGAAAAGAATTAATCGCCACTATATTTCTGCTCCTTGTCTTCTGCATCTGAATGAATGGATATTACGTTCGGTGCGCTACCAATACAGTATGTCGGCGATATTCCTAGAATGCAAGGCGTGTGCCCGAGCCCTATTCATGTCTTTGTTTCGACTTTCGACCAAATTTGTCAAGAATTGACTAGTCAGACTACCAACACCTACATTTTTACCGCTTCGAATCGATATGCTTTTTTCCCCATCCACCGAAAACTTTTAAAGATCAATGCTCTGACGAAGGCATTGCAATTTTTCCAATTATTTAACAAAGTGCCTTGCTGACATCTATACAAAATGAATAACAATGAAAATAATACATATGTCTATTGATTTGAAGTTATGTTGTAGTCTGTCTCTCCCTCTTATGTTGTGGTGGCTATGAGACCTAATGATCCTCTGTGGTTTTCAAGAAGCACTACTGTTTCCAGCTAATAACTAAAGCAGTCACTCACACCCCTTTATACATATAGACTGTGGTCGATGTGCTGTATAGTTAACTCCGGCCATGATGCCTTGATAACCTGAAGTGTGTCCTTTCTGCCCCCCGCCAAATATGCCCAACTGAAGGCCAAGAGGCCTTGCCCCTAAAATGATAAAATTCCAGTCCTGGTTATTTCCATATTGTGCCCAGTCATAAAAGCATATCTTTGCTTTCAAAAGCAATTCTTTGCCATTCCAGAACATGAATGGGTCATTCCATGGCAAATCAGACAGAATACTGGAAAATCATGCTGCAGCACCATCTCAGATTTTACTAAATGTTTGTCTACATAAAGTTTAGGTCCCAGAACTTTTTGGTTCCATTCCAACATTTTTGTATTTTTTTTTTTTACCCTTGATTTTTAAAAATCTATTCTACACTCTCAAAAAATGTCTCATCATTAACAATCTTTACCCCTAGCCTGCCCAAACTTGTAGGATGGAAGACATCATCAGTATGACTGGACCATTGCAAAACTGGAGACATTGAGTAGGCTGGGTAAACCCAGCCTGATCTACCGGCGATTTGGATTTCACCCTGCAGCTCAGGCTGGAAACCTGCACATCTCTCTCCTGCTTCCTGTCCACGTTTGCTGGGTACAAACACAAAATAGCTTATCCAAAAGGTGCACCCGGATCGTTGGTCTGATTGGTTGAAGGACTATCCAAATGAATATGGAGTCATTTCAACTATGCCCACTGATCACACCTCTTGTGCAGTAGAAATAAAGCACAGACTCTCAGAAGATTGGCAGTAGTCTGGTGATAGCCAGACTAGACATTGAGGGTCTTGTAAACTATTTTTCGTATCCACATGGCATCAATCAGTATTTAGACTGCAAATGCAATGCTTAATGTTGAGCCAATATTTGAAGTCTCCGTAACTAATGCAGATATGAAATGAAATGAAGATATTAAGCATAAAAGGTGTGATTGCATATTTTGGTAATTTTAGTACTTTTCCCAGATAAAGTGTTTTTGAGGATGTAAAACTGAAGTAATTTCAAGGGCTGATTTGACACGGAATGACCTGAATGTCCAGTTCTACACTATGGCTACACTCACCTGTGGCAAGGGGGTTCCCCCCCTATGCAGGAGGTGTTGGTGCTGTTGGTAGCTTAGCAATGAGGGGTGTGGAGCTGGGAGCCCAGAGAGGGGTACCTGGGCATGAGACATGGGCGGGAAGCGGGAGCGATCCGGTTCTGCAGCGCCCACTCCAGCAATGGCAGGATCTGACCCAAGGAGTAGACGGGTCAGAGATTCAGCCAGATCCCCACCACCCCGCTCTTCCAAGCCTGGAGGAGGCAGTGTGGAGGCGGAGGGCCGGGGCAAAGACGAGGGGTATGGGACACTGCCCGGAGGAGGTGGTAGTGAGGCGTTGGATGCATCGCCCCCGGCAAACACATCTCGCACCTGCTCATCTAGCTCCGCCAGGCGAGCATGTTCCTCCTGCCAGTCATCATCTGAAAATAAACCTCAATTACCGTTATGCATTCAGACACAAACACAGCATTCATGACAAAATTTCAAAAATGAAATGCACAACACATGACAGTTCAACAAATGGTCTCTGATAAATCTGGACTCACCAACAGCACCGGCTCCAAATGTGTCATCATTGAACTGGTCGATGTCATCCTCCTCCTCTACCTGCCCTTCCTCTTCCTCCTCCAGGGTGCAATCTTCATCCAGAGACTGAGAATGATTCATGAGGAGAAAGGGAGAAACACACAGATTTAGAGATTACCACCAACCTAAAATAAGCAAGGACCTGAGCAAAATATTAACGCCTCTGTTTTCACAATACCCAACAGTCAGCCCAGATTTCAGCTTTAACAGAAAGCAAAACTATGTAAGGCAGGAACGCCGAATAAGGATGGAGTATAAGGGTTATGTTGAGCAGGTTGATCTTTCACACATTCAACCTACCGTCAACACAGGTACTAAGGCCATCACATTTAATTCAACATAAACGGGTTGTGGGAAACAGATAACGTGGCTATGCTGGCTGTCCTATTTTGGGGCTCCTTCATGGTGCCATTTCCCATCTATAAACAACGTGTGTACGGAACGCAGCCACACGACACCCACAATCATTGATAGCTTCCCAACGCGGAGTTTATCAACGTCTCGACAGTGAGCTAGTTTGCTTCTAAATTCAGAATTGGTTAGATAGCTTGCTAGCATGCAGCAGAGATAGCTAACTAGCAAGCTAACTATGCAGTTGACGTAACATCAAAAGCATTTCTACATATTAGCATTCAGATCGACGTCAATGGGTTATTGATAGTCAAAAAGCGTAAAACTGTACGGGATTGAGAGGATCTCAATAAACACCACTATTAGCTATATGATTGCCCCAGGCCTGCAACCCATATACGGATAGGGTGACATGGAAGGGCTGGTGCTCATAGGCCGCACGCAACGTTAGGAATTTTTACAGCTAGCTAGTTATGAGCAACGACAAACAAAGACATAAGCCTAAAAGAATAACCTAGTAATTTTCTCTCATGTTTTTGTTAGGAATCGGGCACTTGCACGTTAACAGACCACAGAGAGTAGAATAAATTGAGGTTACCTGAAATCGGAACATGTATCCTCGCTGAGCCTGAGAAAGGTAGCTAGACCCTGTGTCTCAACTGCGAGCGGCGCGCAAATTACGCAGCAAAGTGGTTGGCGTGAACGCGCTGTTGGTGACGAGCATGCGGGGGAAAATGCTTGTGTTCAGATGAAATATTGATAAAATGTTTTCTCAGCCTATTTTATTAGTACAATAGAACATTTAAACATATCGTTTGAAAATGCATGCGACTTCACAGTGTTTGAAACTGTTTAATATGCCTATAACATTTAAGTAGACAGTCACACTAAATAAAAAATAGGCTTAAAAAAACATTTCGAGATAAGAACAATATCATGGGCACATGTAGCCTACAGTGGAAACCTATAAACCATGAAAACAAACCACATTTCAACTTAAGACATAGCATCAGCCCATTCCTTAATCTTGAACTTGACAGACAATGATTAAAGTAGCCTATGCCGCCTAATCAGTAGCATAACCATTATTTTGGAAAGTAGCCTAGCCTATGTGATATGATGCTCCCAAGAAAAACCTTATTGTAAGGTCTGGGCTACACACAGTTAGTGTGATAAATTATGCCACACCAAAACAACATTAAATCCCAATATTCGCTTTTGTTTCACAAGGACAGCCTGTTAAGTTAACAGAGTCGCATGTTTATTTAATTTTATTTTAGATAAGGACGAATAGCCAATTTGCCCATCTTGCCACCAGATGGCGCCATCGACATAGAGTGCAGCTATATCATCCCTGACGGTCCCAACCAAAGAGTTGGGTTTTGTTTTCTTTCGTTTCCAAAATCCTTTTGATGGGACACTCTGAGCAGGACTGTGTAAATGGGCCATTATGGCTTGTAAAATAGCTTCTAGATCTCTGGGGTGGGGGGTTTGAAGAACTTGGGAGATGGGAGTGTGCGCCGTACCCTGTAGCCTAACTTTATACGATCATCCTTGTATTTATTTTCTGGTTGGACCAGAATCTTAGAAAGAGACAATAAGAGAAAAAGAGAAAAAGGAAGAAAAGAGTTGAAAGTTTGTATGCCTACTTATTTTTTCATCAAGCTAAAATTTGACATTCCCTCTCTTTGGTGGTTCCAGATGTTGGATAGTAGGCCTGATTGTTGAGAAGAAAGTCATTTATCGTAGAAATGCTGTTGCTCTCAAACACTGTCCGCTGTCTCAACAGTCAGTGTGTTGATGAAGGAATCCAGAATGTCTGTCTGTATGTCTGTGTGTCAGAATCTAATCTAATCTAATCTCTGTGTGTGTGTTATTCGCATACCTCTCGAATCCGTTTGTCCAACTGATTTCAAACAGGTGTCTTGCTACAGACACAAGTGAGTGCAGTGGCAAGATAAGAAGATTGTTTGGATAAGAAATTATTTCATTAAATATTGGCAAAAAGAATCACACATTGGCTTTTTCCGCTTTAACCACTGTATCTACTCTCTCACACAGCACGGCACAGCAACATGCTTGTCAAGTTGTCTCCATCTCCTTCCACATACCCTACTTTTTGTGTAAATTGGCATGCGTGTGTAGGCCTATATGTGTGCTTGTGTGTGTGTGTGTGTGTTCGCTTCTCAGTATGTGCGTGTGGGTGTGTTTTTTTTGTGTGTGTCGGTGGGTGGATGTGTTTATGTCAGCCCTATTATGGTTATGGACATAACATCTCTCCTGCTTCCTGTCCATATCTTCTGGGTCCAATCACAGAGCTCATCCAAAAGGCGCACCCGGGTCGTTGGTCTGATTGGTTGCAGGACTATCCATTTGCACTATGCCCATTGATCACACCTCTTGCGCAGTAGAAATGAAGCGCAGACTCCCCATAATGTTCAGAAAACAGATGATGAGTTGGACAAACTGATGCCAGTGGGGGTAAAACGTTGTCTATTCATCATACAAACAATCCCAAGAACTATATACTGTATATAGTGCCTATAAAAAGTAAATTTGGTTGTCTTTGTACTTGACAATGACAATTTGTTGACAAGTTGAACCTAATCTAATTAATTGAAAATATATAATGCCGTCTGATATGTCTCAATTAGGTTTGCACATGTGGATACTGCAATTTTACTCCGTTTTTCTTTGCAAAACTGCTCAAGCTCTGCCAGGTTGAAAGAGGATTGGGTGTGAACTCCCCTTCTCAAGTCCAGCCACAGCTAGGATTGAGGGCGTTGACTCCACTCCAGAACATTCACGCATCCCCACAGCATGATGCTGCCACTACCATGCTTCTAGTTAAGAGATAGTGTATTGTGTTTGTGGTGATGTGCAGTGTTTGGTGTCTGCCAAACTTAATATCTATGTGTGATGGCCAAAAAGCTCAATTTTGGTCTCATCAGACCAAATAACCATCTTCCATTTGACCTTGGACTGGAGTCTCCCATGTACCACTCCTCAGCTGCTGAAGAGTATAACTCCTTCAGAGTTGTCATAGGTGCCTTGGTGGCCTCCCCCTCCAGCATTCTTCTTGAATGGTCTCTCAGTTTGTGGTGATGGAGGCCTGGATGAATGGCAGTTTGTAGCCATGAAGGCAGCATCCTGGATTCAAGCTCAGAAAGGTAAGCTGCCCTCCTCTCAGTCACTGTCAGTTTGAAGACGTGTGTATGTGTGTGTGTGTGTGTGTGTGTGTGTGTGTGTGTGTGTGTGTGTGTGTGTGTGCGTGCGTGCGTGCGTGCGTGCGTGTGTGTGTGCTCACATGTGTCTCTTGTGTTGCAATGGACTGTGTCTCAGTGTGTGCAGGCTGGAAATGCTCTGCTAGGATGTCAGGTGCTGCAGGAGAATCTGGGCCTCTGAAGACCAGAACTTTCCTCATGTATCTCATTGCCATCACATCACACTTCATTTCCTGCTGTCAAGGTGATGGAATGACTATGCTATCACATGCTTACAGGAACTTCATTTCTGCCTGAAGTGTCCTTATGGCTTTTGCCTTGGTGTCGACTATGGTGTGAATTACAGTGTCCATCTTTGCATGAATTGCAATATTTCATTATTATGCATGTTATTATACATCAATCTTGGGTACTTTGATAACAAAATGTCTTACTTTGTTACTTTGTTATCTTATTTAAATAAACTGACTAGTTTTAATATACTCAGATACTGCATAGCGGTACAAAATATGACCACCACTCAGTCCTGAGTGGACTCAGTCACATCCTCACTGTGAAAATAAATCACGCTTGTCAATTTGTCTCCATCTCTTACTCTATCCCCTACTTTTGCAACTTTTGTGTATGCCTGATGTATACTGTATGCCTGTGTGGCAATGTGTGCTTACATGTGTGGCTGTGTGTATGTGTGCTTGCATGCATGTGTGAGAGTGTGTGTGTTTGCGTGTGTACAGTAATGTGTGTGTGTATATCTGTGCGTGCGGATGTGTGTGTTATTTTGAGCAAAGCTTTACAACACCAGCCTCATGTAGGTGTGGTTGAGTGTGTACAGTGCATGCCTGTGTGTGTGTGTGTGTGTGTGTGTGTGTTGTGTTTATGCGTGCTTGTGTCTGTGTGTGTCTGCCAATGCAGTTCTGAATGGCGCATTTTACTTTAAAACAAACAAGTTATGGAATAAAATTATCCCTGAAGCACTTCAAGTTTAAGCTATAATCTAAGAGCTAAACATTGTTTACACTCCTACACTGTTACACGTTTTCAACTGAACTGGACATAGTCAATGGAGATATGGCTATTTCTGTTTGTTAGCTTATGCACTTCATTGAAATGTGATAGGCCTAGGCTACATTTTGTACACTTGTGCATATTTCTCAATGAAAAATTCCTTATCTGAACTCAAAGATATTTAATATTATGGAAAATGTAATGCCCTTTATAATGTGTAGTCTACATCTTGTGCATGCATTTCTGCTGTAGCATTAACATTATTATGAACGCACGCAGCAAGGGTACGGTGGACACAGTTTTCTGTGAATATCTGGAGAACCGTAGGGCCGAGGAGGACCACATTTTTTGTATGTTGGTCTTAGGGGGCCATGTCAACTCATCCCATAACCATTTGTTTCATGTTTTCATGTCATAGACCATACAATAAATGAATGTGTACACTTAGTACTAGGCCTATACACACACACGCATACGAAGATACATGCACACATATGCAGGCACACACACACACACACACACACACACACACACACACACACACACACACACACACACACACACACACACACACACACACACACACGCACATACAATACATACACACAGGTAGGCCTATGTTGCAGCCGGTCGCAGCAGTTAATTGTCACGGTAGTCAATGGAAGTAGCTACACCAGACGCGACAGTGGCGCGTACATTCGGAAAAAAATAGACCCATCTTCTAGGCGTCGCGAACGGAACGCTTCAGTTACGCGTCTGGTGTAGCTCTTGTTGCCTTCACTTTCACTTTCGGTGTGGTTTGGAGAGTTTTCTTAGTTTTCTTACATCGGTAAATAGGCACTAACGTTCAACTTTGTATAGCCTATTCCATTAATATGTGTATAAAGGGACGACAGAGTAGGCATAATTTGCAGCTGTTCTTCATAGTCCGACTGTTTAAAAAGTGCCTGTTTACCTTACGGGAGTAACGACTAGGCCTATCAGTTGTCTGATTCTCATGTTCTCATTATTATATTAGGTTTGGTAGGCTGCGAATTGCTAAGTTGAATGATCAACACAGCTTTAAAGGGCTACTTTTAAAGCGGCTAACTTCATTACTTAAACAAATTTAGAGTCCCGGAGTCACCTACCGAGTTTAGCCACAAGATGACTCAGATGATGGTCTAGAAAAACAAGTTGGACAGAGCGAGCTACAGGATTATTTTTAAGGGGTGGTGCTGGAATGCATAGGCAATCCCATTGTTGGTTGTGAATTAAAGGTCCACAGTTCTTTGCTTTGCTGCTAGACTCCTGAGTTGAAGTGCCAAAATGGTGAGATGCTGTGGTTTGGTTACGGACAAGAATGAACCAGGTAAGTGCGGTGTTTATTTCTTATTGGGGGTTTGCACTTCCGCAGGAATATTAAACGGAAAACGGACAAACAAAAAGCATTCTGTCGAACTCACTGATTGGGATAGGCACCAAGAGCTGTGTGTGAGGGCTCGCGCGGACACCGAAACAACAGGACAGATTACATTTGGTGGGCATATTGGATCTAGTCTAGTCGAAAAATAAACTCGCGCATAGCCTACACACTTCCAACATGTTCGCTTGGGCACCGAAACAACTGGACAGGTGAGACTTGGTGGGCATGTCACCCCTAGTCTAGTCTGAAAATAAACGTTAGTCCCCTCCCGAGAACTGAACCCAATGTAGTAGGCTAGCCAATAGCGTCCACCGTAGGTCCTGTCAAATATGGAAATGGACGTCCAGTGCTATTGGCGTGGATGAGTAGCCTAATGTCAAGTAGCCAAAGCTACAAGTGGGCCTATAACATGTGAATAAACAACTTTACATTAGTATTGGTAAAGAGATGAAGTGAAACAATAATATAATAACATAATAATAATAATAAAAGTAGCCTAAATGCAATGGTAGTCCATGGCCAGACCAGACACCCATCTGGGTGGGCAAATTCTAGTGGTGATTTTTAAATACACATCCCTAGTTTATCTTTTGATATGATAGACCTTTATGATTGGTAGCTTTTAGTGATTAAGACTTAAGACACTTGTACACTTAGCCTAGACACTTAAAGGAACACTTAACCGTTTTTTCATATTCCCTTAATTAAGACGAGTTGATACATATGTTTCCATGCGTGCACTCACTGGCTCTGGCGCGCGGCACAACTTTGATAACATTAAGCTAGCCCAATGCATTCATTATGATCCAAACAGAGATGAAGTTAAAAGCGACCAAACACCTTCATGTTTTCCCTATTAAAAGTTACACGAGTAGTCACGTGAGATGTATCAACTCGACTTAGTTAAAGGAATAACGTATTTTAATATGAAAAAACAGTGAAGTGTTCCTTTAAGACTTTAAGACACTTGTATATTGAGTTGGTAATCAGAGGCCCTCTGACAAACACAGAGGTCACTGGAGCTGAAATACTCTTAGGCCTCCAATGATTCAAGAGATATGTGCTTTACCCATGTGATTTCAGGGCTTAACTAAGAAGGATGACTGGCCAAAATTCCGTATCTGGAACTTCTTGGCCCCCCTTCTGTCTCCTCCCCTAATGTATCACATTGTATTTTTTTCACTTATGTCAACTGTCATATTTTGTTGTGACCTCCACCTCTTCCCTGTTTCAGCTATGTGTCTATGTCTCATTTTGTGATCTTAATAATATTCCCACAGCACCCCTTAGGACTTACTGTACACTGTGGAAACTTTTGTTGTGATATTATGGTGTGTCATTAGACTGTGACCAACTTAATGTAGGCTACATGTCATTTAACATATTAACATAACTACTAATACATAAAGCTCTTAATTCATAATTGTAATCACAGGATAAACACACAGAGAAGGCATATAGTCCATGTCCTGTACACTGTTAAAAAATAACTGAAACTGTGAAAGTGGTTGCTAGGCTGTTGCTAGTATGCTTGAGGCCGTTTCTAGGTTGTTGCTAGGGTATCCCTGGTGGCTACTATCAGAAATAATCAATATGACAAACACAAACAGGCTTGAACGAGATGGAGGAGTGTGGATGCGAATTGAGTTGGAAGAATAGGAGTGAGTTCGCTTGCCCTCTAGTGCTTGTCTGAATCAAGTCAGGTGATTTACGCCTGTGCACTGACTTCAGGTGGCTCAATGCTTGTGCAATAAAGGATGCTCATTCCTTGCCACACCAGGCTGATGCTCTTGCGGCAATGCCTATTTCTCAACGATGGATTTGACATTGGGCTATTACAACGTCAAGGTACAGTACATGTGGAGGAGGCCTTTGTAATAGCCCAGCCACGTTTATGAGGATGATGCTGAGCATTTTTGGAGACCAAAATCTTTTGAGTCTCCTCTGCTACCTTGATGATGTGCTGGTCTTTGCACCCATGATGAGGTGGGATTACAGCAGATGGTCTTTAGTTGGTTACAGCAGCACAATCTTAAACTGGCGCTGAAGAAATTTCACTTTATGGAGAAGTCTGTGAGATTTTTTGGCCATGTCATCAATGAAGCTGGTATTGCAACAGATCCTGAAAAGGTACGAGTTATAACTGGAATGACTGAAAAGGATCTCATCTCAACTCGAGCATACCCTCCCAGTCCAAGGTCATTTATTGCCATGGTTGCTTATTATCAACAGTATATAGATGACTGCTCAGCCATTGCCAAGCTGCTGTTTGGGTTGACCACCAGACCCAAGGTGTGTTTGTCAAGGTGCTTGAATGAAAGCGTAGGATGTACTCTAAGATGATACCAACTCAATATTGTACAACTTTGACAGGTGTCTTCTCCATGGATTCAACCAGGATATGCACCAGGTGTCTAAAATGTGATTCATTTTAGAGGGTGGTTTACTTCATTAGGTGATAACCACTAAAAACCTACCAATCTTAGAGGTCTATCATATCAAAACATATACTAGGGATGCCCACCCAGAGGGTACCGATATGCTATATTTTGGGTCATTGACCCAAGGACTAGTATTAAAAGGATAGCTTCAGCAGTAGTAAAAAAGCAAAACAAAAAAACACATATTATATGCCTACGCTTACAGTTATACATAAATCAATTTTAGTTAAATAGCTGAATTATCCAACATAGTATTTACATGTACCCAAAGAGGCTATACTCATCAATATATCACATAGAGTACATTAAAGTACGAGAAAGTCACATACAACATCTCTCTTGTGTTATGGCAGGTCATAATATAATCTGCAGCTAGGCATGAGTAGTTTGGTTACTCTCCTAATAATATATATAATTTATTTTTTGTAGGTACATTTTCAAATTCTGTTATATGCTTTTTGAATTCAGCAAAATAGAATTCCTTTATAGGTGCATATATAATATAATGAAGAAGGAAATGTTCCTCGTTTTTTACATCGTTGATACAGAGACAATTCCTCATATGTCTAGGTACCGTTGTTTGTTTATTGTACAGTACTTTATGTCTACCAACCCTTTGTCTCTCTCTCTCTCTAAAAAGGCAGCAAGCATAGCGATTTTGTGCAGTTGTAGGGAAATACCTACAGGATATTTTAGTAGGCCTAGAGTATTTGAGTTAAATCAAAGTTTAGTTCAGCGGAACTTTGTTCTCCAGAGAAATTCCTGGATTTATATTTAAATTTGTCATAACATCTCTAAAGATTCAAATAGTTTCATGAGCATCAACATGTCTTATTCCAGTTCCTCTGAAGAGTGTGGCGGTAGATGTGCGTGTGCAGGGACATGTAGCCACAGTGAGCTCCACTCTGCTGTATGTGAATGGAGAAGAGCGCCCCCTAGAGGCTGTTTTTGTGTTCCCTCTGCCTGGCGAATGTGCCGTCTGCCACCTCAGCGCCAAGATAGGAGACACAGAGGTGGTGGCAAAGCTGCAGGACAAACAGAAGGTGAGTGTGGAACAGCAGAACATTTAAGTGACTGATTTAGTGATATTTGCATGTGCAATTTCACAGTTTAGTTTATATCTACTGACTGTATTTTTATGAACAAAAGATGTCTTCTGTCTTTATGTGAAATTGGTGTTTAGTTCAAATGATTAAGCCTGAGGAAGAGCTTGTTGCTCGAAACATTGCTTCATTAAAAAAAAAAAAAAAAAATTGTATGGCTTACGGCTTTTTGAAGATCCTGCACCCAGGCTCAATTAGGATGTGCGTGGATTTTCTACTTTTAGTTAAAATGATAGCACTTATGTTATGTCCCTTTCCTTCAGGCATTGGAGCAGTATGATGATTGATGTGTATGCTCTCTCCTGGTCCAGGCCCGGGAGGAGTATGATGATGCGTTGAGCTCGGGCCACCAGGCCTTCCTGCTGGAGGAGAGTGCTCAGAGCCCAGACGTGTTCCAGCTGAACGTGGGCAGCCTGCCTCCAGGAGAGAGTGCTGCCATCACTCTGGTCTACATCTCAGAGCTGGCCATGCAAGCTGATGACGCCCTGCGCTTCTGTCTGCCCACTGTGCTCAACCCCCGCTACACACCCCAGGGTGAGGCCCAGAAACATGGAGGCTTGTGGGAAATAGAGCCTCCCTCTTCTAATGTGTTCTAATGTGACTAATGTGTGTTTGGAAAAACAGCAATGCGCATACCAACTCCTATACTATGTAGTACCTAAGAGTGCCACAGATATGGCACTATCAAAATAAAAATAAAATAAAAAGTAGCATCTTCCCAACTGTCTTCTCAGACATGGACAGGAGTCAAATGGCCACAGTGACTTCAGTCCCAGCTGGCACGGTGCCCTACACGTTGGCTCTCAGTGCTCAGCTGTCCTCCCCCCAGCCCATCTCTAAAGTGGAGTCCAACTGTGCTCTGGAGCCACTGGCTTACCTCAGCCCAGACAAAACACAGGCCACGGTATGGAGTGCTGGACATTATGAATATCGGATTATGAGCGGTAGGTAGTTTAGTGAGGGGTAATGTTATTTTCCTGATCCTCCAGGTGAGTCTCTCTCCAGGCCACCTGTTTGACCGTGATGTGGAGCTGCTGCTGTATTACCAGGATGCTCATAAGCCCACTGCCATAGTGGAGGCTGGACTGGACAGTGCTGAGCCAGGTGAGAGTTTGTGCTCTTCACCCGCTGATTAACTGCACATTTCTGCGGTTTTCATCATAGGCTGTGGACTGTATAGTTATGCAACACACTGGTTTCACATGGCTTGGTGTAGATATGTAGGCAAGTAAATACTATTAAGTGCACAATTCTCATACTCGGCCCTCGGCCCATGTTATCTGGATGTTCTGAGCTACAAGGCCTTCTCTGACGTAAACATGCCTACTTGTGCACCTAATATCAGAGCTTAGAGCTTATCCCATTCTATGAGTAATATATATGAACACATCAGAATACAGTAAGAATACCCCAGAATGCAACAGTATGCCACTGCCCCTCCCCCCACAAATTCACACTTCCCCCACACACATACACTGCCCCTTAACCCTCCAACCCCTACATACATACAGTACTCTAAACTTGAACTTGAACTTGAACTCTGTTTCAGACTCTTTGATGAAGGACCCGGTTGTATTGCTCAGCATTTACCCAGAGTTCCCTGCTGCAGTAACATCCTCACTTGCCACGTGTGGAGAGTTTATTTTTGTGGTGGACCGATCAGGGAGTATGCGTTGCAAGATGCACTCAGGAAAAGATGCAATGATGCGCATAGAGAGTGCCAAGGTACCATGACTGCAGATGTACCGCAAGAGAGCACCTAAACTCTGATAGAAACTTGCCAAAGCAGACATTACTTTGCTGTCATTCCCCAGCTGTTGTAGATGATTGTGTATAATTCCTTCACTAGATACAGGGTTTGCTCAATCTTATTCCTGTTATGCGTCTTCAGGACACTCTGCTCCTGCTATTGAAGAGCGTCCCCATGGGCTGCTACTTCAACATCTATGGATTTGGCTCCCGTTATGAACATTTCTTCCCGTCAGTATGCTTTTACTTTTACTTTACTATTGCCAACTTCATAATGCTTCAGATTTAGTTTTTGAAAAACGCAGCCAGATTCTTTCTTTGTTGTCCTCTTGCAGGAAGAGCGTTGAGTACAACCAGAAGACGATGGATGAAGCTCTTGAGAAAGTGAAGGGAATGGGAGCAGACTTGGGGGGCACTGAGATTCTTCAGCCTCTGAAACACATCTACAGCCAGCCCTGCATCCCCAGCCACCCCAGACAGGTAGATTATCAAATACCTCACTGAGTATTTTGTTGTTTAAGGGTTTTGTTGCTGTCAACCCTAATAAGTAGAAAGGCAGATTCATGTGCCATTTGAACTGTATGATTGGGCTACAATTAAACAAAGAGGAAGTGAGTTAGTTGATTATTGTTTCAGTGCTAACTGTGCTTTCACTAAAACTCTGTAATGCCTCTTTGTGCAAAATGTACTAGAAGAGATCCAAGCAAAACCTCTTCTATTCAGAACATTCTGTCTTTCCTCTTTTATTTCATTTCAGCTCTTTATTTTCACTGATGGAGAGGTGGGGAACACTAAGCAGATTTTGGACTTGGTGAAGATCAATGGAAATGCTCACCGGTTTGTGATGGGTCACATACTTCAATAATAAGACTATTTTTTGTGATGTTTTGATTTGTATTTATACATACGAAAGGTTTCCAATAAAACTGAAATTAACCTCCATAATGTGTGCAGGTGCTTCTCTTTTGGAATTGGAGAGGGTGCAAGCACTGCTTTAGTCACAGGCATGGCCAGGGAGGGTTCTGGGCATGCTCAGTTCATCACAGGAACAGACCGCATGCAACCCAAGGTAGGAGAATCGCAATCCTGCCCTGGATGTCATGATCCAGGTTCATATGTCTTGTGTTTTTCCCTGTAGTAAGCCATGTAGTGATGTTTTTATATATTGTATTGAATTCATTCAGTACTGAGGTGATTATTGTACTGAACAATGACGTTACACAAAATTAATTATAGGATTGGCAAGTCATAGTGTGTGTTGTATCAGAATAAAAGAGGAAGGAAAATGGTACAAGAAAGGCAGCAACTAAGCAGGCATTTGTCATAATCACAGGTAGTCATGATCAAGAGAAATAATGATATGAGGATAAACATGAATTACTTTGAAATATATCAAAATCTTTTTTCATCTGTGATAAATCATCATGTGATGAACATGATGATGAATCATCATGTGATGAACATGTGATGAATGTGTTTACAGTAAAATCAAGTATTTTGTTTCTAGACCTTTCATTTAGTGTGCTCAATTTTTGCATGTCAGCAGGTTCACAATTTTCTTGTTGATCAATAAGATTGTCCGTTATCCTCACAGACATTATTTATCTGTCTACACACAGGTGATGCAGTCTCTGCGCTATGCGCTGCAGCCAGCAGTGAAGGACATCTCTGTCCACTGGAACCTTCCAGATGGTGTATCAGTCACCACTTTGTCTCCTCCCCTCCAAGTGCTCTTCCATGGTCAAAGGGCCCTGCTGTATGCCCAGGTTAAAGGAGAGGTGAGAGGACGTCTCAGTCAGGGCCCCTGCTGGCCATTCATAGCACAGTATTAGCAATGATATGCATAATATTAGTTGGTATAATTAAACAGCCTTCCATTCTTTGTAAATAAAAGCATTTAATGATAACATGATGATCTAATAACATGATGGCAGTTAGACATTTTCTGTTTGTAATTAAAAGTGAATTATGATCACGGTAGCCTAGCCACCTAGCTATCTAAGTAGTGCGTTTCAATCCGGGTGTCATGCAAATGCTTAGTTTAAAGGGAGACCAATGCAGCCTGGGTTTAATTGCCCTCTCACAGTTTATAAATGGTCATATCTAATGGGAACTGGATAACTCTGCTATCTCCACTAGCCTTAGATATCAACAATGACAGCTGGACCCTGACACTCTCAGTCTCTTGTGCGCACTCAAGATGTGTTCCCAAGTAAATGGAATAGCATAACGTGCAAGTTAGATCTGCTGCATAGTGGAGATTGAGAGGACTCCAAAAAGTATCGTGATGCAACGTACATTATATTTTAGCAAAGGACCAAGAAGTAGCTCACCCCTACCTCCAGTATTCCCAGAGAAATTCCATGCAGGGTTTTGTTTTTATTTGGGGGACAGGCTGCCTCCACTTTGTTGGTTTCCAGTTTTCGGAGCCTATAGCCTGAGCCAAATGGAACTGAATGAAAATAAATGCTAAAACAGTTTTGGTTGTAAAAAGAAGTAAAAAATCTCCCTTAGGCTACATGTCAGGATGCAGGATTGACTCACGTATGCTTTTAATTTTCTGACTGTTCATGTATTACATTTTCTCTAGACTTTCAGATACAAGATTATATGACATCATTATGATCATTTCTCATTTTTCTGTATCTTATGTGTGATTTTTGATCTCAGAGTGCAACGAATCCTGAAGGATCTGTGACAATTCAGTACAACCTGTCGGAGGAGACGGTCAAGAACCAACTCAGCTTCTGCCTCAGACCCACAGGAGACACAGGGTAAAGATGACAGTGTACTTTTTAAGTGCAATTAAGAAGTATTTCAGGAGGAAGTGGCTGCAGTTTCTGTACCATATTTGCCTGTACCACACATGGGGACCCAGGTTTAAATCTGACCTGTGGTCATTTCCTGCACCCACCCCATCTCTCTCTTCAACTTGTTTCCTTGTTTCCCTTCACTGTCCTATCTGAATAAAGACAAGCCATTTTTCAGGAACAGGTTTTAATGTTGTAGATAAACCCCAAACCCATCCCCACTGTAGAGTGACTCTCCACCGGCTGGGGGCTCGGGCTCTGATCCGCTCGCTGGAGATGGAGGAGCGGGCAGCAGGGCCAGAGGCCAAGGCCCTGAGAGAGAAGCTGCTGCAGCTCAGCCTGCAGTCTGGAGTCAGCTGCACACACACCGCCTTCATCGCCATCCACAAGGGCAGCGGACAGACTGTGCAGGGACCACTGCTCCATAGAACTGTGCCAAGCCCAGGTTAGAATGCGTCCCAATATTGTGTGTCTTATTATATCCCAGTGATTCTGTGTTCAGAAAAACAACATACAAGCTAAAGCAACCAGGCAGCTACTGTGCTACTGTAGCATTGTAGCTGCCCGGCTACTTTAGCGATTGGCTGCTGCAACTCGAGCTAGGTAAAACCCGATTGATTTAATTTTTTTTTTTCATACCAACTCTGTGACTTTGAGAAACGATTTGAAAAAAATGCTGGAATTCCCCTTTAACCTGTTTTTTTTCTTACATGTTATGCTTTTATTAGGAAATAATTTTTGTGCAGTGAGAAAAATGGTCCGTTCAGCGCCAATGGCCATGAAAGCTAGAAGTTTTGCAAAGAATGCAGCTTTTGCTGGTAAGTATTTGCTCCACACTACACTGCACAACAAAGATTTTGTCTCCTGAAAACTCTTGATTGTATAATATATCTTTTTAGCAACTGATCCCAAAATAATAATCGAACAGGTACATTTATTGCATCAACTCCCATTACATTATTGTGTCCACAAACCAAGCTGCTTTAGCCTGTGAAGGCATTATGTCCAATATTCCAATATGTGGTTTAATGTTCTGCATTTTGTCCAATATTCCAATATGTGGTTCAATGTTCTGCATTTCTCACTAGTAGGTGACTTTGGTCACTATTTTTGCCAGTCTAGCACAACACGCACCTGCACACACCCACACACGCGCATTAACATGTACACGCACACATGCACAAACACACCAACACGCATTTACACACACATAAAAACACACACACACACACACACACACACACACACACACACAGACAAGCATACACACACACACACACACACACACACACACACACACACACATACACACACACACACACACACACACACACACACACACTCACACACAAGCACAGACACACTCATATAAACACACACACACACATACTGTACATACATAGGCACAGGTATGCACACACTCACACACATGCACGCACACGAGTTTGATTGAAACGGAAGGAGGTTGATTACTCAGATCCTGATTGGTTGAGAGAGAAGAAGCTGTACAGAGCTCGACAGTACTGCCCCCTCTCCGAGAGAGCTTAGTTTCTGGAAGTAAGTTTCTCATTCATTAATCCAAGACAGGACGCTGGATAAATACGAGAATATAAGCTATGTAGCTCTGCAATGTATGTGTATGTGGAGATGTTTTGCTCCTTGGAGTAGAATTTCACAAATTGTGTGGACATTTTTATTTTAGTGTGTAAACAATCATAAAAAACTGTAAGAGGGGTGTTCAGATGGCACAGGAGGACAGTAGTGGTAGCTGTCAGTTTATCAGTCGCACATTCTGAGAGAATAGGCTGCATCTGAGTCTGGATGTCCTAGCAGCAACACTCAGGTACTGCTTGCCAGACTGAATGAGGGTGAAGAGTTTGTCGGTGGTATAGGTGGGATAGCTGATGAAATTCTTAGCCCATTTAAGATAGAAGAAGTATGTCCTTATACTGTACAGTGTGTCCTGGAGTGACAGGAGATCCGGGGCGGACCTGCTGGGCCAGCCTCACCTCTGCAGTCCCTTCCTGTCTTGTGCTGTGCTGTGGCCAAACCGCACAGCAATGCAGCAGGTTAGCATGCTCTCTACAGTGAATCTGTAGAACTTGTAAAGGATTTGAGATGACATGACGTTGCAAGAAGTTCATTTTGCCCGCTGTTCTGTGTTGTTAGTCCACCTAAGGTCTTGACCTCTGTGGACGCTAAGGAACTTGTAGCAGTCCACTCACTCCACTCACAACCATCTCCTTGGTCTTGTTGATGCCCATGTGAGGTTGTTAGCACCTGCTACAAGTTCTGTTACCTCTCTCCTGTATGCTGACTCATAATCGCCCGATATGAGACCAATGTGTCATGTGGTGCTGTCCACAAACTTTATGATGACGATGTTGTTGGGCTGGGCAGCGACAGTTGTGTGTGAAAAGGGTGTACAGCATAGGGCCTTGCGGTGTTCCAGTTTTCATGACGAGGAGGGTTGGTGCTGGAGGAGTGCCATGGTGAACATGCGGTGGCCGGCCAGTGAGAGGACAGGAGAGAGACCCAGATCATTATATCGTCGGTTGTAGTCTGGTTTTCACCATACTAAGCTCAATCTTTTAAGATTGAACATTAGTCTGGGGAGGCTGCGCTTTGTTACGACTGCACTTCACGTCGCTTAAGTTTTGCTATCATCACATCACCGGCCAATGTAAACAAGGAGCGGTCGCCTCCTAGACAAACTGCAAGGCTGCAATAGCGGATAGGGACACTGGGGGCGGGAGGAAATATGACTGTTTTTCGATAAAACTGGTCAGTCTAGCAAAACAACGATTTCTAAGAGATTTTATGACTATGGAAATGTTGCATAGGGTCTCTTTAAAAGGGCAACATGTTTCCAAACCGGTCCCACTTGCCCAAATATGCACTTGCAATAAGAAGATCTTGCACATTGAAAATTGCCCTTTTAAGACCATATTTTATTTCACTTAAGCTATCGTCCTCATCCAAGTGGTAGCCGAAACCCTGTCTACAGTACATAAAGGATATTGCGACAATCTTGCCATAGCCTACAGTTAAATTGTGATGCAATGGCTATGGCTGGCTGGTTACTGGTTGGCTCAGAGTTGGGTTTGCTTTTAAACTGCGTTCCCATGTCCCATGTACTGTGTACTCCTTGTGTGGATGTGCATAACTCACAGGGAGAATAGTACATGGGAACTTCTTGTCTTTGCAAATTAGTATGTCATGAAAAAGCATAAATGGATGAACTTGATAACCTTATAAGGTACTGTAAAGCCATGGGGACACCATCAGCTTTACACAGTGAAGTTGTGAATCCTCCTCTAACCATTTTGTGTTAGGCATAGCACAAACATGAGGGTTTTTCCACTAATACAGGTTTTGAACGCACTGCTGATAGATCAAGAATCAGTGGGAAATGTTTGTTTAAGACAGGTTCATCTGTTTACATTTTTTTCTGGTGTTTTGTGTGTTTTTTTCAAAAGGAAATGTTTTCAAAAGGAAACAAATGAAAGAAAACGTACCAGCAAGGGCTAAGGGTGCATCATCTACAATGCATCCTGGTAAGTCTTAAGCAATCTATCCTATTGTGACATCATGTCATCTGTATAACAACACTCCTACTTGATCCATTTAGGGTCTTTCTTTGCTCTGTGCGTTTGTCTATTGTTTAATTTGTACTATTGTACTGATTCATACATTGTACTCATATAGCATACAGATATTTGCATATCTAGATCTTATCTTTTGCTTATGTGTAAATCACTTTTTAGAGAATGCAGAAATGTGCATTGGTTATGCTATGCCAGATGCAGCAGCTATGCTTGATGTGCCTCAAGGTAACAGAAACACTGACCAACAAGGTAACAGAAATATTGAATAACAAATAGTTTGATATTTTCCACATACTTATATTCATTATGTTGCTACCTTTGCCCTTTTTTTTATCTGAATCTTGTATTTTGCTTTTAGAGTCGCTCACAGTAGATCACCTCCTTCAGCTGATCTCCCTCCAGAAAGCCACAGGATCATGGGAAATGGAGTCCTCCTTGGCCAAGGTGTTGGAGAAGACAGATGATGAGTTGGACAAACTGATGCCAGTGGGGGTAAAACATTGTCTTTTTATCATACAAACAATCCCAAGAAGAATATAAACAGTGCCTATAAAACGTATTCACCTTCCTTAGATATTTCCCCTTTTATCGCTTTTATGAAAGGAATCTTAAATGTAAATCTATTTTTTACAACAAAAAACCCTAATCAATGTGCTAGCAAATTTCTATTAAGTTATGTTAATGAATGCATTCCGTTTGTCTTTGTACTTGCACAATGACAATAAAGTTGAATCTAGTCTAATTACTTAAACATGTACAGTATAATGCAGTCTGCATTGATTCTGCAGGTCTCAATTAGGCTTGCACATATGAATACTGCAATTTTACTCCGTTTTTCTTTGCAAAAGTACTCAAGCTCTGCCAGGTTGGAAGGGGATTGGGTGTGAGCAGCCCAGTCCAGCCACAGCTTTTCTATAGGATTGAGGACTTTGACTCAGCCACTCCAGCACATTCACCTTGTTGTCTTTGTAGTCTGAAATACATGTTTTGTATCTATCCCCTCACTTTTGCTTTTCAATCAGCTGAGTTGTTTAGAATGTTCTTTTTTGTCTTCATGGTGGAATTGATAATTGTAGCCAGGAATATGGATTATTTCTCAAACCAAGCCACTATGTTTGTTTCCCATTTACAGGGCCAGGGTTGTGTACAAAGACCAAAGGTGGAAACACTGAGCTGACAGCTATAGGACCTTAAGGAGCTGAATTTATGGGATTAGGATGGCAGACATACTCTCTAACTCTCATGTTACACTAAAACATCAAAGACAAAGACATTGCATTTTACTGAGAAATAGCCTACACAGTTGGTTCCAATTCCAAGTAATTGCAGAATATATCTATTTAGGCACAAAAGGCAGAATTGGTGTGATCTGGGCCCAGTTTTCCAGAATGCACTGAGAAAATATGTACTGTATATTTTTTTGCTTTGTTTGTGTTTAGGCAGACAAGGCTGTGTGGGCTACAGTTCTGGCTCTGATTTGGCTCTATGGTTTCCGCCTGGAGGCCCGGGATGAATGGCAGTTTGTAGCCATGAAGGCAGCATCCTGGATTCAAGCTCAGAAAGGTGAACTGCCCTCCTCACAGTCACTGTCAGTTTAAAGACAAGTGAGTGAGTGAGTGAGTGAGTGAGTGAGTGAGTGAGTGCGTGCGTGCGTACGTGATTGTGTGTGTGTGTGTGCTCACATGTGTCTCTTGTGTTGCAGTGGACTGTGTGTCTCAGTGTGTGCAGGCTGGAAATGCTCTGCTGGGATGTCAGGTGCAGCCGGAGAATCTGGGCCTCTGAAGACCAGAACTTTCCTCATATATCTCATTGCCATCAAATCATACTTCATTCACCTGCTGTCAAGGTGATGGAATTACTATGCTATCACATGCTTACAGGAGCTTAATTTCTGTCTGAAGTGTCCTTATGGCTTTTGCCTCGGTGTTAGTTGAATTGCAGTGTCCATCTTTGCATGAATTGCAATATTTTATTATTATGCAAATGTTATATGCATCAATCTTGGGTACTTTGATAACAAAATGTCTTACTTTGTTACTTTATTTTATTTAAATAAACTGACCATTTTTAATACTATTCATATAACTAGATACTGCATAGCGGTACAACATATGACCACCACTCAGTCCTGTACATCCTCTCTGCGAAAATAAATCATGCTTGTGAATTTGTCTCCATCTCTTACTCTATCCCCTACTCTTGCAACTTTTTTGTACTGTATGGCTGTACTGCATATGTGTGGCTGTGTGTGCGTACACGTCTGGCTGTGTGTATGTGTGCTTGTACCCAGACGGCTCAGTTGTTATGGAATAAAATTATCACTCAAGCACAAGTTTAAGCTATAATCTAAGACCTAAACATTGTTTACACTCCTACACTGTTACACGTTTTCAACTGAACTAGTTAACTGAACCGGACATAGTCAATGGAGATAGGCTATTTCTGTTTGTTAGCTTATGCACTTCATTGAAATGTGTTGTAGGCTTAGGCTACATTTTGTACATACACTTGTGCATATGTTATGCCCTTTATAATGTGTATTTCTCAATGAAAAGTTCCTTATCTGAACTCAAAGATATTTCATGTATGGATAATGTTATGCCCTTTATAATGTGTGTCATTTTGTGCATGCATTTCTGCTGTAGCACTAAGATTATTATGACCGCCACACAGCAAAGGGTCCGGTGGGCACAGTTTTCTGTGAATATCTAGAAAACCGGAGGGTCATTTTTTTGTATGATGGTCTTAAAGGGCCATGTCGACTCATCCCATAGCCACTCATTTCATGTATAGCGCCACCAAGTAAAAAATGAAAAAGTGAAAAGTGCAAGATCATTATGACACCCTCTGAATGCATGCCAAGTTTTGGTTCATGGTAGACCATACAATAAATGAATGTGTACATTTAGTGTGTACACTACGCACATGCATACACACAGATAAAGATACATGCAGGCACACACACAAACACACAAACACACACACACACACACTCAAACACTCTCACACACAAACATACTGTAAGCACACACGCATATACAGTACAGTACATACACACATGTACGCACACACTCACACACACATACACACACACACACACACACACACACAATAGACAGGCAGGCATATGCATGCACACACGCACCTGTCCTGCACACACACATAAACACATACATGCACAAACACGCATGTGCGCGCACACACACACACTCACAAGTTAATACACACACACACACACACACACACACACACACACACACACACACACATAGACACATAAAAGACACACACAAATGCAGGTAAGCAGACACACACACACACATTTGATTTCTTTATTTGAATCCGCCAATCAAATTTCTTTACAGAAAGGATTCAAATATTCTCAGAGAAAATACAGCTTTGACATTCAAGGGTACATAAAGCATCGCCTACTCACAGCTGATAGTGCCAGTTGTTCAGACTTTCCTTAGCCATGCCAGTCTTAGTCCACTGATTGTCAGTTTGTGGACATGTCCCAGGCTGCCAAATATCAACACCACAAACTTACATGTATAGCCTAGGTCACTGATCTTTGCAAGGAGGGGTTGGTATTTAGTCATTTTTTCAAGAAAGGCTATGTCCATGTACAGATCATAAACACAACCTATTTCAAGGACTAGTACCTCCTTACTATCTGTATCCACAAGCACAACATCAGGGGTGTTAGGGATGTTACTAAACACATCATCAGAGCTGTTGAACCAGTCCGGTGATACACGTGAGTGTTTGTACATAGGCATATTGTTTGGCAATGTATCTTGAACAGAGCTGGCAATGATATCGACAATACGGTCATGGTGTGATGTGTAGAGTCCTTTGTACATACTACAACCATTTACAATGTGAGCAACGGATTCAAGGTGGTCAGAGTTAGAATGCATTATGCAGTGTGGATGGTGATTTGCAGGGTACCAGGCTAGTGCTAGGTTGTATCTGGTTGGTAACACCTGTAGTCTAGCCTTAACAGTGAAACAGAGAATGTCCTCCCCTATTGCGGCATTTCTGTACATGGAGTGAGAGCAGTGGCGTCACCAGCCGATTTTACCGGGGCTTCAGCCCGGGGTAATTTGAGCCGAGCCCGGGGTAAATTTTTGTAATGCTTGAATCTATCAGCCAGTTTCAAAATCAACCAGCATTTGCCTGGTGCTAAATGTTGAGCACCAGTAGTAGGCTAAGCAAGCTATCGATTGGCATCACAATACAACACTAGCTTCACGTTTCTACATGGGCTAGCCCTGTGTTTGTTTCTAAATCTATGGGTACCGGGCCGCGAGAAGATGCCGCCGGCCGACTCTCTCTGCCTTCTCCGAGAGACGCACCATGCGGCCGCGGCCGCACCCATTCTTTTCGGTCATATTGCTGCGAGATATTTTCGCATAGAAATAACAGGCATATCATATGAAACTACGTAACCTGGCCTTTACAGTGGCACTAGCCACTAGTTTCTATGATGAACGGTTCGCGAGATACTTAGCGTTGAAAATTGCAGTTACTATACAAATTAATGTCACATGCAGTTCTGCGTCATACCCATTCTTCTCTGTGAAATATCTCATGATTTCGTTACTGCCCTATGGCAAACTGCATATCAAAATAAACAGGAGATCTTACTGATTCCAATGGCGTATAGAATGTATCTGTATAATTAGCGGTAATCACGAGAAATCCTTTTTTGAAATCACATCACATTTCTGCATTTTTTCATACATCCCCATTTCCCCCACTTCAAAATAATGTATTTTTCATATCAGAAGTTGTATTCAGACCCCTGTTTGTCATATAGCCATGGCAGATGCTTGATATGAAT
>NC_084995.1:35458867-35483867 GCF_963854185.1 Sardina pilchardus | reverse complement strand
ACATTTCTTCCCGTCAGTATGCTTTTACTTTTACTTTAGTATTGCCAACTTCATAATGCTTCAGATTTAGTTTTTGAAAAAAATGCAACCTGATTCTTTCTTTGTTGTCCTCTTGCAGGAAGAGCGTTGAGTACAACCAGAAGACGATGGATGAAGCTCTTGAGAAAGTGAAGGGAATGGGAGCAGACATGGGGGGCACGGAGATTCTTCAGCCTCTGAAACACATCTACAGCCAGCCCTGCATCCCCAGCCACCCCAGACAGGTAGATTATCAAATACCTCACTGAGTATTTTGTTGTTTAACCCTAAGAAGTAGAAAGGCAGATTCATGTGCCATTTCAACTGTATGATTGGGCTATAATTAAACAAAGAGGAAGTGAGTTAGTTGATTATTGTTTCAGTGCTAACTGTGCTTTCACTAAAACTCTGTAATGCCTCTTTGTGCAAAATGTACTATAAGAGATCCAAGCAAAACCTCTTCTATTCAGAACATTCTGTCTTTCCTCTTTTATTTAATTTCAGCTCTTTATTTTCACTGATGGAGAGGTGGGGAACACTAAGCAGGTTTTGGACTTGGTGAAGATCAATGGAAATGCTCACCGGTTTGTGATGGGTCACATACTTCAATAATAAGACTATTTTTTGAGATGTTTTTATTTGTATTTATATATACTGTACATACGAAAGGTTTCCAATAAAACTGAAATTAACCTCCATGATGTGTGCAGGTGCTTCTCTTTTGGAATTGGAGAGGGTGCAAGCACTGCTTTAGTCACAGGTATGGCCAGGGAGGGCTCTGGGCATGCTCAGTTCATCACAGGAACAGACCGCATGCAACCCAAGGTAGGAGAATCGCGATCATAGTGTGTTGTATCAGAATAAAAGAGGAAGGAAAATGGTACAAGAAAGGCAGCAACTAAGCAGGCTGTTGTCATAATCACAGGTAGTCATGATCAAGAGAAATAATGATATGAGGATAAACATGAATTACTTTGAAATATATCAAAATCTTTTTTCATCTGTGATAAATCATCATGTGATGAACAGTCATGTGTTTACAGTAAAATCAAGTATTTTGTTTCTAGACCTTTCATTTAGTGTGCTCAATTTTTGCATGTCAGCAGGTTCACAATTTTCTTGTTGATCAATAAGATTGTCCGTTATCCTCACAGACATTATTTATCTGTCTACACACAGGTGATGCAGTCTCTGCGCTATGCGCTGCAGCCAGCAGTGAAGGACATCTCTGTTCACTGGAACCTTCCAGATGGTGTATCAGTCACCACTTTGTCTCCTCCCCTCCAAGTGCTCTTCCATGGTCAAAGGGCCCTGCTGTATGCCCAGGTTAAAGGAGAGGTGAGAGGACGTCTCAGTCAGGGCCCCTGCTGGCCATTCATAGCACAGTATTAGCAATGATGTGCATAATATTAGTTGGTATAAACAGCCTTCCATTCTTTGTAAATAAATGCATGTAATGATAACATGATGATCTAATAACATGATGCCAGTTAGACATTTTCTGTTTGTAATTAAAAGTGAATTATGATCATGGTAGCCTAGCCACCTAGCTATATACGTACTGTAGTGTGTTTCAATGGGTGTCATGTAAATGCATAGTTCAAAGGGAGACCAATGCAGCCTATGTTAAAGTGCCCTCTCACAGTTTATAAATGGTCATATCTAATGGGAACTGGATAACTCCTGCTATCTCCACTAGCCTTAGATATCAACAATGACAGCTGGACCCTGACATTCTCAGTCTCTTGTGCGCACTCGAGATGTGTTCCCAAGTAAATGGAATAGCATAACGTGCAAGTTAGATCTGCTGCATAGTGGAGATTTAGAGGACTCCAAAAAGTATCGTGATGTAGCGTACATTATATTTTAGCAAAGGACCAAATGAAAAATGCCACAGAAGTAGCTCACCCCTACCTCCAGTATTCCCAGAGAAATTCCATGCAGGGTTTTGTTTTTATTTGGGGGACAGGCTGCCTCCACTTTGTTGGTTTCCAGTTTTCGGAGCCTAGCCTGAGCCAAACGGAACTGAATGAAGATAAATGCTAAAATAGTTCTCGTTGTAAAAAGAAGTAAAAAGATCTCCCTTAGGCTACATGTCAGGATGTAGGATTGACTCATGTATGATTTTAATTTTCTGACTGTTCATGTATTACATTTTCTCTAGACGTTCAGATACAAGATTATATGACATCATTATGATAATTTCTCATTTTTCTGTATCTTATGTGTGATTTTTGATCTCAGAGTCCAACGAATCCTGAAGGATCTGTGACAATTCAGTACAACCTGTCGGAGGAGACGGTCAAGAACCAACTCAGCTTCTGCCTCAGACCCACAGGAGACACAGGGTAAAGATGACAGTGTACTTTTTAAGTGCAATTAAGAAGTATTTCAGGAGGAAGTGGCTGCAGTTTCTGTGCCATATTTGCCTGTACCACACACCCAGGTTTAAATCTGACCTGTGGTCATTTCCTGCACCCACCCCATCTCTCTCTTCAACTTGTTTCCTTGTTTCCCTTCACTGTCCTATCTGAATAAAGACAAGCCATTTTTCAGGAACAGGTTTTAATGTTGTAGATAAACCCCAAACCCATCCCCACTGTAGAGTGACTCTCCACCGGCTGGGGGCTCGGGCTCTGATCCGCTCGCTGGAGATGGAGGAGCGGGCAGCAGGGCCAGAGGCCAAGGCCCTGAGAGAGAAGCTGCTGCAGCTCAGCCTGCAGTCTGGAGTCAGCTGCACACACACCGCCTTCATCGCCATCCACAAGGGCAGCGGACAGACTGTGCAGGGACCACTGCTCCACAGAACTGTGCCAACCCCAAGTTAGAATGAGTCCCAATATTGTGTGTCTTATTATATCCCAGTGATTCTGTGTTCAGAAAAAAAACATACAAGCTAAAGCAACCAGGCAGCTACTGTGCTACTGTAGCATTGTAGCTGCCCGGCTACTTTAGCGATTGGCTGCTGCAACTCGAGCTAGGTAAAACCCGATTGATTTAATTTTTTTTTTTTTCATATCGACTCTGTGACTTTGAGAAACGATTTGAGAAAATGGCTGGAATTCCCCTTTAACCTGTTTTTCTTCTTACATGTTATGCTTTTATTAGGAATGCCTTTTTGTGCACCAAGATTAACGTGCTATTCAGCGCCAGTGGCCAAGAAAGCTAGAAGTTGTGCAAAGAATGCAGCTCCTGCTGGTAAGTATTTGCCCCACACTACACTACACAACAAAGATTTTGTCTCCTGAAAACTCTTGATTGTATAATATATCTTCTTAGCAACTGATCCCAAAAAAGTAATCGTACAGGTACATTTTTTGCATCAACTCCCATTACATTATGTTGTCCACAAACCAAGCTGTTTTAGCCTGTGAAGGCATTATGTCCAATATTCCAATATGTGGTTTAATGTTCTCAGTAACTCAGGTTAGAATGGGTCCCGATATTGTGTGTCTTATAACAGTGATATTCAACCAGGGGGTACTCCAAATGATTTCATCTGAAGCATTTTTATCCTCTTCAGAAATCAAAATAAAAAACGTCCTAGGCTACTGTACATTAACATAAAAAGAACGCAGAGAAGATGCTTTCTATTTATTTTCGTTTATAAAATAGAGAGAGTTGAGAGTGTTGCTCAGCAACATTGCCAATATACACTGTAGTTGTCCCATGGTTAATCACTTTAATGTGCCCAGTTTCTCTCTCAGGCAAGGGGTCCGATTCCGATTCCGGTTCCTTGTTTCGATTCCGGTTCCTAACGATTCTCGATTCCGATTCTTGTAAGAATTAGGGTCAAAAAAGTTTGAATATTTTAAATGAGCTAGCTAACCAACGGTCTTTCTGAATGACATAGTCTGATCTTCTCCATCAATTTAATTCTATGAACTTTTTAGTTTTTATGAACTTTACTATAAGTTTCTCACAGGGCTGTTTTCAACTACAATATAAATATCAAATCTGTGAACTGTCGTCTTGCTGCCTCAGCTCGGTTATGCAAACATCTTCTTCGTTGGTGTTTAGCGGCTTCTTCTTCCGGTTCGCGGACTGAGAATCGATACTAGGAATTGAAAATTAAACTTTTGAACGATTCCGGGAGAATTGGAAAGCTAGTCCCGGTTCCCATCGATTCTCGATTCTCGATACCCAACCCTAGTCTCAATATTGCGTGTTTTATAATATTATAGTGATTCTGTGTTCAGAAAAACAACATACAAGGTAAAGCAAGCTACTGTAGCTGCCTGGCTACTTTAGCTGCAGCAACTCGATTACCTTGAGTAATGATTTGAAAAATTGCTTGTTTTCTTACATTTACTGTTCATGCTTTTATTAGGAATGTGTGTTGGTCGACCTTTAGCCAGGACCCAATGTTCCCCGGCTAATGTAATCATTGGATCACCTCCAGTGCCTCCTAGTAAGTGTTTGTTCCACACATTACACTGCACAACACAGAATCATCTTATTTGTTGCTGTTTCAGACTGTCAAAGCATGAGTTCTAGGCTGTTGATCATGAAATTCACCTTCAAATGTATCCATGGATAATTTGTAAGGTGTCAAAGTTGATATCACTTGTTGTTGGTTGTTGGTTGTCTGGTTTACGTCAAGAGCCATTTGCGTCATTGATTAAGGTAGCCTTCTTACTAGCTGTCTTTCCCTTTCAACAAAATTCCATTGCGGAGTGATATGAAAGACCTGAATTAGAAGCACAAACTCCGTTGTCATTGACAGCGGTCAATATTTTTTCCAGAGGTCCTCTATCACAAAATAATGACCGGTAGACCTTTGGGAAATCCCATTCAAATCAATGGAGCGTTCTACTTGCATTGTGAAGAGACGTATAATAAAGATTCAGTAATGATAATTAATAATGCTAATACGGCAAGTCCAGAACTTTGAAACCATACGCTGTATGTATAGCCATGGGGACACCATCAGCTTTACACAGTGAAGTTGTGAATCACCCGCGTCTTACCTTACCCAGACATACCTTCACCCGCTTAACCTTAGTACTAGGAGGCTGGTATAATTTAAGACGCGGGTGATTTCGAGGTCAAATAATTCGGACATTTGTGTTCACGCATACAGCCTACCCGTGTGATCATGGATCATGTCTGGGTCCAGTGTTTTTCTGAAAAGGGCTATACTGGGGCCCTTAGCCTCCTCACTCAAACTTCATACCTGCTCTTCAGAAAACATGTGGGTTACAGTACATCAATGAGTCCACTTATTTATACAGTCTGTGATTCAAACCTGAACATTTGATTGTGATGGAATTCATCAATGGATGAAAGCATCACAATAGTGATGTCTTTGAAAGAGTGTGTGGGTAACTCAAAGAAACAAGTTTTGCACGCACTATTGGTAGATCAAGAATCGGTGGAACATGTTACGTTTACTGTATTACAGGCCCATCTGGTGGCGTTTTGACAGCTGCAAGCGGGTTTTTTTTAAACTTATTCAGTAAAGGCAAGGCACCCAGAAAGGATTTGGGTTCATCATCTGCAATGCCTTATGGTAAGTGTTAAGCAACCCTATTGTGACATTATGTCATCTCTGTAACAACACTACTTGATCCAGTCAGGGTCTTTCTTTGCTCTATACGCTTGTCTACTGATTGTACTGATTCCGCTAAGCTGAAAGTTCTAAATCTGATCTTGGACAATAGCTACTTTTTGTACATTGTGCTCATATACAGTAGGATGTGTATATCTAAATGCTATCTTTTGGTTATTTGTAAGTCACTTTAGGCCGTTGTACATTAAAGGACATGGCCTGGGAAGGGTCCTTAAATGAAGCCATGCTGGATGCACCAGGTTCGCTTGGTGTGCTTCAAGGTAACAGAAACATTGAAGAACAAATAGTTTGTACAAATGTAGATTTTCCACACACTTGTATTTATTATTTTGCTACCGTTGCCCTTTTTTTTCATCTGAATCTTGTCTTTTAGAGTCACTCAAGGTAGATCACCTCCTTCAGCTGATCTCCCTTCAGAAAGCCACAGGATCATGGGAAATGGAGTCCTCCTTGGCCAAGGTGTTGGAGAAGACAGATGATGAGTTGAACAAGCTGATGCCAGTGGGGGTAAAACATTGTCTATTCATCATACAAACAATCCCAAGAACAATTTGTACAGTGGCAATGTATTCATCTTCATTCATATTTCCCCTTTTATTGTTTTTATGAATGGAATCTTACGGGAACACTTTTCATATTAAACTATGTTATTCCCTTAACTAAGACAAGTTGATACATACCTTTCATGTTTCAATGCATGCACTCACTGGCTCTGGCACGCGGCGCAACTTTGACAGCACTTAGCTAGCTCAGTTCTTTCATTAGGATCCAAACAGAGATGAAGTTAGAAGCAACCAAACACCTTCATGTTTTCCCTATTAAAATGCAGTTACACGAGTAGTCACACGACCACGTGGTGCCTTTCTAAGCAGGTAAGAGGAATAACTATATTGTGTGGCACAGTAATATCCTCACTCTTGCACTTTCAGTTTCACTTTGGAGTGAGGATATTACTGCGCCGAGTCTAAGTGCTCCCAATTGTTATTCCGCCACATAGTTAGTGACCTATACTCTAGATGCTGTAGATGCCTTCTAGATGCCATCTGCAATGTGGCTTTGTGAAAAATTGTTGATATACGAGCTCAACAGTCAATTAAACTGCATCCCGACATCTCATTTTTCTGAAGCACCGTATTTATTGGCTGGAATTGATTATTTCTCAGTCCAAGCCACTATGTTTGTACACCCTGTAAATTCGGAAATAAACACCAGAGGTGGAAACACTGAGCTGACAGCTATAGGACCTTGAGGAGCTGCATTTATGAGATTAGAATGGCAGACAGACTCTAACTGAGTTATCGCATGTTACACTAAAACATCAAAGACAAAGAAACTGCATTTTACTGAGAACTATACCGTTGGTTCCAATTTCAAGAAATTGCAGAATATATCTATTTAGGCAGACAAGGCTGATTTGGTTTGATCTTTGGGCCCAGTTTTCCAGAGTGCTTTATTTATTTTTTTGCTTTGTTTGTGTTTAGGCAGACAAGGCTGTGTGGGCTACAGTTCTGGCTCTGATTTGGCTCTATGGTTTCCGCCTGGAGGCCCGGGATGAATGGCAGTTTGTAGCCATGAAGGCAGCATCCTGGATTCAAGCTCAGAAAGGTAAACTTCCCTCCTCTCAGTCAGTGTCAGTTTAAAGACGTGTGTGTGTGTGTGTGTGTGTGCGCGTTTGTGTGTGTGTGTGTGTGTGTGTGTGTGTGTGTGTGTGTGTGTGTGTGTGTGTGTGTGTGTGTGTGCGTGTGTGTGTGTGTGTGTGTTCACACTCACATGTGTGTCTTGTGTTGCAGTGGACTCTGTGTCTCAGTGTGTGCAGGCTGGAAATGCTCTGCTGGGATGTCAGGTGCAGCAGGAGAATCTGGGCCTCTGAAGACCATGGAATGGAATTACTATGCTATCACATGCTTACAGGAGCTTAATTTCTGTCTGAAGTGTCCTTATGGCTTTTGCCTTGGTGTTAGTTGAATTGCAGTGTCCATCTTTGCATGAATTGCAATATTTCATTATTATGCAAATGTTATATGCATCAATCTTGGGTACTTTGATAACAAAATGTCTTACTTTGTTACTTCATTTTATTTAAAGAAACTGACCATTTTTTTTTTGTGATCAATTGTTTTTATTTTGTAATAATGCACATATCAGTTACATCAAATACAAAGGCATAGAAACCCTCCCCCCCTTCCCACCCACCCCTCCCATACCCACCCAAGAACCAGCCCTGTGGTAAACATCTGATTGAATTAGGATTATGTAAACAGAAATGTATATCAATATACAAGAAATATACAATTGCATAAATGTACACATTGTTGCCCAAGACAAAAATAAGACGTAGCATATTTTGCAAACAGTAATAAAATAAAGTAATGAAAATAAAATAAATAAATTAACAATAATAATAAGCCATATTAGACATGAGTATCAACAATGAATGTTTTAACCTGATCAAAAGCTGAATTCCACCTCATCAAAGTTTGCGATCTAGCACCATGTATACGGGCTGTTGAAAGCTCCATGGAAATAATATCAAGTAAACTGAGAGCCCATAGCCGTCTACACATAGAATGTGGGGGGTTCCAGCGACTTACTAACAGTTTCTTAGCTGCTGTAAAAGTAGCCAGAAGCAAGTTTCTCTGAAAGAGTGTCAATGAGAGGTTTGAAAAGTCGTTCAGAAAAAACAGGCTAGGTGTTAAAACAACATCTGCATCTATCAGGATTGATATGTCATTAGCTAGCCGTTGCCAGAATAACACCAGGGCTGAACAATCCCAGAAAAAATGTAGAAAAGTCCCTGGTACCCCGTCTGAACATAAATTGCAATTAGGAGAAGTAGAGAGGCGCATATGAAATCGTTTCAATGGTGTCAGATATACTCTATGTGCCAGTTTCCAATGAATCATCTGATGATTTGGGTTTTTAGATGACATAGTGATAGTGTCCCATGTCTGATCAGCGAAAGTATCTTTTACGTCACATTCCAAATCTTTTGACCAAACTGCCATTACTCCAAGAGGTCTGTATAAGCTTTTTAGAAGAGATGAGTAAATAGAGGAAACAGACATAGGGATACAATTATTGAGGTATATAAAATTACGAATAGGGTGCACTGGTAATTTTGTGTGGAGAGGAACCCCAAGGGCACTGAGAGCTGATCTGATCCGCAGATACATATAGAATGAGAGGTAGGTATATTGTACAGAGCCTTTATATCTTGAAATGACCTCAAGCCCTTGTCATCAAAAAGGTCCCCAAGAATCGTAATATTGCAATCTGTCCACTGGGGGCATCTAAATGGAACATTCCCAGACAAAAAATTGTTATTATTGAAAAGTGGGAAGTAAAGATGCCATTTTGGTGTGGATCCTATTTGTCTTTCTAATGCCTTCCAGGTGGTTAATAAATAGGTTATAATGGGGCCAAAACGGAGGGTGCATTGCCGAATAGAAATTTTACAGAAAACCAAATCCTTTAAGTTGTAAGGAGCTACAATGGACTCTTCTATAGCTCTCCACGCCACCTTGGTGTTTGAGTCAAACCAGGCTGATAATGGGCGTAATACAAATGACTGGGCATAGAGCTTAAAGTTAGGAAAGGAGAGACCTCCGTCTAGCCTACTGCGTTGTATAGTGGACAGCTTGATCCTTGCACGCTTCCCATTCCAGATATATTTCCTGAGGATGGAGTTAAGTTGGTCCGAAAAATGAATAGGGGGCGGTAAAGGTATCATGGCACTGTAAAAATTCACACGGGGAAGAACATTCATCTTAACTAGATCCGGGCGTATAATGACTTAGGTAAATGTGACCAGTTTGACAGATCTGTACTCACATCAGAAAGGATTTTTTTTAAAGTTTTTGCTTGTAATATTATGTAACGAATTAAGGATATATGTCGATCCCTAAATATTTGAAAGAGGTGACAACTGGTGCAGTGCTAGGAAGCGGCAAAGAGCTAGGGTCAAAGTTAAGGGGTAGAAAACATGATTTGCTCCAATTTATCTTATAACCTGAAAGATCACTGAAATTGTCGAACAAAGATAGAATATGAGGTACTGATGAGACAGGCTTGTTTACAAATAACAGAATGTCATCAGCATACAGAGAGATGTGATGACACGTATTTCCTATACTGATAGGAGAAATATGCTCTGATTGCCGAATAGCCTGAGCTAATGGTTCTAAGGACAAAGCAAACAATAATGGGGAGAGCGGGCAGCCTTGACGTGTACCCCTCCCAAGGGAAAAAGACTTAGAACATACCTGTCCAGTTAACACTATTGCTTTTGGATTACTAGCCTATATAATACCTTGACCATATCAATAAAGTCAGGGCCTAAACCCATATGCTCCAGAACAGACCAAAGATAATCAAACTCAAGGCGATCGAAGGCCTTCATGGCGTCCAAAGAGAAAACTCCACAGGGAGCATTTGTCTGCTCAGCAGAGTATATTATATGCAAAAGACGTCGGAGATTGTCAGATGCTGAACGTGTTTTAATAAAACCAGTCTGATCTTCATGGACCAACTTGGTCATAACAGATTCTAAGCGTCGCGACAATACTTTGGCATACAGTTTAACGTCTGTTCCAAGGAGAGAAATTGGACGGTAGCTAGAGCAAGAGGTCGGGTCCTTATCTTTTTTCAAAAGTAGGGAAATGATAGAAGTATTAATGTCTTGTCTAAAGGATCCATGTTTAATTGAGTAATTTATCATGTCTAATAAGAGAGGACCAAGCTCTGTCCAGAAAGTGCCGTATAATTCAGCTGGAATTCCATCCATACCTGGAGATTTACCCTTGTTCATGTATTTCAGTGATTCTTTTAGTTCTTGAAGAGTTATTGTTTTGGCTAAGGACGCTGATTCAGAATTAGATAAATTAGGTAGATTAAGGGAGCTAAAAAAGGAGGAGAATGTGGCATTGTTGCCGGTAGACTCAGATGTATATAGACTAGAATAGAAAGAAAGAAAGGTGTCATTAATGCTCTTTGGGTCAGTAGTGACCTCACCAGAAGTTAGCTTTATGGCAGGAATATTAGCACACTTTTCGTTATTGCGCAGTTGTAAAGCTAGGAGATGGCTTGGCCTACTCCCATTGAAATAATAATTTTGCCTGGTTCTTTGAATGAGAAACTCTGCTTTAGCTCTAAGTAACTGATTTAATTCAGTCTTTAAAACACTAATTCTAGTGGTTGTTTGGACAGAAAAGGATGATTGATTGGATGCGTCTAATGATGCAAGCTGGGATTCAAGATCAGATATTTTCTGCAATCTGGACTTTCGAAGATGCGATGAAAAAGAAATAGAGAAGCTACGGATGAAGCCCTTGACTGCATCCCAAAGAATGCGGGGATCATCTACTGAGCCTTGATTGATGTCAATAAACTCCAAAAGATTGGCTTTAAATGAATTACAAAAATATTCATTATAAAGTAGTGTTGTATTAAACCGCCAACGTGTAGCACGTGGAGGTCTATTAACTAGCGAAAGCTTCATGACATTACAACTGTGGTCAGATAAAGACATGGGACAAATGTCTGAGCTAGAGCATGATGAGGAAAGAGAGCAAGAAATAAATAAAAAGTCAATCCTAGAATAGGATTTGTACCTAGACGAAAAAAATGTATATGCTCTTGCAGAAGGATTAATTAAACGCCACGAGTCTACCAAAGACATTGAGGAGATACAACATCTAAGTTTATCAGTAGAAATAGCCTGTGAGTGGGTTTCACTCACTCCTGACCTATCCAGATCATGTGATATCACTGCATTCATATCAGCCCCCATCAAAACCTCACAGTCGGTCATATTAAGAAGGTAGCTGGTCAGTTTAGAAAAGAAATTAGGGTCATATGTTGATGGAGCATAAACAGAGAGAAGAGCCAACTTCCTATTTTCAACCAAGGCCTTTACATGAGTAATTCTACCATCTGTATCACTATCCTGCTCAATAATATCAATGCACAAAGTCCTCCGTTGTAATATAATGACACCCTTAGTTTTATCATTTGCGCTTGAAGATGATATGACTTTATAAAATTTATTGTTGCATCTATGGACATCTTCTTTTCTAAGATGACTTTCCTGGATCAAAGCTAGGTCTATCTTTCTCCTTTTCAACAACTCTAGGAAGCATACACGTTTATGTTGCCCATTCAAACCATTCACGTTCCAACTCAAAATGTTTAAGTCAGTCATAACTATCAAATACTTGGGTTGATGAAAAAGATAAAGCAAAAATAAGGCAGAAACTGACCATTTTTAATACTATTCATATAACTAGATACTGCATAGCGGTACAAAATATGACCACCACTCAGTCCTGTACATCCTCTCTGCGAAAATAAATCATGCTTGTGAATTTGTCTCCATCTCTTACTCTATCCCCTACTCTTGCAACGTTTGTGTACTGTATGTCTGTACTGCATATGTGTGGCTGTGTGTGCGTACACGTCTGGCTGTGTGCTTGCACCCAGACAGCTCAGTTGTTATGGAATAAAATTATCACTCAAGCACTTCAAGTTTAAGCTATGATCTAAGACCTAAACATTGTTTACACTCCTACACTGTTACACGTTTTCAACTGAACTAGTTAACTGAACCGGACATAGTCAATGGAGATAGGCTATTTCTGTTTGTTAGCTTATGCACTTCATTGAAATGTGTTGTAGGCTTAGGCTACATTTTGTACATACACTTGTGCATATGTTATGCCCTTTATAATGTGTATTTCTCAATGAAAAGTTCCTTATCTGAACTCAAAGATATTTCATGTATGGATAATGTTATGCCCTTTATAATGTGTGTCATTTTGTGCATGCATTTCTGCTGTAGCATTAAGATTATTATGACCGCCACACAGCAAAGGGTCCGGTGGGCACAGTTTTCTGTGAATATCTAGAAAACCGGAGGGTCATTTTTTTGTATGATGGTCTTAAAGGGCCATGTCGACTCATCCCATAGCCACTCATTTCATGTATAGCGCCACCTAAAAAATGAAAAAGTGAAAAGTACAAGATCATTATGACACCCTCTGAATGCATGTCAAGTTTTGGTTCATGGTAGACCATACAATAAATGAATGTGTACATTTAGTGTGTACACTACGCACATGCATACACACAGATAAAGATACATGCAGGCACACACACAAACACACAAACACACACACACACACTCAAACACTCTCACACACAAACATACTGTAAGCACACACGCATATACAGTACAGTACATACACACATGTACGCACACACTCACACACACATACACACACACACACACACACACACACAATAGACAGGCAGGCATATGCATGCACACACGCACCTGTCCTGCACACACACATAAACACATACATGCACAAACACGCATGTGCGCGCACACACACACACTCACAAGTTAATACACACACACACACACACACACACACACACATAGACACATAAAAAACACACACAAATGCAGGTAAGCAGACACACACACACACACACACACACACACACACATTTGATTTCTTTATTTGAATCCGCCAATCAAATTTCTTTACAGAAAGGATTCAAATATTCTCAGAGAAAATACAGCTTTGACATTCAAGGGTACATAAAGCATCGCCTACGCCACACAGCAAGACTGCCTATCACAGCTGATATGGAACAGAATTTTGCCAGTTGTTCAGACTTTCCTTAGCCCTGCCAGTCTTAGTCCACTGATTGTCAGTTTGTGGACATGTCCCAGGCTGCCAAATATCAACACCACAAACTTACATGTATAGCCTAGGTCACTGATCTTTGCAAGGAGGGGTTGGTATTTAGTCATTTTTTCAAGAAAGGCTATGTCCATGTACAGATCATAAACACAACCTATTTCAAGGACTAGTACCTCCTTACTATCTGTATCCACAAGCACAACATCAGGGGTGTTAGGGATGTTACTAAACACATCATCAGAGCTGTTGAACCAGTCCGGTGATACACGTGAGTGTTTGTACATAGGCATATTGTTTGGCAATGTATCTTGAACAGAGCTGGCAATGATATCGACAATACGGTCATGGTGTGATGTGTAGAGTCCTTTGTACATACTACAACCATTTACAATGTGAGCAACGGATTCAAGGTGGTCAGAGTTAGAATGCATTATGCAGTGTGGATGGTGATTTGCAGGGTACCAGGCTAGTGCTAGGTTGTATCTGGTTGGTAACACCTGTAGTCTAGCCTTAACAGTGAAACAGAGAATGTCCTCCCCTATTGCGGCATTTCTGTACATGGAGTGAGAGGCAGAGTGGTCAGCAAAGTCGAGGCATGCCAACTTTCCCTGCATCCTTAGTCCAGTCCAGTGTTGTTTTGTGTCCACTTGTTTGATGTTCAGTAGGGATCTCCTTGCTGTTGTGCTCTGGAGTGTGTGTTGTGCCTCATTGTGATGGACCGAGATTATCACACACACACACACACACACACACACACACACACACACACACACCATTCCATGTTAATAGCTTCCTTGACTTAAGATAAATTTTTTAATCTTGTTTAATTCTGAAGTTATATCACACAAACGCATCCACACGCATGAACCCACACACAAGACACACGCACGTAGTGCTGTAAGAGTAGGGAATTAGCCAGCCTAGGAAGGAGTAGGAGAATTTGACAAGCGGGAGAGGATACAAGACTGAGCGGCAGTCATTTTTGTACCGTTATGCTGTACATCTAGTACATGTGTGAATGTCTCCTTTAAGGTACATTTCGAAACATTGTAAACAACCAGATATATTCAAAATGTTTGTGTGTGTGTGTGTGTGTGTGTGTGTGTGTGTGTGTGTGTGTGTGTGAGAGTGTGAGAGAGAGAGAGAGAGAGAGAGAGAGAGAGAGAGCGAGCGTGAGTCCGCGCGCGCGCGCGCGCGTGTGTGTGTGTGTGGGAGAAAGAGAACGAATGCGCAGGACTGAGCGGCAGTCATATTTTTGTTCCTAACTGTACTTCAGAGTGTTCCCATCGACCTATTTACCAAATTACAGAAGCCCATCTTATTAGCCTATTCTAAGGTAGACGTTGACGGGATGCTCGTGGTTGTGATTTTGCGCAGGTAGTCGCCACTTTCACTTTCCCTTTTTTTTTTTTTTTTTTAATTTATTTTTGTATATTTTTATTGAGCTTTTCACATAGTACATATATAGACTGGAATGCTCAATAGTATACAGTAAAGCAAAACATATAAGCAACACAGTGTTAACACACAATAAATAGTCTAGAGTCATACAAATATCAAAACCCACCCCAAAAAGGAAGACAAAACAAAACACAGAGCAATATTGAGCATGACCACTTTTACTTTCGGTGAGGTTTGGAGAGTTTTATTACATCGGTAATTAGGCTCCAACTTTCTATAGCCTATTCTATTACTGTAATATGTATAGTCTATGAGGTAATAAGGAAAGGTGGCAAGTACTGTTACTGTAATTTGTGGCTGGTGTCCTGAGTTTAGCCACAAGACTAATTAAGAATGGCCTGAAAAACGAGACCACTAGGGCTATTTGTAAGGGGTGGTGCTAATATAGACTGCGATCCATTTGTTTGTGTTAAACTCTTCTGTTATAGTTCTTGGCTTTTCTTCTAGACTCAAGTTATATTGAAGAATTGAAGTACCAAAATGGCGAGATTCTGTGGTTTGGTTACTGTCGAGAATAAACCAGGTAAGTGCGATGCATACATTTGTAGCCTACTTCCGCATGGTGGATAGCCTACTTAGAAAACAAAGTATGAAAGCAGTTAGTTGAAATAATTGAGTAGGCTTACTAACACGACCTCACTGGCCGCGTTTACATGCACACTAAGAAACGAATATACCTTGGCTACTGGCAATGATTCGGTTACTTGAGTAATCCGTTCTTCGGTGTTTCATAAACACTGAATGGCAGTAATCTGATGATGAATAATCTATTGGTGTATTGCGTTTGCATGAGCACTTGAATAACCAGATATCAAGGCTACAAAATAATAATCATGTTTTAGTGTGCGTGTATAGGGATAGACCTATGCTCGAGCGCGGACACCTCCAGCACGTTCACTGGGACACCGAAACAACGGGGCAAATAAGAAATAAGCTTGGTGCATATCACTTCTCTAGTCTTTAACGGACTCCCGAGAACTGTACCAATATGTAGAATAGCGTCCTTACAACTATCTGTCCTGTCAAATATGAAAATGGACGAGCTCTCTCTTTAGGCTTATAGGATAGCCTATTTCAGTTTAATCAAAGTAGTTCAGCGCAACTCTGTTCTTCATAAAAAATCCTGGATTTCTATTTACATTTGTCATAACATCTCTAAAGATTCAATCAGTTTGATAACACGCATCAACATGTCCTCTTCCAGTTCCTCTGAAGAGTGTGGAAGTAGATGTGCGTGTGCAGGGTCATGTAGCCACAGTGAGCTCCACTCTACTGTATGTGAATGGAGAAGAGCGCCCCCTAGAGGCTGTGTTTGTGTTCCCTCTGCCTGGAGAATGTGCCGTCTGCCACCTCAGTGCCAAGATAGGAGACACAGAGGTGGTGGCAAAGCTGCAGGAGAAACAGAAGGTGAGTGTGGAACAGCAGAACATTTTAGTGACTTAGAAATATATTTGAATGTGCAATTTTACAGTTTAGCTTATATCTACTGACTGTGTTTATATGAACAAAAGAGATCCACTACCTTTATGTGAAATTGTTGTTTTGTTGAAGTGACAGAACTTGAGTTATGAAGGTGTATAGCTGTCCCTTTCCTTCAGGCATTGCAGTATGATGACTGATGTGTAGGCCTATGCTCTCTCCTGGTCCAGGCCCGAGAGGAGTATGATGATGCGTTGAGCTCGGGCCACCAGGCCTTCCTGCTGGAGGAGAGTGCTCAGAGCCCAGACGTGTTCCAGCTGAACGTGGGCAGCCTGCCTCCAGGAGAGAGTGCTGCCATCACTCTGGTCTACATCTCAGAGCTGGCCATGCAAGCTGATGACGCCCTGCGCTTCTGTCTGCCCACTGTGCTCAACCCCCGCTACACACCCCAGGGTGAGGCCCAGAAACATGGAGGCGTGTGGGAAATAGAGCCTCCCTCTTCTAATGTGTTCTAATGTGCTGCTGTTTTGACTAATTTGTGTTTGGAAAAAGTACATGCAAAAGTACATACCAACTCCTATATTATATCTTTATTCTATCTATATTCTATCTATATTGCATCTTCCCAACTGTCTTCTCAGACATGGACAGGAGTCAAATGGCCACAGTGACTTCAGTCCCAGCTGGCACGGTGCCCTACACGTTGGCTCTCAGTGCTCAGCTGTCCTCCCCCCAGCCCATCTCTAAAGTGGAGTCCAACTGTGCTCTGGAGCCACTGGCTTACCTCAGCCCAGACAAAACACAGGCCACGGTATGGAGTGCTGGACATTATGAATATCAGATTATGAGCGGTAATGTTTAGTGAGGTGTAATGTTATTTTCCTGATCCTCCAGGTGAGTCTCTCTCCAGGCCACCTGTTTGACCGTGATGTGGAGCTGCTGCTGTATTACCAGGATGCTCATAAGCCCACTGCCATAGTGGAGGCTGGACTGGACAGTGCTGAGCCAGGTGAGAGTTTGTGCTCTTCACCCGCTGATTAACTGCACATTTCTGCGGTTTTCATCAGGCTGTGGATTGTATAGTTATGCAACACACTGGTTTCACATGGCTTGGTGTAGATATGTAGGCAAGTAAATACTATTAAGTGCACAATTCTCATACTCAGTATGCCACTGCCCCTCCCCCACAAATGCACACTTCCTCCACACACATACGCTGCCCCTTAACCCTCCAACCCCTACATACAGTACACTAAACTTGAACTTGAACTTGAACTCTGTTTCAGACTCTTTGATTAAGGACCCGGTTGTATTGCTCAGCATTTACCCAGAGTTCCCTGCTGCAGTAACATCCTCACTTGCCACGTGTGGAGAGTTTATTTTTGTGGTGGACCGATCAGGGAGTATGCGTTTCAAGATGCACTCAGGAAAAGATGCAATGATGCGCATAGAGAGTGCCAAGGTACCATGACTGCAGATGTACCGCAAGAGAGCACCTAAACTCTGATAGAAACTTGCCAAAGCAGACATTACTTTGCTGTCATTCCCCAGCTGTTGTAGATGATTGTGTATAATTCCTTCACTAGATACAGGGTTTGCTCAATCTTATTTCTGTTATGCGTCTTCAGGACACTCTGCTCCTGCTCTTGAAGAGCGTCCCCATGGGCTGCTACTTCAACATCTATGGATTTGGCTCCCGTTATGAACATTTCTTCCCGTCAGTATGCTTTTACTTTTACTTTACTATTGCCAACTTCATAATGCTCCAGATTTAGTTTTTGAAAAACGCAGCCAGATTCTTTCTTTGTTGTCCTCTTGCAGGAAGAGCGTTGAGTACAACCAGAAGACGATGGATGAAGCTCTTGAGAAAGTGAAGGGAATGGGAGCAGACTTGGGGGGCACTGAGATTCTTCAGCCTCTGAAACACATCTACAGCCAGCCCTGCATCCCCAGCCACCCCAGACAGGTAGATTATCAAATACCTCACTGAGTATTTTGTTGTTTAACCCTAAGAAGTAGAAAGGCAGATTCATGTGCCATTTCAACTGTATGATTGGGCTATAATTAAACAAAGAGGAAGTGAGTTAGTTGATTATTGTTTCAGTGCTAACTGTGCTTTCACTAAAACTCTGTAATGCCTCTTTGTGCAAAATGTACTATAAGAGATCCAAGCAAAACCTCTTCTATTCAGAACATTCTGTCTTTCCTCTTTTATTTAATTTCAGCTCTTTATTTTCACTGATGGAGAGGTGGGGAACACTAAGCAGGTTTTGGACTTGGTGAAGATCAATGGAAATGCTCACCGGTTTGTGATGGGTCACATACTTCAATAATAAGACTATTTTTTGAGATGTTTTTATTTGTATTTATATATACTGTACATATGAAAGGTTTCCAATAAAACTGAAATTAACCTCCATGATGTGTGCAGGTGCTTCTCTTTTGGAATTGGAGAGGGTGCAAGCACTGCTTTAGTCACAGGTATGGCCAGGGAGGGCTCTGGGCATGCTCAGTTCATCACAGGAACAGACCGCATGCAACCCAAGGTAGGAGAATCGCGATCATAGTGTGTTGTATCAGAATAAAAGAGGAAGGAAAATGGTACAAGAAAGGCAGCAACTAAGCAGGCTGTTGTCATAATCACAGGTAGTCATGATCAAGAGAAATAATGATATGAGGATAAACATGAATTACTTTGAAATATATCAAAATCTTTTTTCATCTGTGATAAATCATCATGTGATGAACAGTCATGTGTTTACAGTAAAATCAAGTATTTTGTTTCTAGACCTTTCATTTAGTGTGCTCAATTTTTGCATGTCAGCAGGTTCACAATTTTCTTGTTGATCAATAAGATTGTCCGTTATCCTCACAGACATTATTTATCTGTCTACACACAGGTGATGCAGTCTCTGCGCTATGCGCTGCAGCCAGCAGTGAAGGACATCTCTGTTCACTGGAACCTTCCAGATGGTGTATCAGTCACCACTTTGTCTCCTCCCCTCCAAGTGCTCTTCCATGGTCAAAGGGCCCTGCTGTATGCCCAGGTTAAAGGAGAGGTGAGAGGACGTCTCAGTCAGGGCCCCTGCTGGCCATTCATAGCACAGTATTAGCAATGATATGCATAATATTAGTTGGTATAAACAGCCTTCCATTCTTTGTAAATAAATGCATGTAATGATAACATGATGATCTAATAACATGATGCCAGTTAGACATTTTCTGTTTGTAATTAAAAGTGAATTATGATCACGGTAGCCTAGCCACCTAGCTATATACGTACTGTAGTGTGTTTCAATGGGTGTCATGTAAATGCATAGTTCAAAGGGAGACCAATGCAGCCTATGTTAAAGTGCCCTCTCACAGTTTATAAATGGTCATATCTAATGGGAACTGGATAACTCCTGCTATCTCCACTAGCCTTAGATATCAACAATGACAGCTGGACCCTGACATTCTCAGTCTCTTGTGCGCACTCGAGATGTGTTCCCAAGTAAATGGAAAAGCATAACGTGCAAGTTAGATCTGCTGCATAGTGGAGATTTAGAGGACTCCAAAAAGTATCGTGATGTAGCGTACATTATATTTTAGCAAAGGACCAAATGAAAAATGCCACAGAAGTAGCTCACCCCTACCTCCAGTATTCCCAGAGAAATTCCATGCAGGGTTTTGTTTTTATTTGGGGGACAGGCTGCCTCCACTTTGTTGGTTTCCAGTTTTCGGAGCCTAGCCTGAGCCAAACGGAACTGAATGAAGATAAATGCTAAAATAGTTCTCGTTGTAAAAAGAAGTAAAAAGGTCTCCCTTAGGCTACATGTCAGGATGTAGGATTGACTCATGTATGATTTTAATTTTCTGACTGTTCATGTATTACATTTTCTCTAGACGTTCAGATACAAGATTATATGACATCATTATGATAATTTCTCATTTTTCTGTATCTTATGTGTGATTTTTGATCTCAGAGTCCAACGAATCCTGAAGGATCTGTGACAATTCAGTACAACCTGTCGGAGGAGACGGTCAAGAACCAACTCAGCTTCTGCCTCAGACCCACAGGAGACACAGGGTAAAGATGACAGTGTACTTTTTAAGTGCAATTAAGACATATTTCAGGAGGAAGTGGCTGCAGTTTCTGTGCCATATTTGCCTGTACCACACACCCAGGTTTAAATCTGACCTGTGGTCATTTCCTGCACCCACCCCATCTCTCTCTTCAACTTGTTTCCTTGTTTCCCTTCACTGTCCTATCTGAATAAAGACAAGCCATTTTTCAGGAACAGGTTTTAATGTTGTAGATAAACCCCAAACCCATCCCCACTGTAGAGTGACTCTCCACCGGCTGGGGGCTCGGGCTCTGATCCGCTCGCTGGAGATGGAGGAGCGGGCAGCAGGGCCAGAGGCCAAGGCCCTGAGAGAGAAGCTGCTGCAGCTCAGCCTGCAGTCTGGAGTCAGCTGCACACACACCGCCTTCATCGCCATCCACAAGGGCAGCGGACAGACTGTGCAGGGACCACTGCTCCACAGAACTGTGCCAACCCCAAGTTAGAATGAGTCCCAATATTGTGTGTCTTATTATATCCCAGTGATTCTGTGTTCAGAAAAACAACATACAAGCTAAAGCAACCAGGCAGCTACTGTGCTACTGTAGCATTGTAGCTGCCCGGCTACTTTAGCGATTGGCTGCTGCAACTCGAGCTAGGTAAAACCCGATTGATTTCATTTTTTTTTTTTTCATATCGACTCTGTGACTTTGAGAAACGATTTGAGAAAATGGCTGGAATTCCCCTTTAACCTGTTTTTCTTCTTACATGTTATGCTTTTATTAGGAATGCCTTTTTGTGCACGAAGATTAACGTGCTATTCAGCGCCAGTGGCCAAGAAAGCTAGAAGTTGTGCAAAGAATGCAGCTCCTGCTGGTAAGTATTTGCCCCACACTACACTACACAACAAAGATTTTGTCTCCTGAAAACTCTTGATTGTATAATATATCTTCTTAGCAACTGATCCCAAAAAAGTAATCGTACAGGTAAATTTTTTGCATCAACTCCCATTACATTATGTTGTCCACAAACCAAGCTGTTTTAGCCTGTGAAGGCATTATGTCCAATATTCCAATATGTGGTTTAATGTTCTCAGTAACTCAGGTTAGAATGGGTCCCGATATTGTGTGTCTTATAACAGTGATATTCAACCAGGGGGTACTCCAAATGATTTCATCTGAAGCATTTTTATCCTCTTCAGAAATCAAAATAAAAAACGTCCTAGGCTACTGTACATTAACATAAAAAGAACGCAGAGAAGATGCTTTCTATTTATTTTCGTTTATAAAATAGAGAGAGTTGAGAGTGTTGCTCAGCAACATTGCCAATATACACTGTAGTTGTCCCATGGTTAATCACTTTAATGTGCCCAGTTTCTCTCTCAGGCAAGGGGTCCGATTCCGATTCCGGTTCCTTGTTTCGATTCCGGTTCCTAACGATTCTCGATTCCGATTCTTGTAAGAATTAGGGTCAAAAAAGTTTGAATATTTTAAATGAGCTAGCTAACCAACGGTCTTTCTGAATGACATAGTCTGATCTTCTCCATCAATTTAATTCTATGAACTTTTTAGTTTTTATGAACTTTACTATAAGTTTCTCACAGGGCTGTTTTCAACTACAATATAAATATCAAATCTGTGAACTGTCGTCTTGCTGCCTCAGCTCGGTTATGCAAACATCTTCTTCGTTGGTGTTTAGCGGCTTCTTCTTCCGGTTCGCGGACTGAGAATCGATACTAGGAATTGAAAATTAAACTTTTGAACGATTCCGGGAGAATTGGAAAGCTAGTCCCGGTTCCCATCGATTCTCGATTCTCGATACCCAACCCTAGTCTCAATATTGCGTGTTTTATAATATTATAGTGATTCTGTGTTCAGAAAAACAACATACAAGGTAAAGCAAGCTACTGTAGCTGCCTGGCTACTTTAGCTGCAGCAACTCGATTACCTTGAGTAATGATTTGAAAAATTGCTTGTTTTCTTACATTTACTGTTCATGCTTTTATTAGGAATGTGTGTTGGTCGACCTTTAGCCAGGACCCAATGTTCCCCGGCTAATGTAATCATTGGATCACCTCCAGTGCCTCCTAGTAAGTGTTTGTTCCACACATTACACTGCACAACACAGAATCATCTTATTTGTTGCTGTTTCAGACTGTCAAAGCATGAGTTCTAGGCTGTTGATCATGAAATTCACCTTCAAATGTATCCATGGATAATTTGTAAGGTGTCAAAGTTGATATCACTTGTTGTTGGTTGTTGGTTGTCTGGTTTACGTCAAGAGCCATTTGCGTCATTGATTAAGGTAGCCTTCTTACTAGCTGTCTTTCCCTTTCAACAAAATTCCATTGCGGAGTGATATGAAAGACCTGAATTAGAAGCACAAACTCCGTTGTCATTGACAGCGGTCAATATTTTTTCCAGAGGTCCTCTATCACAAAATAATGACCGGTAGACCTTTGGGAAATCCCATTCAAATCAATGGAGCGTTCTACTTGCATTGTGAAGAGACGTATAATAAAGATTCAGTAATGATAATTAATAATGCTAATACGGCAAGTCCAGAACTTTGAAACCATACGCTGTATGTATAGCCATGGGGACACCATCAGCTTTACACAGTGAAGTTGTGAATCACCCGCGTCTTACCTTACCCAGACATACCTTCACCCGCTTAACCTTAGTACTAGGAGGCTGGTATAATTTAAGACGCGGGTGATTTCGAGGTCAAATAATTCGGACATTTGTGTTCACGCATACAGCCTACCCGTGTGATCATGGATCATGTCTGGGTCCAGTGTTTTTCTGAAAAGGGCTATACTGGGGCCCTTAGCCTCCTCACTCAAACTTCATACCTGCTCTTCAGAAAACATGTGGGTTACAGTACATCAATGAGTCCACTTATTTATACAGTCTGTGATTCAAACCTGAACATTTGATTGTGATGGAATTCATCAATGGATGAAAGCATCACAATAGTGATGTCTTTGAAAGAGTGTGTGGGTAACTCAAAGAAACAAGTTTTGCACGCACTATTGGTAGATCAAGAATCGGTGGAACATGTTACGTTTACTGTATTACAGGCCCATCTGGTGGCGTTTTGACAGCTGCAAGCGGGTTTTTTTCAAACTTATTCAGTAAAGGCAAGGCACCCAGAAAGGATTTGGGTTCATCATCTGCAATGCCTTATGGTAAGTGTTAAGCAACCCTATTGTGACATTATGTCATCTCTGTAACAACACTACTTGATCCAGTCAGGGTCTTTCTTTGCTCTATACGCTTGTCTACTGATTGTACTGATTCCGCTAAGCTGAAAGTTCTAAATCTGATCTTGGACAATAGCTACTTTTTGTACATTGTGCTCATATACAGTAGGATGTGTATATCTAAATGCTATCTTTTGGTTATTTGTAAGTCACTTTAGGCCGTTGTACATTAAAGGACATGGCCTGTGAAGGGTCCTTAAATGAAGCCATGCTGGATGCACCAGGTTCGCTTGGTGTGCTTCAAGGTAACAGAAACATTGAAGAACAAATAGTTTGTACAAATGTAGATTTTCCACACACTTGTATTTATTATTTTGCTACCGTTGCCCTTTTTTTTCATCTGAATCTTGTCTTTTAGAGTCACTCAAGGTAGATCACCTCCTTCAGCTGATCTCCCTTCAGAAAGCCACAGGATCATGGGAAATGGAGTCCTCCTTGGCCAAGGTGTTGGAGAAGACAGATGATGAGTTGAACAAGCTGATGCCAGTGGGGGTAAAACATTGTCTATTCATCATACAAACAATCCCAAGAACAATTTGTACAGTGGCAATGTATTCATCTTCATTCATATTTCCCCTTTTATTGTTTTTATGAATGGAATCTTACGGGAACACTTTTCATATTAAACTATGTTATTTCCTTAACTAAGACAAGTTGATACATACCTTTCATGTTTCAATGCATGCACTCACTGGCTCTGGCACGCGGCGCAACTTTGACAGCACTTAGCTAGCTCAGTTCTTTCATTAGGATCCAAACAGAGATGAAGTTAGAAGCAACCAAACACCTTCATGTTTTCCCTATTAAAATGCAGTTACACGAGTAGTCACACGACCACGTGGTGCCTTTCTAAGCAGGTAAGAGGAATAACTATATTGTGTGGCACAGTAATATCCTCACTCTTGCACTTTCAGTTTCACTTTGGAGTGAGGATATTACTGCGCCGAGTCTAAGTGCTCCCAATTGTTATTCCGCCACATAGTTAGTGGCCTATACTCTAGATGCTGTAGATGCCTTCTAGATGCCATCTGCAATGTGGCTTTGTGAAAAATTGTTGATATACGAGCTCAACAGTCAATTAAACTGCATCCCGACATCTCATTTTTCTGAAGCACCGTATTTATTGGCTGGAATTGATTATTTCTCAGTCCAAGCCACTATGTTTGTACACCCTGTAAATGGGAAATAAACACCAGAGGTGGAAACACTGAGCTGACAGCTATAGGACCTTGAGGAGCTGCATTTATGAGATTAGAATGGCAGACAGACTCTCTAACTGAGTTATCGCATGTTACACTAAAACATCAAAGACAAAGAAACTGCATTTTACTGAGAACTATACCGTTGGTTCCAATTTCAAGAAATTGCAGAATATATCTATTTAGGCAGACAAGGCTGATTTGGTTTGATCTTTGGGCCCAGTTTTCCAGAGTGCTTTATTTATTTTTTTGCTTTGTTTGTGTTTAGGCAGACAAGGCTGTGTGGGCTACAGTTCTGGCTCTGATTTGGCTCT
>NC_084995.1:35431367-35456367 GCF_963854185.1 Sardina pilchardus | reverse complement strand
CAAAATTGAGCATGACCACTTTCACTTTCGGTGAGGTTTGGAGAGTTTTCTTACATCGGTAATTAGGCTCCAACTTTCTATAGCCTATTATATTACTGTAATATGTATAGCCTATGAGGCAATAAGGAGAGGTGGTAAGTAAACTGTTACAGTAATTTGTGGCTGGTGTCCTGAGTTTAGCCCCAAGACTAATAAGAATGGCCTGAAAAACGAGACCACAGGGTTATTTGTAAGGAGTGGTGCTAATATAGACTGCGATCCTTTTGTTTGTGTTAAACTCTTCTGTCATTGTTCTTGGCTTTTCTTCTAGACTCAAGTTATATTGAAGAATTGAAGTACCAAAATGGCGAGATTCTGTGGTTTGGTTACTGTCGGGAATAAACCAGGTAAGTGCGGTGCATACATTTGTAGCCTACTTCCGCAAGAATGCTGGATAGCCTACTTAGAAAACAAAGTATGAAAGCAGTCCGTTGAAATAATTGAGTAGGCTTACTAACACGACCTCACTGGCCGCGTTTACATGCACACTAAGAAACGAACCTAGGCTACTGGCAATGATTCGGTAACTGGAATAATCCGTTCTTCGGTGTTTCATTAACACTGACTGGCAGTAATCTGATGATGAATAATCTGTTGGTTTATTGAGTTTGCATGAGCACTTGAATAACCAGATATCAAGGCTACAAAATAATAATCAGTTTTTGGTGTGCGTGTGTAGGGATAGACCTATGCTCGAGCGCGGACACCTCCAGCACTGGGACACCGAAACAACGGGGCAATTAAGAAATAAACTCGGTGGGCATATCGGACTCCCGAGAACACCAAGAATAGCGTCCTTACAACTCTGTCCTGTCAAATATGAAAATGGACGCCTCTCTCTCTCTCTCTCTCTCTCTCTCTAAAACGCCTCCAAATGAGTATCAACATGCAGAAGAAGTATAGGGAATGGCAACGGGCATGGCCATGTGCAGGGAAACACTGACAGCCTATTTCAGTAGGCCTATAGGGTAGCCTATTTGAGTTTAATCAAATAGTTCAGCGCAACTTTGTTCTTCTTAAAAAAGCTTGGATTTCTATTTTCATTTGTCATAACATCTCTAAAGATTAAATCAGTTTGATAACACGCATCAACATGTCTTATTCCAGTTCCTCTGAAGAGTGTGGCGGTAGATGTGCGTGTGCAGGGACATGTAGCCACAGTGAGCTCCACTCTGCTGTATGTGAATGGAGAAGAGCGCCCCCTAGAGGCTGTGTTTGTGTTCCCTCTGCCTGGAGAATGTGCCGTCTGCCACCTCAGTGCCAAGATAGGAGACACAGAGGTGGTGGCAAAGCTGCAGGAGAAACAGAAGGTGAGTGTGGAACAGCAGAACATTTTAGTGACTTAGAAATATATTTGCATGTGCAATTTCACAGTTTAGCTTATATCTACTGACTGTGTTTATATGAACAAAAGAGATCCACTACCTTTATGTGAAATTGTTGTTTTGTTGAAATGACAGAACTTGAGTTATGAAGGTGTATAGCTGTCCCTTTCCTTCAGGCATTGCAGTATGATGATTGATGTGCCTGCTCTCTCCTGGTCCAGGCCCGGGAGGAGTATGATGATGCGTTGAGCTCGGGCCATCAGGCCTTCCTGCTGGAGGAGAGTGCTCAGAGCCCAGACGTGTTCCAGCTGAACGTGGGCAGCCTGCCTCCAGGAGAGAGTGCTGCCATCACTCTGGTCTACATCTCAGAGCTGGCCATGCAAGCTGATGACGCCCTGCGCTTCTGTCTGCCCACTGTGCTCAACCCCCGCTACACACCCCAGGGTGAGGCCCAGAAACATGGAGGCCTGTGGGAAATAGAGCCTCCCTCTTCTAATGTGTTCTAATGTGCTGCTGTTCTGACTAATGTGTGTTTGGAAAAACAGCAAAGCGCATACCAACTCCTATACTATATAGTAACTAAGAGTGCCACAGATATGGCACTATCAAAATAAAAATAAAATTCTATATTCTATCTATATTGCATCTTCCCAACTGTCTTCTCAGACATGGACAGGAGTCAAATGGCCACAGTGACTTCAGTCCCAGCTGGCACGGTGCCCTACACGTTGGCTCTCAGTGCTCAGCTGTCCTCCCCCCAGCCCATCTCTAAAGTGGAGTCCAACTGTGGTCTGGAGCCACTGGCTTACCTCAGCCCAGACAAAACACAGGCCACGGTATGGAGTGCTGGACATTATGAATATCAGATTATGAGCGGTAGGTAGTTTAGTGAGGGGTAATGTTATTTTCTTGATCCTCCAGGTGAGTCTCTCTCCAGGCCACCTGTTTGACCGTGATGTGGAGCTGCTGCTGTATTACCAGGATGCTCATAAGCCCACTGCCATAGTGGAGGCTGGACTGGACAGTGCTGAGCCAGGTGAGAGTTTGTGCTCTTCACCCGCTGATTAACTGCACATTTCTGCGGTTTTCATCATAGGCTGTGGACTGTATAGTTATGCAACACACTGGTTTCACATGGCTTGGTGTAGATATGTAGGCAAGTAGATACTATCAAGTGCACCATTCTCATACTCAGTATGCCACTGCCCCTCCCCCCACAAATGCACACTTCCTCCACACACATACACTGCCCCTTAACCCTCCAACCCCTACATACATACACTAAATTTGAACTTGAACTCTGTTTCAGACTCTTTGATGAAGGACCCGTTTGTATTGCTCAGCATTTACCCAGAGTTCCCTACTGCAGTAACATCCTCACTTGCCACATGTGGAGAGTTTATTTTTGTGGTGGACCGATCAGGGAGTATGGGCTGCAGGATGCACTCAGGAAAAGATACAATGATGTGCATAGAGAGTGCCAAGGTACCATGACTGCAGATGTACCGCAAGAGAGCACCTAAACTCTGATAGAAACTTGCCAAAGCAGACATTACTTTGATGGCATTCCCCAGCTGTTGCAGATGATTGTGTATAATTCCTTCACTAGATACAGGGTTTGCTCAATCTTATTCCTGTTATGCGTCTTCAGGACACTCTGCTCCTGCTATTGAAGAGCGTCCCCATGGGCTGCTACTTCAACATCTATGGATTTGGCTCCCGTTATGAACATTTCTTCCCGTCAGTATGCTTTTACTTTTACTTTACTATTGCCAACTTCATAATGCTCCAGATTTAGTTTTTGAAAAACGCAGCCAGATTCTTTCTTTGTTGTCCTCTTGCAGGAAGAGCGTTGAGTACAACCAGAAGACGATGGATGAAGCTCTTGAGAAAGTGAAGGGAATGGGAGCAGACATGGGGGGCACTGAGATTCTTCAGCCTCTGAAACACATCTACAGCCAGCCCTGCATCCCCAGCCACCCCAGACAGGTAGATTATCAAATACCTCACTGAGTATTTTGTTGTTTAAGGGTTTTGTTGCTGTCAACCCTAAGAAGTAGAAAGGCAGATTCATGTGCCATTTGAACTGTATGATTGGGCTATAATTAAACAAAGAGGAAGTGAGTTAGTTGATTATTGTTTCCGTGCTAACTGTGCTTTCACTAAAACTCTGTAATGCCTCTTTGTGCAAAATGTACTATAAGAGATCCAAGCAAAACCTCTTCTATTCAGAACATTCTGCCTTTCCTCTTTTATTTCATTTTAGCTCTTTATTTTCACTGATGGAGAGGTGGGGAACACTAAGCAGGTTTTGGACTTGGTGAAGATCAATGGAAATGCTCACCGGTTTGTGATGGGTCACATACTTCAATAAAAATATTTTTTGTGATGTTTTTATTTGTATTTATATATACACACGAAAGGTTTCCAATTAACCTCCATAATGTGTGCAGGTGCTTCTCTTTTGGAATTGGAGAGGGTGCAAGCACTGCTTTAGTCACAGGCATGGCAAGGGAGGGTTCTGGGCATGCTCAGTTCATCACAGGAACAGACCGCATGCAACCCAAGGTAGGAGAATCGCGATCCTGCCCTGGATGTCATGATCCAGGTTCATACGTCTTGTGTTTTTCCCTGTAGTAAGCCATGTAGTGATGTTTTTATATATTGTATTGAATTCATTCAGTACTGAGGTGATTATTGTACTGAACAATGACGTTACACAAAATTAATTATAGGATTGGCAAGTCATTGTGTGTTGTATCAGAATAAAAGAGGAAGGAAAATGGTACAAGAAAGGCAGCAACTAAGCAGGCTGTTGTCATAATCACAGGTAGTCATGATCAAGAGAAATAATGATATGAGGATAAACATGAATAACTTTGAAATATATCAATTTTTTTTCATCTGTGATAAATCATCATATGATGAACAGTCATGTGTTTACAGTAAAATCAAGTATTTTGTTTCTAGACCTTTCATTTAGTGTGCTCAATTTTTGCATGTCAGCAGGTTCACAATTTTCTTGTTGATCAATAAGATTGTCCGTTATCCTCACAGACATTATTTATCTGTCTACACACAGGTGATGCAGTCTCTGCGCTATGCGCTGCAGCCAGCAGTGAAGGACATCTCTGTCCACTGGAACCTTCCAGATGGTGTATCAGTCACCACTTTGTCTCCTCCCCTCCAAGTGCTCTTCCATGGTCAAAGGGCCCTGCTGTATGCCCAGGTTAAAGGAGAGGTGAGAGGACGTCTCAGTCAGGGCCCCTGCTGGCCATTCATAGCACAGTATTAGCAATGATATGCATAATATTAGTTGGTATAAACAGCCTTCCATTCTTTGTAAATAAAAGCATTTAATGATAACATGATGATCTAATAACATGATGGCAGTTAGACATTTTCTGTTTGTAATTAAAAGTGAATTATGATCACGGTAGCCTAGCCACCTAGCTATCTAAGTAGTGCGTTTCAATCCGGGTGTCATGTAAATGCTTAGTTTAAAGGGAGACCAATGCAGCCTGTGTTAAAGTGCCCTCTCACAGTTTATAAATGGTCATATCTAATGGGAACTGGATAACTCTGCTATCTCCACTAGCCTTAGATATCAACAATGACAGCTGGACCCTGACACTCTCAGTCTCTTGTGCGCACTCAAGATGTGTTCCCAAGTAAATGGAATAGCATAACGTGCAAGTTAGATCTGCTGCATAGTGGAGATTGAGAGGACTCCAAAAAGTATTGTGATGCAACGTACATTATATTTTAGCAAAGGACCAAATGAAACATGCCACAGAAGTAGCTCACCCCTACCTCCAGTATTCCCAGAGAAATTCCATTCAGGGTTTAGTTTTTGTTTGGGGGACACGGTGCCCCCACTTTGTTGGTTTCCAGTTTTCGGAGCCTGAGCTGCCAACTGAACATGAACATGAAAATAGATATAGTTCTGGTTGTAGAAAGAAGTAAAAAGGTCTCCCTTACAGTACATGTCAGGATGCAGGGAAGGTAATCGTATCATGTATTATATTTTCTCTTGACTTTCAGATACAAGATTATCATTATGGTAATATCTAACCTTTCTGTATCTTATGGGTGATTCTTGATCTCAGAGTGCAACAAATCCTGAAGGATCTGTGACAATACAGTACAACCTGTCGGAGGAGACGGTCAAGAACCAACTCAGCTTCTGCCTCAGACCCACAGGAGACACAGGGTAAAGATGACGGTGTACTTTTTAAGTGCAATTAAGAAATATTTCAGGAGGAAGTGGCTGCAGTTTCTGATATTTGCCTGTACGACACATGGGGACCCAGGTTTAAATCTGACCTGTGGTCATTTCCTGCACCCACCCCATCTCTCTCTTCAACTTGTTTCCTTGTTTCCCTTCACTGTCCTATCTGAATAAAGACAAGCCATTTTTCAGGAACAGGTTTTAATGTTGTAGATAAACCCCAAACCCATCCCCACTGTAGAGTGACTCTCCACCGGCTGGGGGCTCGGGCTCTGATCCGCTCGCTGGAGATGGAGGAGCGGGCAGCAGGGCCAGAGGCCAAGGCCCTGAGAGAGAAGCTGCTGCAGCTCAGCCTGCAGTCTGGAGTCAGCTGCACACACACCGCCTTCATCGCCATCCACAAGGGCAGCGGACAGTCTGTGCAGGGACCACTGCTCCACAGAACTGTGCCAAGCCCAGGTTAGAATGCGTCCCAATATTGTGTGTCTTATTATATCCCAGTGATTCTGTGTTCAGAAAAACAACATACAAGCTAAAGCAACCAGGCAGCTACTGTGCTACTGTAGCATTGTAGCTGCCCGGCTACTTTAGCGATTGGCTGCTGCAACTCCAGCTAGGTAAAACCCGATTGATTTCATTTTTTTTTTTTTCATACCGACTCTGTGACTTTGAGAAACAATTTGAAAAAAATGCTGGAATTACCCTTTAACCTGTTTTTTTTCTTACATGTTATGCTTTTATTAGGAAGGTCTTTTTGTGCAGTGAGAAAAATGGGCCGTTCAGCGCCAATGGCCATGCAAGCTAGAAGTTGTGCAAAGAATGCAGCTCCTGGTAAGTATTTGCTCCACACTACACTACACAACAAAGATTTTGTCTCCTGAAAACTCGAGATTGTATAATATATCTTCTTAGCAACTGATCCCAAAAAAGTAATCGTACAGGTAAATTTTTTGCATCAACTCCCATTACATTATGTTGTCCACAAACCAAGCTGTTTTAGCCTGTGAAGGCATTATGTCCAATATTCCAATATGTGGTTTATTGTTCTCAGTAACTCAGGTTAGAATGGGTCCCGATATTGTGTGTCTTATAACAGTGATATTCAACCAGGGGGTACTCCAAATGATTTCATCTGAAGCATTTTTATCCTCTTCAGAAATCAAAATCAAAAACGTCCTATAGGCTACTGTACATTAACATAAAAAGAACGCAGAGAAGATGCTTTCTATTTATTTTCGTTTATAAAATAGAGAGTGTTGAGAGTGTTGCTCAGCAACATTGCCAATATACACTGTAGTTGTCCCGTGGTTAATCACTTTAATGTGCCCAGTTTCTCTCTCAGGCAAGGGGTCCTTGGGTAGAAAAAGGTTGAAGACCCCTGTCTTATAATATCCCTTTAACCTGTTTTTTTTTCTTACATTTTATGCTTTTATTAGGAAGGATTTCTGCCAGGCTTTGTTCAATGCCAATTGAGTGTCAAAGTGGTGCAATGTCTCCTCGTAAGTGTTTGCTCCACACTAGCTGCTACACTGCACAGCAAATATTTTGTCTCCTGAAAACTGTTGAGAGAAATAATATACATTTTTAGCAGCTGATCCCGAAAACAGGGACCACAGCTCCACAGAACTGTGCCAACCCCAAGTTAGAATGGGTCTCAATTAGGGTTGGGTATCGTTTGAATTTGAACGATTCCGATTCCGATTCCGGTTCCTTGTTTCGAATCCGGTTCCTAACGATTCTCGATTCCGATTCTTGTAAGAAGTAGAACGATCCCGGGAGAATTGGAAAGCTAGTCCCGGTTCCCATCGATTCTCGATTCTCGATACCCAACCCTAGTCTCAATATTGCGTGTTTTATAATATTCCAGTGATTCTGTGTTCAGAAAAACAACATACAAGGTAAAGCAAGCTACTGTAGCTGCCTGGCTACTTTAGCTGTTAGCTGCAGCAACTCGATTACCTTGAGTAATGATTTGAAAAATTGCTTGTTTTCTTACATTTACTGTTCATGCTTTTATTAGGAATGTGTGTTGGTCGACCTTTAGCCAGTTCCCCGGCTAATGTAAAAATTAGATCACCTCCAGTGCCTCCTAGTAAGTGTTTGTTCCACACATTACACTGCACAACTCAGAATCATCTTATTTTTTGCTGTTTCAGACTGTCAAAGCATGAATTCTAGGCTGTTGATCATGAAAATCACCTTCAAATGTATCCATGGATAATTTGTAAGGTGTCAAAGTTGATATCACTTGTTGTTGGTTGTCTGGTTTACGTCAAGAGCCATTTGCGTCATTGATTAAGGTAGCCTTCTTACTAGCTGTCTTTCACTTTCAACGAAATTCCATTGCGGAGTGATATGAAAGACCTGAATTAGAAGCACAAACTCCGTTGCCATTGACAGCGGTCAATATTTTTTCCAGAGGTCCTCTATCAGAAAATAATGACCGGTAGACCTTTGGGAAATCCCATTCAAATCAATGGAGCGTTCTACTTGCATTGTGAAGAGACGTATAATAAAGATTCAGTAATGATAATTAATAATGCTAATACGGCAAGTCCAGAACTTTGAAACCATACACTGTATGTATAGCCATGGGAACACCATCAGCTTTACACAGTGAAGTTGTGAATCACCCGCGTCTTACCTTACCCAGACATACCTTCACCCGCTTAACCTTAGTACTAGGAGGCTGGTATAATGTAAGACCCGGGTGATTTCGAGGTCAAATAATTCGGACATTTGTGTTCACGCATAGGCTACAGCCCACCCGTGTGATCATGGATCATGTCCGGGTCCAGTGTTCATCTGAAAGGGGCTGTAGTGGTATGGAGTTTCGTTTGTGCCAAAAAGTTCAAACAATACTTTTTCAAATTCAAACAAAAATCAATTAATCAAAATACCAAATACAAAATCTAAACAAAAAAAATAAACTCGCAAAAAAAATCTAAACTCGCAAACAAATTATTTGTGTAGTTGCAAAAAAAAAACTGTTTGAATAACTTGTCTTTTGGTTTACAATAACAACAATCATTTGCAGCGACATCATTCGTTTGTTTGCTCCTGGCTTTTTCAGTTTCGATTCTGGCTCTCGCGTTTGCGCTGCCTGTTTCTTTGCTTGCGATTCTGGCACAAACTTCACATATGGGTGGGTGTCTGTGGGGTGCATTCCTATTGGCTGATGTGTTTTGACTGACAGATTCAAGCGCAAGAGCTACCCACCCCCCCCTCCCCTCCCCAGTAGGTAGTGGTGCAGTGCTCTTTTTGGCCACTATGTACAGGTATATGCGATGTGGCGCTATTGAGCACAGTATGTCAACCGCCATATGAAGAAGAAGAAGATATTGACCACAGTAAGTTCCGTGGAGCTAGCTACACCAAAGCCATCGATGGGCTACACGCGTTATGGACTCAAAACAATGGGTTTTCCTCACTACTCATTAATCCAAGGTAAGAAGTGTCATCTAATTTGTTATGGGTCTAATTTTCACGTTTATGTGGGATGTTATGGCGTAGTTGTTACAATACTGACGCTGGTTTTAAGGTATCAGATGGCTATCTTAGCATCGTAGGTTTGTCCACATCCAAACGAGGCTTTTGATGAAATGTCGCACTACAGTAGCCTAAATTATGAATTCATACCATGTATTTATTTGTTCAGAAGTATATTGTTAATGTCCTCGCGTTATATAAGCGTATGTGTCCGATTATGTCATGAAATATCGCTATGTTGTCAACGGTAGTCTAGCATAGTATGAGCGCGATGGTGCGATCTATCTGTGGTCAGTTCATCAATGGCCCTGGCGATCTCTGGAGGTCCACTCTTTGTGAACGTTTGGAGACCACAGACATAGTATAACCTTAGTTAGAGTATTGGTTCATTTGCCTGAGAAAGACCCAAGGGTCGAAACGTTACTTTTTGTAAACATGGGAGCTCAAGCAGTGTTGCCAACGTTACCTTCTTCTGTTACATCTCCCCAGGAAATGTTATTAAGCACTGTGACCAGCTCTGTCTTTTGATTAGTACATGTAATTTGTCTTTTGCTTGTGCTTGTGTGTTTGTGCAGAACAACTCATCGTGATGGAGCACCTGTACTCCCTGATACAGCAGGATCTGAGGGGATTCCTCAGACAGGACGCAGATGTGGATTGACAACATCCTGCAGTTTAACTTTATTAGAATAAGTGTTGTTTTGAATAAAGAACAATAAAATTGTACTACTTACTACTTACTACTTACTGTATGTTAACCTGACTCACCACTTGAATTTCGTTCCACCTAGCTCCTCACATTCATCTGGAACTACTCCATTGGAAATGTATTTCAGAAGGCAGGGCCTTGTCAAAACACCTTTCATATGATTGGATAAACTAATTTATTGACATGCTACTACAACAGGGGTGGGCAAACTAAGGCCCAGGGGCCACATGCGGCCCTCTGCTCTGTTTCATGTGGCCCGCCATGAAGTCAAACACATAAAATTAAATGTGGCCTGTTGTTACATAAACCTGATATACATCCATCACACAGCATGGTTTCATAACTGATGTGCTATGTTTGTCAATGAAAACAAGAGAACAGGCCGCACTATGCATAAGCAATCACCATTTATTCACACAGACGCGTTTCGGCGCTCTGCCTTCCCAGTATGTTTGTCAATACCATCATCAAGCTGTACTTTTGGGAACTCTGACTGAATAAATACATTTTTTTGGAAGGTAACATCACTTTTTCATTGCTTAATTAATCATAGCATATAAGCTTACCATTCTTAACATCCAACTACTTGGTAACTTTCTAATGTAGCTTGGCATTTTCTGCCTCTCGGATGCGCGCGCAGCCAGTATAGTTGGTAAACGAGAAACCTATGTATATCAACAATAACAGCAATATCAACAGTCACAACAGTGTCCACGTCCACTGGGTGTGCAAGGGACCAGGCAGAGTCAGCTAGTCATGTGCGGAGCATAGCTGTGTTTTTTGGTTTGTAAAGGACACAGCAGGAGAAGGGTGAGCTGGGTTTGTGGCGGCTGGAAGTCTGCAGGTGTGCAACGGACCGGGCAGAGCCAGCCGGATGTGTGAGGGAGAGAGCAGCGTCTGTTGGGAGTGTGAAAGCCACAGATTTCAGAGCCACCCTGAGGGGCTGGGCAAAGCCTGCTCTGTGTGTTAGAGACACAACAGGATCTGTTGGGTGTGTGAGGGATGGGGTACAGCGCATTGTGTATGTGAGGGACACAGCTAGGTCCATCGGGTGTGCGAGGGGTGGGGCAGGGCAGAGCCTGCAGGTACTGTGGAGCAGAGTCTCTCAGGTATGTGAGGCACACAATAGGATCCACCAGGTGTGTGAAAGACGCAGCGGACTCTGTCTGGTGTGTGGTGCTGTGCTGCAGATGGAGAAGAGGCCGTCAGCTGTGCTGTGTTGTGCTGCAGATGAAACAGGGACCGATGGTTGTGATGGCAATGAAGCAGAGGTTGACCAAAGACTGTGTGGTGTGTATGGGACAGAGAAGAGGTCGGTTGAACAGGTCAAACTGCAGGATGTTGTCAATCCACATCTGCGTCCTGTCTGAGGAATCCCCTCAGATCCTGCTGTATCAGGGAGTACAGGTGCTCCATCACGATGAGTTGTTCTGCACAAGCACACAAGCACAAGCAAAAGACATGAGACATGTACTAATCAAAAGACAGAGCTGGTCACAGTGCTTAATAACATTTCCTGGGGAGATGTAACAGAAGAAGGTAACGTTGGCAACACTGCTTGAGCTCCCATGTTTACAAAAAGTAACGTTTCGACCCTTGGGTCTTTCTCAGGCAAATGAACCAATACTCTAACTAAGGTTACACTATGTCTGTGGTCTCCAAACGTTCACAAAGAGTGGACCTCCAGAGATCGCCAGGGCCATTGATGAACTGACCACAGATAGATCGCACCATCGCGCTCATACTATGCTAGACTACCGTTGACAACATAGCGATATTTCATGACATAATCGGACACATACGCTTATATAACGCGAGGACATTAACAATATTCTTCTGAACAAATAAATACATGGTATGAATTCATAATTTAGGCTACTGTAGTGCGACATTTCATCAAAAGCCTCGTTTGTATGTGGACAAACCTACGATGCTAAGATAGCCATCTGATACCTTAAAACCAGCGTCAGTATTGTAACAACTACGCCATAACATCCCACATAAACGTGAAAATTAGACCCATAACAAATTAGATTACACTTCTTACCTTGGGTTAATGAGTAGTGAGGAAAACCCATTGTTTTGAGTCCATAACGCGTGTAGCCCATCGATGGCTTTGGTGTAGCTAGCTCCACGGAACTACTTACTGTAGTAGTGTGAAACTAGCGACAGTAAAGAAAAATCCAATATGGCCGCCATTAGCGAATCTTTCAAAATAAAAGTCAGAACATATTCATTGCTTTTTCAATTCATGAGGACGAACATTATTAATTTAAAACTGTATTGCGTTACCAAAGGAAGGTAAAGTTAGAAAATAATTAAATAAGACATTTAAATCGAAAATACACCTTAGAATGTTACTTAGAATGTATTTTTGAATGTGCCTTATCTACCTTATTGCCTAGTGTTAAATTAAAACTGTGAAGCTGATAAAACTATAACGTTGTGCTTATTTAAAAGGTGGGTTTATAACATGCACTATAATATTGCAGATATCTATAGGCTACCAATTCTGCCTTTGTGGGTACCAGGCCAAGCTAAGTGTGTAGTGAGTCACATAATGGTCTGCCATTGACACACACTGTTGAACTTCAAATTGTGTGGCTGTGAAAACAATAAGTTGTGCATATATAAAAGGTGGGTGTAATGGAATCCTTAGAAGGTCTACTTTCAGAAAATATATAGATGTTTATACCGAATTCGCCTTTGTGGGTACCAGACCATACTAAGCGTGTACCGAGTCACATACTAAGCGTTACTTTGACACACAGCTGTTGAACTTCAAATTGTGTGGCTGTGAAAACAATAAGTTGTGCATATGTAAAAGGGGGGTGAAATGGAATCCTTAGAAGGTCTACTTTCAGAAAATATATAGTTGTTTATACCGAATTCGCCTTTGTGGGTACCAGGCCATACCAAAGGTGTACCGAGTCACATAATAGGCCTGCCATTGACACACAGCTGTTGAACTTCAAATTGTGTGGCTGTGAAAACAATAAGTTGTGCATATGTAAAAGGGGGGTGAAATGGAATCCTTAGAAGGTCTACTTTCAGAAAATATATAGATGTTTATACCGAATTCGCCTTTGTGGGTACCAGACCATACTAAGCGTGTACCGAGTCACATACTAAGCGTTACTTTGACACACAGCTGTTGAACTTCAATTTGTGTGGCTGTGAAAACAATAAGTTGTGCATATATAAAAGGGGGGTGAAATGGAATCCTTAGAAGGTCTACTTTCAGAAAATATATAGTTGTTTATACCGAATTCGCCTTTGTGGGTACCAGGCCATACCAAAGGTGTACCGAGTCACAAAACAGGCCTGCCATTGACACACAGCTGTTGAACTTCAATTTGTGTGGCTGTGAAAACAATAAGTTGTGCATATATAAAAGGGGGGTGAAATGGAATCCTTAGAAGGTCTACTTTCAGAAAATATATAGTTGTTTATACCGAATTCGCCTTTGTGGGTACCAGGCCATACCAAAGGTGTACCGAGTCACATAATAGGCCTGCCACTGACACACAGCTGTTGAACTTCAAATTGTGTGGCTGTGAAAACAATAAGTTGTGCATATGTAAAAGGGGGGTGAAATGGAATCCTTAGAAGGTCTACTTTCAGAAAATATATAGTTGTTCATACCGAATTCGCCTTTGTGGGTACCAGGCCATACCAAAGGTGTACCGAGTCACATACTAAGCGTTACTTTGACACACAGCTGTTGAACTTCAAATTGTGTGGCTGTGAAAACAATAAGTTGTGCATATGTAAAAGGGGGGTGAAATGGAATCCTTAGAAGGTCTACTTTCAGAAAATATATAGTTGTTCATACCGAATTCGCCTTTGTGGGTACCAGGCCATACCAAAGGTGTACCGAGTCACATACTAAGCGTTACTTTGACACACAGCTGTTGAACTTCAAATTGTGTGGCTGTGAAAACAATAAGTTGTGCATATGTAAAAGGGGGGTGAAATGGAATCCTTAGAAGGTCTACTTTCAGAAAATATATAGTTGTTTATACCGAATTCGCCTTTGTGGGTACCAGACCATACTAAGCGTGTACCGAGTCACATACTAAGCGTTACTTTGACACACAGCTGTTGAACTTCAAATTGAGTGGCTGTGAAAACAATAAGTTGTGCATATGTAAAAGGGGGGTGAAATGGAATCCTTAGAAGGTCTACTTTCAGAAAATATATAGTTGTTTATACCGAATTCGCCTTTGTGGGTACCAGGCCATACCAAAGGTGTACCGAGTCACGTAATAGGCCTGCCATTGACACACAGCTGTTGAACTTCAAATTGTGTGGCTGTGAAAACAATAAGTTGTGCATATGTAAAAGGGGGGTGAAATGGAATCCTTAGAAGGTCTACTTTCAGAAAATATATAGTTGTTTATACCGAATTCGCCTTTGTGGGTACCAGGCCATACCAAAGGTGTACCGAGTCACATAACAGGCCTGCCATTGACACACAGCTGTTGAACTTCAAATTGTGTGGCTGTGAAAACAATAAGTTGTGCATATGTAAAAGGGGGGTGAAATGGAATCCTTAGAAGGTCTACTTTCAGAAAATATATAGATGTTTATACCGAATTCGCCTTTGTGGGTACCAGACCATACTAAGCGTGTACCGAGTCACATACTAAGCGTTACTTTGACACACAGCTGTTGAACTTCAAATTGTGTGGCTGTGAAAACAATAAGTTGTGCATATGTAAAAGGGGGGTGAAATGGAATCCTTAGAAGGTCTACTTTCAGAAAATATATAGTTGTTTATACCGAATTCGCCTTTGTGGGTACCAGGCCATACCAAAGGTGTACCGAGTCACGTAATAGGCCTGCCATTGACACACAGCAGTTGAACTTCAAATTGTGTGGCTGTGAAAACAATAAGTTGTGCATATGTAAAAGGGGGGTGAAATGGAATCCTTAGAAGGTCTACTTTCAGAAAATATATAGATGTTTATACCGAATTCGCCTTTGTGGGTACCAGGCCATACCAAAGGTGTACCGAGTCACATACTAAGCGTTACTTTGACACACAGCTGTTGAACTTCAATTTGTGTGGCTGTGAAAACAATAAGTTGTGCATATGTAAAAGGGGGGTGAAATGGAATCCTTAGAAGGTCTACTTTCAGAAAATATATAGTTGTTTATACCGAATTCGCCTTTGTGGGTACCAGACCATACTAAGCGTGTACCGAGTCACATACTAAGCGTTACTTTGACACACAGCTGTTGAACTTCAATTTGTGTGGCTGTGAAAATAATAAGTTGTGCATATATAAAAGGGGGGTGAAATGGAATCCTTAGAAGGTCTACTTTCAGAAAATATATAGTTGTTTATACCGAATTCGCCTTTGTGGGTACCAGGCCATACCAAAGGTGTACCGAGTCACATAATAGGCCTGCCACTGACACACAGCTGTTGAACTTCAAATTGTGTGGCTGTGAAAACAATAAGTTGTGCATATGTAAAAGGGGGGTGAAATGGAATCCTTAGAAGGTCTACTTTCAGAAAATATATAGTTGTTCATACCGAATTCGCCTTTGTGGGTACCAGGCCATACCAAAGGTGTACCGAGTCACATAACAGGCCTGCCATTGACACACAGCTGTTGAACTTCAAATTGTGTGGCTGTGAAAACAATAAGTTGTGCATATGTAAAAGGGGGGTGAAATGGAATCCTTAGAAGGTCTACTTTCAGAAAATATATAGTTGTTTATACCGAATTCGCCTTTGTGGGTACCAGGCCATACCAAAGGTGTACCGAGTCACGTAATAGGCCTGCCATTGACACACAGCTGTTGAACTTCAAATTGTGTGGCTGTGAAAACAATAAGTTGTGCATATGTAAAAGGGGGGTGAAATGGAATCCTTAGAAGGTCTACTTTCAGAAAATATATAGTTGTTTATACCGAATTCGCCTTTGTGGGTACCAGGCCATACCAAAGGTGTACCGAGTCACATAACAGGCCTGCCATTGACACACAGCTGTTGAACTTCAAATTGTGTGGCTGTGAAAACAATAAGTTGTGCATATGTAAAAGGGGGGTGAAATGGAATCCTTAGAAGGTCTACTTTCAGAAAATATATAGATGTTTATACCGAATTCGCCTTTGTGGGTACCAGACCATACTAAGCGTGTACCGAGTCACATACTAAGCGTTACTTTGACACACAGCTGTTGAACTTCAAATTGTGTGGCTGTGAAAACAATAAGTTGTGCATATGTAAAAGGGGGGTGAAATGGAATCCTTAGAAGGTCTACTTTCAGAAAATATATAGTTGTTTATACCGAATTCGCCTTTGTGGGTACCAGGCCATACCAAAGGTGTACCGAGTCACGTAATAGGCCTGCCATTGACACACAGCTGTTGAACTTCAAATTGTGTGGCTGTGAAAACAATAAGTTGTGCATATGTAAAAGGGGGGTGAAATGGAATCCTTAGAAGGTCTACTTTCAGAAAATATATAGTTGTTTATACCGAATTCGCCTTTGTGGGTACCAGGCCATACCAAAGGTGTACCGAGTCACATAACAGGCCTGCCATTGACACACAGCTGTTGAACTTCAAATTGTGTGGCTGTGAAAACAATAAGTTGTGCATATGTAAAAGGGGGGTGAAATGGAATCCTTAGAAGGTCTACTTTCAGAAAATATATAGATGTTTATACCGAATTCGCCTTTGTGGGTACCAGACCATACTAAGCGTGTACCGAGTCACATACTAAGCGTTACTTTGACACACAGCTGTTGAACTTCAAATTGTGTGGCTGTGAAAACAATAAGTTGTGCATATGTAAAAGGGGGGTGAAATGGAATCCTTAGAAGGTCTACTTTCAGAAAATATATAGTTGTTTATACCGAATTCGCCTTTGTGGGTACCAGGCCATACCAAAGGTGTACCGAGTCACGTAATAGGCCTGCCATTGACACACAGCAGTTGAACTTCAAATTGTGTGGCTGTGAAAACAATAAGTTGTGCATATGTAAAAGGGGGGTGAAATGGAATCCTTAGAAGGTCTACTTTCAGAAAATATATAGATGTTTATACCGAATTCGCCTTTGTGGGTACCAGGCCATACCAAAGGTGTACCGAGTCACATACTAAGCGTTACTTTGACACACAGCTGTTGAACTTCAATTTGTGTGGCTGTGAAAACAATAAGTTGTGCATATGTAAAAGGGGGGTGAAATGGAATCCTTAGAAGGTCTACTTTCAGAAAATATATAGTTGTTTATACCGAATTCGCCTTTGTGGGTACCAGACCATACTAAGCGTGTACCGAGTCACATACTAAGCGTTACTTTGACACACAGCTGTTGAACTTCAATTTGTGTGGCTGTGAAAATAATAAGTTGTGCATATATAAAAGGGGGGTGAAATGGAATCCTTAGAAGGTCTACTTTCAGAAAATATATAGTTGTTTATACCGAATTCGCCTTTGTGGGTACCAGGCCATACCAAAGGTGTACCGAGTCACGTAATAGGCCTGCCATTGACACACAGCAGTTGAACTTCAAATTGTGTGGCTGTGAAAACAATAAGTTGTGCATATGTAAAAGGGGGGTGAAATGGAATCCTTAGAAGGTCTACTTTCAGAAAATATATAGATGTTTATACCGAATTCGCCTTTGTGGGTACCAGGCCATACCAAAGGTGTACCGAGTCACATACTAAGCGTTACTTTGACACACAGCTGTTGAACTTCAAATTGTGTGGCTGTGAAAACAATAAGTTGTGCATAAGTAAAAGGGGGGTGAAATGGAATCCTTAGAAGGTCTACTTTCAGAAAATATATAGTTGTTCATACCGAATTCGCCTTTGTGGGTACCAGGCCATACCAAAGGTGTACCGAGTCACATAACAGGCCTGCCATTGACACACAGCTGTTGAACTTCAAATTGTGTGGCTGTGAAAACAATAAGTTGTGCATATGTAAAAGGGGGGTGAAATGGAATCCTTAGAAGGTCTACTTTCAGAAAATATATAGATGTTTATACCGAATTCGCCTTTGTGGGTACCAGACCATACTAAGCGTGTACCGAGTCACATACTAAGCGTTACTTTGACACACAGCTGTTGAACTTCAAATTGTGTGGCTGTGAAAACAATAAGTTGTGCATATGTAAAAGGGGGGTGAAATGGAATCCTTAGAAGGTCTACTTTCAGAAAATATATAGTTGTTTATACCGAATTCGCCTTTGTGGGTACCAGGCCATACCAAAGGTGTACCGAGTCACGTAATAGGCCTGCCATTGACACACAGCAGTTGAACTTCAAATTGTGTGGCTGTGAAAACAATAAGTTGTGCATATGTAAAAGGGGGGTGAAATGGAATCCTTAGAAGGTCTACTTTCAGAAAATATATAGATGTTTATACCGAATTCGCCTTTGTGGGTACCAGGCCATACCAAAGGTGTACCGAGTCACATACTAAGCGTTACTTTGACACACAGCTGTTGAACTTCAATTTGTGTGGCTGTGAAAACAATAAGTTGTGCATATGTAAAAGGGGGGTGAAATGGAATCCTTAGAAGGTCTACTTTCAGAAAATATATAGTTGTTTATACCGAATTCGCCTTTGTGGGTACCAGGCCATACCAAAGGTGTACCGAGTCACGTAATAGGCCTGCCATTGACACACAGCTGTTGAACTTCAAATTGTGTGGCTGTGAAAACAATAAGTTGTGCATATGTAAAAGGGGGGTGAAATGGAATCCTTAGAAGGTCTACTTTCAGAAAATATATAGTTGTTTATACCGAATTCGCCTTTGTGGGTACCAGGCCATACCAAAGGTGTACCGAGTCACATAACAGGCCTGCCATTGACACACAGCTGTTGAACTTCAAATTGTGTGGCTGTGAAAACAATAAGTTGTGCATATGTAAAAGGGGGGTGAAATGGAATCCTTAGAAGGTCTACTTTCAGAAAATATATAGATGTTTATACCGAATTCGCCTTTGTGGGTACCAGACCATACTAAGCGTGTACCGAGTCACATACTAAGCGTTACTTTGACACACAGCTGTTGAACTTCAAATTGTGTGGCTGTGAAAACAATAAGTTGTGCATATGTAAAAGGGGGGTGAAATGGAATCCTTAGAAGGTCTACTTTCAGAAAATATATAGTTGTTTATACCGAATTCGCCTTTGTGGGTACCAGGCCATACCAAAGGTGTACCGAGTCACGTAATAGGCCTGCCATTGACACACAGCAGTTGAACTTCAAATTGTGTGGCTGTGAAAACAATAAGTTGTGCATATGTAAAAGGGGGGTGAAATGGAATCCTTAGAAGGTCTACTTTCAGAAAATATATAGATGTTTATACCGAATTCGCCTTTGTGGGTACCAGGCCATACCAAAGGTGTACCGAGTCACATACTAAGCGTTACTTTGACACACAGCTGTTGAACTTCAATTTGTGTGGCTGTGAAAACAATAAGTTGTGCATATGTAAAAGGGGGGTGAAATGGAATCCTTAGAAGGTCTACTTTCAGAAAATATATAGTTGTTTATACCGAATTCGCCTTTGTGGGTACCAGACCATACTAAGCGTGTACCGAGTCACATACTAAGCGTTACTTTGACACACAGCTGTTGAACTTCAATTTGTGTGGCTGTGAAAATAATAAGTTGTGCATATATAAAAGGGGGGTGAAATGGAATCCTTAGAAGGTCTACTTTCAGAAAATATATAGTTGTTTATACCGAATTCGCCTTTGTGGGTACCAGGCCATACCAAAGGTGTACCGAGTCACATAATAGGCCTGCCACTGACACACAGCTGTTGAACTTCAAATTGTGTGGCTGTGAAAACAATAAGTTGTGCATATGTAAAAGGGGGGTGAAATGGAATCCTTAGAAGGTCTACTTTCAGAAAATATATAGTTGTTCATACCGAATTCGCCTTTGTGGGTACCAGGCCATACCAAAGGTGTACCGAGTCACATAACAGGCCTGCCATTGACACACAGCTGTTGAACTTCAAATTGTGTGGCTGTGAAAACAATAAGTTGTGCATATGTAAAAGGGGGGTGAAATGGAATCCTTAGAAGGTCTACTTTCAGAAAATATATAGTTGTTTATACCGAATTCGCCTTTGTGGGTACCAGGCCATACCAAAGGTGTACCGAGTCACGTAATAGGCCTGCCATTGACACACAGCTGTTGAACTTCAAATTGTGTGGCTGTGAAAACAATAAGTTGTGCATATGTAAAAGGGGGGTGAAATGGAATCCTTAGAAGGTCTACTTTCAGAAAATATATAGTTGTTTATACCGAATTCGCCTTTGTGGGTACCAGGCCATACCAAAGGTGTACCGAGTCACATAACAGGCCTGCCATTGACACACAGCTGTTGAACTTCAAATTGTGTGGCTGTGAAAACAATAAGTTGTGCATATGTAAAAGGGGGGTGAAATGGAATCCTTAGAAGGTCTACTTTCAGAAAATATATAGATGTTTATACCGAATTCGCCTTTGTGGGTACCAGACCATACTAAGCGTGTACCGAGTCACATACTAAGCGTTACTTTGACACACAGCTGTTGAACTTCAAATTGTGTGGCTGTGAAAACAATAAGTTGTGCATATGTAAAAGGGGGGTGAAATGGAATCCTTAGAAGGTCTACTTTCAGAAAATATATAGTTGTTTATACCGAATTCGCCTTTGTGGGTACCAGGCCATACCAAAGGTGTACCGAGTCACGTAATAGGCCTGCCATTGACACACAGCTGTTGAACTTCAAATTGTGTGGCTGTGAAAACAATAAGTTGTGCATATGTAAAAGGGGGGTGAAATGGAATCCTTAGAAGGTCTACTTTCAGAAAATATATAGTTGTTTATACCGAATTCGCCTTTGTGGGTACCAGGCCATACCAAAGGTGTACCGAGTCACATAACAGGCCTGCCATTGACACACAGCTGTTGAACTTCAAATTGTGTGGCTGTGAAAACAATAAGTTGTGCATATGTAAAAGGGGGGTGAAATGGAATCCTTAGAAGGTCTACTTTCAGAAAATATATAGATGTTTATACCGAATTCGCCTTTGTGGGTACCAGACCATACTAAGCGTGTACCGAGTCACATACTAAGCGTTACTTTGACACACAGCTGTTGAACTTCAAATTGTGTGGCTGTGAAAACAATAAGTTGTGCATATGTAAAAGGGGGGTGAAATGGAATCCTTAGAAGGTCTACTTTCAGAAAATATATAGTTGTTTATACCGAATTCGCCTTTGTGGGTACCAGGCCATACCAAAGGTGTACCGAGTCACGTAATAGGCCTGCCATTGACACACAGCAGTTGAACTTCAAATTGTGTGGCTGTGAAAACAATAAGTTGTGCATATGTAAAAGGGGGGTGAAATGGAATCCTTAGAAGGTCTACTTTCAGAAAATATATAGATGTTTATACCGAATTCGCCTTTGTGGGTACCAGGCCATACCAAAGGTGTACCGAGTCACATACTAAGCGTTACTTTGACACACAGCTGTTGAACTTCAATTTGTGTGGCTGTGAAAACAATAAGTTGTGCATATGTAAAAGGGGGGTGAAATGGAATCCTTAGAAGGTCTACTTTCAGAAAATATATAGTTGTTTATACCGAATTCGCCTTTGTGGGTACCAGACCATACTAAGCGTGTACCGAGTCACATACTAAGCGTTACTTTGACACACAGCTGTTGAACTTCAATTTGTGTGGCTGTGAAAATAATAAGTTGTGCATATATAAAAGGGGGGTGAAATGGAATCCTTAGAAGGTCTACTTTCAGAAAATATATAGTTGTTTATACCGAATTCGCCTTTGTGGGTACCAGGCCATACCAAAGGTGTACCGAGTCACATAATAGGCCTGCCATTGACACACAGCTGTTGAACTTCAAATTGTGTGGCTGTGAAAACAATAAGTTGTGCATAAGTAAAAGGGGGGTGAAATGGAATCCTTAGAAGGTCTACTTTCAGAAAATATATAGTTGTTCATACCGAATTCGCCTTTGTGGGTACCAGGCCATACCAAAGGTGTACCGAGTCACATAACAGGCCTGCCATTGACACACAGCTGTTGAACTTCAAATTGTGTGGCTGTGAAAACAATAAGTTGTGCATATGTAAAAGGGGGGTGAAATGGAATCCTTAGAAGGTCTACTTTCAGAAAATATATAGATGTTTATACCGAATTCGCCTTTGTGGGTACCAGACCATACTAAGCGTGTACCGAGTCACATACTAAGCGTTACTTTGACACACAGCTGTTGAACTTCAAATTGTGTGGCTGTGAAAACAATAAGTTGTGCATATGTAAAAGGGGGGTGAAATGGAATCCTTAGAAGGTCTACTTTCAGAAAATATATAGTTGTTTATACCGAATTCGCCTTTGTGGGTACCAGGCCATACCAAAGGTGTACCGAGTCACGTAATAGGCCTGCCATTGACACACAGCAGTTGAACTTCAAATTGTGTGGCTGTGAAAACAATAAGTTGTGCATATGTAAAAGGGGGGTGAAATGGAATCCTTAGAAGGTCTACTTTCAGAAAATATATAGATGTTTATACCGAATTCGCCTTTGTGGGTACCAGGCCATACCAAAGGTGTACCGAGTCACATACTAAGCGTTACTTTGACACACAGCTGTTGAACTTCAATTTGTGTGGCTGTGAAAACAATAAGTTGTGCATATGTAAAAGGGGGGTGAAATGGAATCCTTAGAAGGTCTACTTTCAGAAAATATATAGTTGTTTATACCGAATTCGCCTTTGTGGGTACCAGACCATACTAAGCGTGTACCGAGTCACATACTAAGCGTTACTTTGACACACAGCTGTTGAACTTCAATTTGTGTGGCTGTGAAAATAATAAGTTGTGCATATATAAAAGGGGGGTGAAATGGAATCCTTAGAAGGTCTACTTTCAGAAAATATATAGTTGTTTATACCGAATTCGCCTTTGTGGGTACCAGGCCATACCAAAGGTGTACCGAGTCACGTAATAGGCCTGCCATTGACACACAGCAGTTGAACTTCAAATTGTGTGGCTGTGAAAACAATAAGTTGTGCATATGTAAAAGGGGGGTGAAATGGAATCCTTAGAAGGTCTACTTTCAGAAAATATATAGATGTTTATACCGAATTCGCCTTTGTGGGTACCAGGCCATACCAAAGGTGTACCGAGTCACATACTAAGCGTTACTTTGACACACAGCTGTTGAACTTCAAATTGTGTGGCTGTGAAAACAATAAGTTGTGCATAAGTAAAAGGGGGGTGAAATGGAATCCTTAGAAGGTCTACTTTCAGAAAATATATAGTTGTTCATACCGAATTCGCCTTTGTGGGTACCAGGCCATACCAAAGGTGTACCGAGTCACATAACAGGCCTGCCATTGACACACAGCTGTTGAACTTCAAATTGTGTGGCTGTGAAAACAATAAGTTGTGCATATGTAAAAGGGGGGTGAAATGGAATCCTTAGAAGGTCTACTTTCAGAAAATATATAGATGTTTATACCGAATTCGCCTTTGTGGGTACCAGACCATACTAAGCGTGTACCGAGTCACATACTAAGCGTTACTTTGACACACAGCTGTTGAACTTCAAATTGTGTGGCTGTGAAAACAATAAGTTGTGCATATGTAAAAGGGGGGTGAAATGGAATCCTTAGAAGGTCTACTTTCAGAAAATATATAGTTGTTTATACCGAATTCGCCTTTGTGGGTACCAGGCCATACCAAAGGTGTACCGAGTCACGTAATAGGCCTGCCATTGACACACAGCAGTTGAACTTCAAATTGTGTGGCTGTGAAAACAATAAGTTGTGCATATGTAAAAGGGGGGTGAAATGGAATCCTTAGAAGGTCTACTTTCAGAAAATATATAGATGTTTATACCGAATTCGCCTTTGTGGGTACCAGGCCATACCAAAGGTGTACCGAGTCACATACTAAGCGTTACTTTGACACACAGCTGTTGAACTTCAATTTGTGTGGCTGTGAAAACAATAAGTTGTGCATATGTAAAAGGGGGGTGAAATGGAATCCTTAGAAGGTCTACTTTCAGAAAATATATAGTTGTTTATACCGAATTCGCCTTTGTGGGTACCAGACCATACTAAGCGTGTACCGAGTCACATACTAAGCGTTACTTTGACACACAGCTGTTGAACTTCAATTTGTGTGGCTGTGAAAATAATAAGTTGTGCATATATAAAAGGGGGGTGAAATGGAATCCTTAGAAGGTCTACTTTCAGAAAATATATAGTTGTTTATACCGAATTCGCCTTTGTGGGTACCAGGCCATACCAAAGGTGTACCGAGTCACATAATAGGCCTGCCACTGACACACAGCTGTTGAACTTCAAATTGTGTGGCTGTGAAAACAATAAGTTGTGCATATGTAAAAGGGGGGTGAAATGGAATCCTTAGAAGGTCTACTTTCAGAAAATATATAGTTGTTCATACCGAATTCGCCTTTGTGGGTACCAGGCCATACCAAAGGTGTACCGAGTCACATAACAGGCCTGCCATTGACACACAGCTGTTGAACTTCAAATTGTGTGGCTGTGAAAACAATAAGTTGTGCATATGTAAAAGGGGGGTGAAATGGAATCCTTAGAAGGTCTACTTTCAGAAAATATATAGTTGTTTATACCGAATTCGCCTTTGTGGGTACCAGGCCATACCAAAGGTGTACCGAGTCACGTAATAGGCCTGCCATTGACACACAGCTGTTGAACTTCAAATTGTGTGGCTGTGAAAACAATAAGTTGTGCATAAGTAAAAGGGGGGTGAAATGGAATCCTTAGAAGGTCTACTTTCAGAAAATATATAGTTGTTCATACCGAATTCGCCTTTGTGGGTACCAGGCCATACCAAAGGTGTACCGAGTCACATAACAGGCCTGCCATTGACACACAGCTGTTGAACTTCAAATTGTGTGGCTGTGAAAACAATAAGTTGTGCATATGTAAAAGGGGGGTGAAATGGAATCCTTAGAAGGTCTACTTTCAGAAAATATATAGTTGTTTATACCGAATTCGCCTTTGTGGGTACCAGGCCATACCAAAGGTGTACCGAGTCACATAACAGGCCTGCCATTGACACACAGCTGTTGAACTTCAAATTGTGTGGCTGTGAAAACAATAAGTTGTGCATATGTAAAAGGGGGGTGAAATGGAATCCTTAGAAGGTCTA
>NC_084995.1:35176367-35426367 GCF_963854185.1 Sardina pilchardus | reverse complement strand
CCTTCCACAATTATTTTCTTGCATGATAATCATATACAGCATTTAGCTTAACATCAATGTTTAATACATTATTATCCCTTTCTTATATGTTTGTTTTTTCCACTCTCTGTTAGCAGTCAGTAACTTATATCAGAGCCGTTCTACTTATTCCCTTATTAGACATTTTCTGCCTATATCAGGGGATGGAGACGTTCGTCTGGCTTTGCATTGAGAAAAGGTGTTGCGTGAGGTCACTTCCGTTTAATTTCAAGCACGTTAGCGTTAAAACTCTGCTACAATTACAACATTTACACGTGGTTAAATAGGCTACGTTGCAGCAACATGCATACATTTCGTGCAAACCGTTGAAATACTCTCAAAAACGAATATTGACCTACTTTATCTGATCGTTCGTGTGTACCTTTATTTTGACATTTTTCGCCGCCATCTTGCCCGCTATTGTCGCGTACTGTCGCTTACTGTCGCTGGCTCCACGGAACTACTTACTGTGGTCAATATCTTCTTCTTCTTCATATGGCGGTTGACATACTGTGCTCAATAGCGCCACATCGCATATACCTGTACATAGTGGCCAAAAAGAGCGTTGCACCACTACCTGGGGGGGAGGTGGGTAGCTCTTGCGCTTGAATCCATAGTAAAGCTGTCAGTCAAAACGCATCAGCCAATAGGAATGCACCCCACAGACACCCACCCACATGTGAAGTTTGTGCCAGAATCGCAAGCAAAGAAACAGGCAGCGCAAACGCGAGAGCCAGAATCGAAACTGAAAAAGCCAGGAGCAAACAAACGAATGATGTCGCTGCAAATGACTGTTGTTATTGTAAACCAAAAGACAAGTTATTCAAACAGTTTTTTTTTGCAACTACACAAATAATTTGTTTGCGAGTTTAGATTTTTTTTTTCGACTTTATTTTTTTTGTTTAGATTTTGTATTTGGTATTTTGATTAATTGATTTTTGTTTGAATTTGAAAAAGTATTGTTTGAACTTTTTGGCACAAACGAAACTCCATATTGTGGGGCCCTTAGTCTCCTCGTTCAAACTTCATACCTGCTCTTCAGAAAACATGTGGGTTACAGTACATCACTGAGTCCACTTATTTATACAGTCTGTGATTCAAACCTGAACGTTTGATTGTGATGGAATTCATCAATGGATGAAAGCATCACAATAGTGATGTCTTTGAAAGGGTGTGTGGGTAACTCAAAGAAAGAAGTTTTGCACGCACTATTGGTAGATCAAGAATCGGTGGAACATGTTACGTTTATTACAGGTCCATCTGGTGGCGTTTTGACAGCTGCAAGCGGGTTTTTTTCAAACTTATTCAGTAAAGGCAAGGCACCCAGAAAGGTTCTGGGTTCATCAATGCTTTATGGTAAGTGTTAAGCAACCCTATTGTGACATTATGTCATCTCTGTAACAACACTCCTACTTGATCCAGTCAGGGTCTTTCTTTGCTCTATACGCTTGTCTACTGATTGTACTGATTCCGCTAAGCTGAAAGTTCTAAATCTGATCTTGGACAATAGCTACTTTTTGTACATTGTGAAGGGTCCTTAAATGAAGACATGCTGGATGCACCAGGTTCGCTTGGTGTGCTTCAAGGTAACAGAAACATTGAAGAACAAATAGTTTGTACAAATGTAGATTTTCCACACACTTGTATTTATTATTTTGCTACCGTTGCCCTTTTTTTTCATCTGAATCTTGTCTTTTAGAGTCACTCAAGGTAGATCACCTCCTTCAGCTGATCTCCCTCCAGAAAGCCACAGGATCATGGGAAATGGAGTCCTCCTTGGCCAAGGTGTTGGAGAAGACAGATGATGAGTTGGACAAACTGATGCCAGTGGGGGTAAAACATTGTCTATTCATCATACAAACAATCCCAAGAACAATTTGTACAGTGGCAAAGTATTCATCTTCATTCATATTTCCCCTTTTATTGTTTTATATGAACACTTCACCGTTTTTTTCATATTAAACTATGTTATTCCCTTCACTAAGACAAGTTGATACATAACTTTCACGTTTCAATGCATGCACTCACTGGCTCTGGCGCGCGGCGCAACTTTGACAGCACTTAGCTAGCTCAGTTCTTTCATTAGGATCCAAACAGAGATGAAGTTAGAAGCGACCAAACACCTTCATGTTTTCCCTATTAAAATACAGTTACACGAGTAGTCACACGACCACGTGGTGCATTTCTAAGCAGGTAAGAGGGATAACTATATTGTGTGGCACAGTAATATCCTCACTCTTGCACTTTCAGTTTCACTTTGGAGTGAGGATTTTACTGCGCCGAGTCTAAGTGCTCCCAATTGTTATTCCGCCACATAGTTAGTGGCCTATACTCTAGGCATTTACACATTTAGGGTGTTTAGAATGTTCTTATTTGTCTTGGTGGAATTGTAGCCAGGAATATGGATTGACCAGTGACTGGAGCCTCCAGACATAGGTGTCTTAATATGACAATAGTACACACATTCACTGCACTCAGGCAATCTCCCCTTAATTAACTACTAGCACCAATTTAATTAATTAAGATTTTACTGTAACGGCTTTGTATGTATGCAGATTACTGTGAGATATGGTGATATGGTTTCTCATTCATTGGTTGATTGTAAAAGTATAAAAAGGAAGATCTGCCTCTAGAACTCTCTTGGTACATCACTGTGGTGTGGAATGGCCAATTATTTATTTTAGCACAATACATGACACCAACTCAAAGTGCAAAACTACATTGTGAATAGCGCAGGCATATCGTCACATAATGTATCATTTAAGATGTTAGGGTATTTTACTTGCTTCATAATTTATATTCTTTCTAAATCCTTCATACTGTAGATGCCTTCTAATAGATGCCGTCTGCAATGTGGCTTTGTGAAATTGTTGATATACGAGCTCAACAGTCAATCAAACTGCATCCCGACATCTCATTTTTCTGAAGCACCATATTTATTGGTATTTGATAATTTCTCAGTCCAAGCCACTATGTTTGTACACCCTGTAAATGGGAAACAAACACCAGAGGTGGAAACACTGAGCTGACAGCTATAGGACCCTGAGGAGCTGCATTTATGAGATTAGGATGGCAGACTCTCTAACTGAGTTATCACATGTTACACTAAAACATCAAAGACAAAGAAACTGCATTTTACTGAGAACTACACCGTTGGTTCCAATTCCAAGTAATTGCAGAATCTATCTATTTAGGCACACAAGGCTGAATTGGTGTGATCTGGGCCCAGTTTTCCAGAATGCACTGAGGAAATATGTACTGTATATTTTTTTGCTTTGTTTGTGTTTAGGCAGACAAGGCTGTGTGGGCTACAGTTCTGGCTCTGATTTGGCTCTATGGTTTCCGCCTGGAGGCTCGGGATGAATGGCAGTTTGTAGCCATGAAGGCAGCATCCTGGATTCAAGCTCAGAAAGGTAAACTTTCCTCCTCTCAGTCACTGTCAGTTTAAAGACGTGTGTGTGTGTGTGTGTGTGTGTGTGTGTGTGCGCTCGCCTGTGCGTGTGTGTGTGTGTGTGTGTGTGTGTGTGTGTGTGTGTGTGTGTGTGTGTGTGTGTGTGTGTGTGTGTGTATATATATATGTGTGTGCGTGTGTATGCCTGTGTGTGTGTACGTGTGTGTGTGTGTGTGTGTGTGTGTGTGTCTGTGCGTGCATGCGTGCGTGCGTGTGTGCGTGCGTGTGTGTGTGTGTGGGTTTCTGCTCACATGTGTCTCTTGTGTTGCAGTGGACTGTGTGTCTCAGTGTGTGCAGGCTGGAAATACTCTGCTGGGATGTCAGGTGCAGCAGGAGACTCTGGGCCTCTGAAGACTCTGTCTCATTGCCATTGTTACCACCACGATCCGATGCGAGCGTGCTCTGCAACATTTATCCCTGCGATGGGATTGAAAAGAGTGAAACAAAACTGGCTTGTCAGGCTTCTTTATTCTACTTGTGAAGATTCTTCATAACTATTTTTTATTTTTTTTTTACCACGATATGCATGGACATTTTTAGCCTACGTACACTCATCTGGAGCTAATCTCCTTGCTCTAGTAGTGAGCGTTGGCGCCATAAGGGCTTTGATAATAAACTCTGAGTGAAAGTGAATTACATAGTTTATTTTCTGACACATACTTAAATAAAATCCTTAACACAAAACATGCATGTTATGGGACTGAAAAGAGTGAAACAAAACATGTGTTACTGGCTTGTCAGACTTCTTTCTACAACCTCCATTAACCACGTCCTTATCCCATCTAGCGCCCTATATTGTCTTAACAAGTCATATCACTAAAAAGGCTGATCGGGCTGATGATGTTTACTATATCAGGAAAGTTTTCAGTAAGAAAATGGGTCGCTGTATCTGTGCGTTCAGACGAACAGACGGATTGGTCGCTGCTGGCAGCTGAGAGAAGCCAGCTTCCATTGAAAATGAATAACTTCCAGAATCTTTGGAAGCTCAAGTCGCCCGCGGTGTGAACGCACAGTATGGCGAAGATATTAGACTTAATGCCAACGATACTCAAACACTGCATTAGAAAGCATTCTATGCGAGGCTTTTTTTGGTCTTAAACATGGGGCCCCTGAAACATGTGACCCCTTGGCAGAACTGCTTTGAACGTTCCAAACTGTGGCCGTGTCTAAAAGTCAAGGGCGCACGCTGGATAGTACGTTCTCAGCGTCTCAGTTAGTATGCTCCTCAGTATGCGTCCCTACATTTGGACAGCACAAACTAGTTGGCGTCACCTGACCTGGGACGGGGGGTGTGTTGCTTGACGATTTGCATGACGTTTGGATCAATGGATTATGGGATATCTGAAGCCAAAAAAGATGCATCGATACACGCTTGGAAATCACGCCAAACGAAGTACCCATCTAGTGAGAGCGCTTGACTTTCAGACAGTCTATTCTGACGTAACTTCTGGAAAATGCACGCTGCCCAGCGTGTGTACTTATGTTTCAGACACAGCCACAGTTGGCGGTACTCTCCCAGTATAGGGCGCTAATCCCATCACTCTGAGAAGGCCCTCTAGTGGTGGTCTGGATAGATAACTCAGATTATTGTATGCACAATGACAGAAAGAAAATTAAATAAAGAAATGTAAGATGTTTAAAACAATTAATTTCTTTTTTAAAACTTTGTTGCTACTTTTTTTTATCACTTTTTTATCAAATGTATTTTTATTCCAAAAATAAATCAATTTGATTATGCTGCATGTGAGTCTTGTGTGTTGCTATGCGTGTGCCGTGCGTGTATGTAAGACCAGTGGCAGATCCTTGACAGATTCCTTTAAATGTATTGGGTCGTGTTCAGCAATAATTTGAAATAAACACCACTCACATAATCATCAAAGATAATCAACAAAGACTACTAATTTAGACAACATAGAGTATCATTACCTCATCCTTCACTGTCTGGTATAGGAGGTCAGACAGTCACACTAAAAGGAAACTAGAGATGATTATCACCAAAGCCTCTGACATAATCGGTTGTGACCTTCCTGTTGTGCACGCTCTGTATTCTGAGCGCACCTGAAATTCAAGCTTCCAAAATAATCAAAGATCCCTCTCATCAAAACTACCACTTTTGCCCTCTGGATGATGTTCCATGAGACCTGAAACCATACATTTCAAAAATAACTTATTCTCTTCAGCAATAAGACTTCTGAACACAAAAAACTGATCTGAACACTGTATTAATTTCCTTTTTGTCGTTGGTGGTGGTGCATTTCTTTATTTTCTTCTTCACTGGATTGAGCTAAATCCTTCTGTTCCAAAAATACCACCAACATTCTATCTATTCAGAACACCTAACCAAATTAGTTTTGCATTTACGGTGGTGGTAGATCATTGGAAGGAGGTCTGTGTGTGTGTGTGTGATGGAGGTTTACTATTCTGTGAAATGCAAAGCTTTATGGGTCTCCTGTTTTCAGTTAGACAGGCATCAGCATCTCCACTATTACGTGACAATGTCCAGACCTTTAGGAAGATGTAGTTTTATACCTGTTTGTCCAAATGCAACTGTTTTATGTGTGTAGTCATTGCCTCATCATTGGCCACCGGTTGTTGCCTTTCTTTTAAAGGTGTTGTAGATACAGTATTTCACAACTTATCCTGCGATGTGACAATGCTGTTGTATTTGTCCATTTGATCATGTATGTATGTAAGTTTACTTGGTAAGCTTGCTGCAGCTCATAAATGATCTTTTGCATGTGTGAATCTACTTGCCACACACACACACACACACAGAGAGAGAGGTGACACGCAAAAATGAAATACATACACTGTACACACAAACCAATGACCGCAGCAATCAGTGCAGCGCACAATAATCCAAGGTATATACTGTAGCTCCCTCTCTCCACAATGCTACGTGCACTCATGGTTAGCACCTGTGCATGTAAAAAAAGACTAGGTGTAAAACCAGCAGTCAGTGGTGAGGTCAAAGCTTCTTGCTGCTAGAAGTGACATCAGCAGCCTAAACCACAAACAGACTGGAGTTTTGTCTGGAGTTTTTGACACCTGGAGAGTTGTCTCACTCGACTCAAGGCTGACGACTCGTATTATTCCAGAAATTACATTTTCAATTTTATTGTCACTGCCTTTTAAGGTCTTAACATCAGTGAAATTAATTCTTAAACTTGGTGTATTATATTGCACTTTTGCAAAAATATGAACGCCTTTATTTTTAAGTATTTTGGTGACTGTAGAGCTGCCTAGAATTGCAGTATATTTCACTCTGCTGTTTTAAAGGGTACATCTCAGGTTAACAACATGTTTAGCGAATGTGTAAATGAATCCGTAGAGATATACATATGTTTTAAATTATTGCTCTAAATGCACTACGACAACATTTACAGCCGACTGTCAACTGAGTGATGATATTTGCTGGATAAACAAATAGCTTGTGTGTGACAGAGGAAAAGTGCTTCAGTGTTGCTTTAACGTATGTTATTTGAAAAACACCTATGAAGTATGTAGATCCAATGTGTTGTGGCCGTATCACACTTGTATACTAATTCGCCAAACTTGCTGTGAAGTCATGATGAGTATTCAAGCTGAATACAGACGTTCAGAACATAGCAACATTATGGCGGAAGTGGCTTTTACTGTAGCTAGTTGGATGGCAGTAGGCCTATAGCTATAGGCTAAGTAAAATAGTGATGTTTCAAATCAAGTTCATCAGAATCCTGGGATATGCCCGTTTGACAATGGCAGAGATAGGTTTGGCCTTTGACAGTAGCAACCATCCATTTACAACTAATGACTGACCTTTGGCCATAGCAACCAGTGGCGATTCTAGAGATTTGTAACAAGGGTGGCCCTAGTGGGGCACTGGTTAATTCAAGGGTGGCATCTAGATAAACAGAAACAGGCTCAAGTTGTTAAATTAGCACACATGCATGAGTAAAACCATGCACCAAGCTCCATACTCAACAAAGAAGGACAAAGACCATACTCTCACATCAAATGTCTTTGTAATTGGATAAAATGTCAAATACAGTTTTCAGCTCATTTTCAGCTCTGAACAAAACCCGTTCAGAAATTAGGCCATTTGAGCAAAAGTGGAAGTGTGAAATGTTTTTTTGCCAGTGGTTCTTAACTGGTCTGGTTTTGGAACCCATAATTTCACAAGTTCATAAAGTTGTGACCAACTATATATATATTTAGCATTCAGGCCAAAGAATATGGTGAGGTAGCCTACATAAGACACGCAAAGTGCCTGGCCTATTTGTGTGGAAAATGCAGATGTTTGGCATTACATTTGTGAAGTCTTTAACTGCTGATATTGTCTCAAAGTACTACTCGACAGGTTTGTCTTTGACAGGGGTGCGTTGTTTCCAAGTGGCACTTTAGTTTGGATGGTTTTATGTGCACCCTACACTGTCTTATTTTGTCCTCAATTTAAGTTAATCACATTCTATCATACTTTTATAAATGTATAACATTATATCTAACATGACATGTCACAAAAACATTGGCTATGTCCATGCCATGGCAATGACTGACATAGGCTACGAATACATTTTATCAAAATAACGGGCCAATGATAGATCTGATCATTTTAAATTGGCAATTTTTAATTTCTTTTTAGCCACAAGCTCCATGACCCATCACTCAGATCAGTACCACAACCCACTTTTGGGTTCCAACCCACCAGTTAAGAAACACTGGCCTAAGCTATAAACTTTCCACAATGTCAATATTACATTAGGGTAGTAGACTATTTACAATACAACATAACAATACAACAGTGTCGGCTGAGTAGGTAGAATAGGCAGATATAAACATTTGCCTATTACGTGATTCTACAATTGCAATACTGGGTTTTGTGTGTGTAATAAGATAAATGGGCACTGGCAGATGCGATAGGTAAATGTTTTTGTGTTAGCTCAAGCAGTAGCCTGTAGGCCTATTGTAAACTCACATGCTAAAAACAATAAGCCATGTAGCCTATAACTGCAAGCATGTTTGCTAGATTGCTTATATTTCTGAACCCTGATATTTCAAACTAGTGTACTGCAAGTGCATCAAGAAATTTCTCGCCTTTGACTGTTAATGGCGAATAGTAGACTAGGATTTTGGGGTGGCACCTGGGGTGGCCAATTGAATCTCAAGGGTGGCCTGTGCCACCCGGAGCCACCCCTCTGGCTACGCCCTTGATAGCAACTATCCATTTAAAACTAATGGCAGTTTGTCCTGCAAGTTGAAAAATTAGTTGAAATGTGTCAGGGGAAAAGTAGTAAAACACAGTTCTAGCGATTATAATGTTTAAATTATAACCGTAAAATAACACAACGCAAGTGGCAAAAGTGGAATAAGCGGGACAATGGACTCCATGGTGGCCTGTTAACAGAAATTAATGCACAGTCGAGGTTGTAATAGGCCTACGTCCCGATACGTATACTGGCAACTTTATTGGTGTTATGTTTAGCACAAAGTTCAGCAGAACGTGATAAGACTTCACCCTTGATGGGATTCAAACAAGATATTGCCACAAAAGAAGGTAGGTTTTTGAAATCATCTCTGAATTGTAACTGAATTTGATGAAAACACATGCTGAAATCACATATCCTCGTATTCTGGTTAATTGGAATAGTTTTGCTGTTTAGATTCACTTTACTCATGGCTGTGCTGTGTTCATAGGAGACAATGGTACAATTGAAACGCAAACACGGTGCAACTTTGCATACGCTTGAGGACTTGAAGAGATCAGGATTTGGGCGACCCTCTCCAAGACATGGCTTACAACTCCTCTACTGGTTTGTCAATGTTTGTGTGGAATTTGATTTCCATGACAACATGTTGGCACAGTGTCACCCAGAGCGAGGGGACTATGGCTTCCACCACTTTGGCAACTTTGAGGAGATTCTCCCTTCAATTGTCCAGAAATCAAGAGAGACATATTACGAAGTTGGCAATCTAAATCCAGAGCGGTATCCAGAAGCTTTGGATCTACCTAAGTATGTGAGAAAGAATTATGGGCTGGCACGCAACTTCTATGAGAGCAATAAAGATCGTATCATTGTAAGACACAAGTCCCCAAATTTGATACTGAAGGTGTACATCACACAACACCAATCTGAGGGTTTTGATATTGAACACACTCACCGCTTGGGCTGCAACCTCATTCAGGACATCAGACATGCTGATCTGGATCTGGGGACATTCCTAACGCACACTGGATTCACCTCTTACCGAGCATGGTTTCCTCGTCTTCATACCATCATCAACCCTATCCAGTATGCCAGAGGCATCACAGACAATAGGTCTGAGTCTGAATATATGCCTTCCAGGACGGAGAGCATCCAGGACTCTGAGCTGGGTCTGCCCCTCCCAGATCTCCCTACTGCATCACGCACTCTTAAAATGAGCATTCTGGGAGGCATACTTGCTTTGATCTTTCTGGTTGCTCTTATTGTTATCCTTCACTTCCTAGGTGTGTTCTAGTGTAAGGGGCATTTGATTAAATGGTTGCAGGAATAGTCAAGACTGGTTTAATCCTTTCATGAGGTTCCTTATTATTGTCATTAACAAAACAGTAACAGAAATATTTGGTGAGCACGTCCTGATCATATAACACAATAATGTTGACCCACATTATCAATTTATTTTGCACTGCTACCATCTGCTATGGTTTCCTGGTTGAATGACTTGTTTGGTCACAACAGTGTCAGAGCTCTTGCAACAACTGTGGCAAGAGGTATGTTGTGCCTAAATCAAGAGGTGGGTTCATATTTAGCAAGCAAAGGAAAATGTTGGTGGCAACTGTCACTGTTGCTTGCCATTTTAATTATAATGGAAAGCAAACAATGAGAATTGTTTCCACAAAAACTTTCAAACTCAAAAGTTCCAAGACAACACAAATCCACCAGGAACATTTGAATTTGAAGACACTTCACTTTAGACTCAACATACCACTTAGCTGGCTTTGCTTAATATAATTGCAAATGTAATACTACAGTACCACGAGCAAGGTCCTAAGCTCAAATACCATAGACTCAATGCTCCCTAAGCCGCACACTTGGAATTAACTCTTGGCAAGTTTTCTTTTTTTAAGTAATTTTTTTGGGGTCGATTTTATGCTTTTATTGATAGTGACAGTGGAGAGTGACAGGAAGCGAATGAGAGAGAGAGCGGGTGTGGGATCCGGAAAGGACCACGGGGCAGGAATCGAACCCGGGTCGCCGGCATGCGATGCAGGTGCCCCAGCCAGTTGTTTTTGTTGCCGTTGGAGCCTGGGTTGTCCACAGAGACCACATTCATTTTTACAGTGTATTCAGGGCACAGGCTATAGATGGATATCTTAGAAACCACATAACATCGCTTAGAGCACCTTTAACTGAACTGTTGGAGTGCATACTCCTCCTTTAAATGATAATTTAAGCAGTAGCCTCCATGATGTCATGTACCCCTTAGTACCACTAGAGTGCAGCAATAGCCCAAACAATCATGTACTGTACAGTATTTGTATGGGTTTGATGTACCACAAAGTAATATAGTGTAAAATCAACTGCTCACATTTAAAATAATAATAAATCATCTTGCCCAAAAATATCTGTGGGGCAATTTTAAAAGTAAAAAAAAAAAAAAAAAACTGTGAGTACTGTCCTTCATAAAGTTCCATTTTTTTTCTCAAAAATGCCCATATTTTGTCAAAACTAATCTAAGGTGTGAATATACTGTATCTACATGTTTGTGCTTTGCCAGTGTCCCTGTATCTGAGCGTGTGTGTGTGTGTGTGTGTGAAGGCTACTTGATGTACAGTAAACACCAGAAAGAGAGAGAGAGCGAAAGAGAGAGAGAGCAAATAGGGAAATGGGTTCAGTATGCATTTTGCTCATGAAATACGACACCTATTCACTATCCGTTGGTGGGAGACAAATGACCACTGGACTTTGGACCTTATGTGACATCATTGATGTCTGTCTCAGCAGATGCACAACAAGAATATAATGTTGCTCTGTTAAAACAAGTTTTAAGAATATGTGTATGTGTGTAGGTAGGATAGATGGATTGAAGGCACGTATGAAAGCAGATAAGTCTCTTTTATTGAAATGGTTGTGAATGGGTGATAAGATACTCATGTTTCAGTTTAAATGGGAGACGGATGTTTAAACTGACAGGATAAAGGAAACAGGAATTCCCCTGTGAGCAGGTGTGTCTACAACGGACAGCTGAAGGGCACATCCTGCTAATAAACAAATGAGACCAACTGAAATCCCCATGGAAACAGGAACGAGGCGTATGTCAATGAGCCTTGTAGTCTAATTACCACTGACTGCACTCAGAGAGGGTCAAAGCGGAGTAATGAAGGATCTTTGCTGCACTACTCAAATGTCTGACTTCTTTATACCAAAGATTCTAGAACAGAGCTCTGTATAGCATCTTTGCTTTATACTGTCACCCTGGCTCAAGCTACGTATCTTCCCAATGAAATGTATGACCCATATTTGTGGTTTATCTCATTCATAGCAGTGACTACACTGCTAGATGTTAAAGCCAGATAGCATGGCTTGGGTGATGAGTTAAGCTTCCTAGCATGACTCAAGCTAAATGTCTGACTTCTTTATACAAAGTAAAGGAAAAGTTTGCTGCAACCAAATTTTGGTCATTTGATAATAATAATAATAATAATAATAATAATAATAATAAAAACATAAAAACGTTTTGGGCCTATCTGAGGAAAGGTTGGTAGACTCAAAACATCACGTTTTTTATTATTAAATGATTGAATGACTTTTGTTAAATGATTAAATGACTTTTCCTTTACTTACTACTTTGCTTTTAGTCCTGCTCCCATCCTTAAATCAGTATGTTCGTGCTTTTACTGCACTTTCATGACTTCTTTATACTGTCACCCTGGCTCAAACTATCTTCCAAATGAAATGTACAGTATGACCCAAATTTGTGGTTTATCTCATTCATAGCAGTAGAGTCATGGCCACTTTTCCGGATGAATACCTAACGTTGTGGTAGGCCTAGAGTTGTGCTGAATATAGCAATTTGATGCGACAAATATATACATGTGACAAAACGTTTGCTCTTTTCTCTGCCTCTGAATAATAAGTTCCAGTGAAAACAGAGCCCTCACTATGACTAGGCATTGGACAAAATAGCTTTTAAATAACGTGCTATAAATAATTCAATAGATATATTGCCTTAAGCTAGGAAACTATTTTAACTTATCTCTTACCCTCCAGCACTTTTTGATGAAGCCTACATGTATGGCTGGCTATGGCATTTGCAGAGTGCACAGTACAAAGCAGTGAAATGACTTTCAGAGGCGTCCCAAGACAGCACTTCCACTCCCCGTCGCATTCCTGCCTGTGCCAGTGGCCTCTGGGGGGTGGGGTTGAATTTTGGCGTAGATGGAGGTTAATGGCGGCTCTTCTCCTTCGGTAGCCAGTTCTGGTACGTGGGGTCTGAGTCCCTGGGAGGAGGAGGACAAAACAGCAGGGGAGGGAAGGAGGAGTAAAGAGGGAGAAACACAAAGAAGAGAAGAAGTGCTGTCAACTGTGCCATAACTGTCCAGATATCTGATACTGGGAAGGGGTATTTTTCACAAGCCTTGAGCGAGGAGCCTTCTATTGTCACACCATACACACAATCTTCTGCGGCCACCCAGACTTGACAGGAAATGACTACCGGCTAGCTGTGCTCTTGCTGCTCTGAGCCCACATAGCTCTGGTGAGAACAGATCAAATGCTTCTAACCCTGATGCTCAGAACAAGAGATATCTGCTTACAGGGAGGATGAGTTTAGCAACGTGCTTCAGAATGGGACAGTAGCAATCTCTCACAGAAACACACGCATACACACAGAAATGTGCTTTGAGCCTTGAGCGAGGAGCCTTCTATTGTCACACCATACACACAATCTTCTGTGGCCATGCACCCAGACATGACAGGAAGTGACTTGCGGCTAGCTATGCTCTTGCTGCTCTGAGCCCACATAGCTTTGGTAAGAACAGATCAAATGCTTCTAACCCTGACGCTCAGACCAAGAGGTACATCTGCTTACAGGGAGGATGATTAGCGCAACGTGCTTCAGTATGGGACAGTAACGATCTCTCACAGAAACACACGCACACACACAGAAATCGTCCTGCACTTCTGCTAATATGTTCTGAGATAAGTGAGTGTTTGTCAGTAATATTCAGTTAGGCTTGTGATACTGACCTGTGTTAGCCTTATATCATTGTGCAATACCTCAGAGTACTGAACTTCATTTTGTGATTCTTCATTTGCAGATTGAGCTATAAGGTAAACAGACAAGTGTTATACTGGGGTAGTCAGAAATACCACTGACTTTTTCACCAAGTCACAAACTGAAAGAAACTGACAAACACAAAAGGAGCACTAGGCACTCATGACAGCAAGAGAGTATAGACTGTGCTTTTTACTGGGGGAGGTGCTGCATGCTATTATCTGAAATCCGTTCAGTGGATCATTTAGGCCTACCATAAACGTTATTACTAACGACTTCTGCTTTGGCTTATGTTGACAGAACAAAAATAAGGGCATTATCGTCATTTAAAGAAGAGGCTATGGGATTTTTTATGTTGTAGGCCTAAATAACGGAGTGATTATTTGCACCCGGGTGTAAATAGTGGAATGGAGGCATTTTCTTATTTGCACCCAAACCGGAAATGCGTGCTATCCAACATAGCGGGACCATCTTGGCAGGAGATGGCCTACCTAAATCTAACAAGTTAGGATTATTAAAACTATATTTGAGATGGGAAAGTGGTGCTAAATTTCCACAAACTTTATTCAGTGAACGGGTAAAGCCGTCCGTTTGCAAGCACAATCAAGAAACACGATCTTTTTGTTTTGTTTACCGTTACCTAGCAACCCCAACAAGTGAGTCAATAATTAGTATTCTCCCCTTCTTCTTCCACGGGGCGCAGTACAGCGATAAAGCGACTGATGTATCATGCTCGAGGTGCTGGGTTCGAACCTCAGACTATTTTTTTTTTTTTTGCCTGCCAAAGTACGCACCATGACTTATTTTTTCTTAGATGACGTTACCTCGCGGCAAATAAGAGTTTGTGCTTTTTGAACCTGTCAAAGATTTACTGGTTTTATTTCAGTTATGAGTAGAGTTAAGTAGAAGTAGGCTTCAGTAGTTGTTAGGAAGGTTGTGTTTTGACTTTGAGCCCCCAACGCTGCCTGGAAGGCGCTTAGGCGTGGGTTAAGGTTAAGGTTAGGGTTAGGGTTAAGGTTAGGTTAAGGTTAGGGTAAGGTTAGGTTAAGGTTAGGTTAAGGTTAGGGTTAAGGTTAGGAGTAGGATTAAGTGTTTTTAAGTCAACAGTGGCAGCGCTGCCTGGAAGACAACTCAGAAAACAACTCTTTAAAGTAGCTTGTCTTTGATGAAGCTACCACATGACCACTCATTACCCTAATATTTGTATAATCACTTCCAAGTAACCCAGACATGGCAAAACAGCTAAAAACTGTTCAAAACTATTAGGCCTAGCCTACTGTAGAGCTGGTAAATACACAGGCCTATTGACAGAGAACATGGATGTTAGACATCGGGTGTAAATAGTATTGTTGATTATTACACTATTTACACCCGGGTGTAAATAGTAATGTTGATTATTACACTATTTACACCCGGGTGTAAATAGTAATGTTGATTATTTGCACCCGGGTGTAAATAGTAATGTTCATTATTTACACCCGGGTGCAAATAGTCTCTGCCAATGTTTAAGTGGGCCTACATCCACAGTTGTGTAGTCTCTGTCCTTAACAACTGTATTATCTAAATATAATTAATTTTGGTCCCAAAACATTCTAAACAAAAATGTTTTGTTTTTTTTACCACAAACATGTGTAACGGTTGCCAGTTGATAAAGTTGCTGTTCTTGAAAATATGAAAACCTCCCTCCTGGAGACAGACTAGGTTCCATGGGTTCTAGGCTAGCCCCCTGGCTATCATGCCCACCTCCCAACAAAAATCCTTCATTATTAACCACTCCACTTTAACTCTCTCTGCTCCCAATCTAAAGTGCTGCATGTTCGCCAGTTGAGTCTGGCATGTGCAGGATTGAGCCGTGCAGTCAACAACACGAGACAAATTTCATACAGAAGTTGCTTGAGCATCTATTATGGCCTGGTTGAAAGTGATTTCATGAAATGGGTATTCTTTGAAGACATCAACTTTTTGGTAAATCATTTTATTTGCCATCTACAGCATCTAAGTTAGATAAGAAGACAACATATCTGTCACTTGTAAAGTACCCCAGCCACTTGCATAGCCTATCATAATTCACTGGAAGTGGGTTAGACCAGTTAGCGTATAGCTAGCCTATAGCTAAAAGGGACAGCCGTGGCCCACTGATTAGGGCTGGTAAGCGATGGGTTGCCGGTTCGATCCTCGACCAGTAGGCAAAATGTGGGTGGGGGGAGTGGTTGAGCACTGCTCTCCTATGGCCCCATCCACGGTTGAAGTGCCCTTGAGCTAGGCACCTACAGTAGCCCCTCCCCCTCACTGCTCCCCAAGCAGCATTGTGGCAGGCAGCTCACTGCTCCGGGTTAGTGTGTGCTTGTGTTTCACTAATTCATGGTTTGGGATAAATGCAGAGACCACATTTCCAAACAGGATCAAAAGAGTATATAGCCTATACTTATACTTAAAAGGGAGCTACAGGCTAACTAGTTATAACACACACATAAAAAAGGAGGAGATCCTTTTATATAATCCTGTGTAGGTGGCTAACTTATTAGCCTTTTATTTTGTTTTAAATGCACCTTGAGGATTGTGATCCAATTTCGTTGTATTCTGTGCAATGACATTAAAGTATTCAATTCTAAAGTATTCAATTCAAAAGTAATATTTCACATTTGGAGATAATGAATAATGTTTTTTTCTACAGTATGTATGTAGCCTACAACTCACGACAAACTCTGAATGCCAAATATTGTTTTCTTCTTCTTTTACACACACACACACACACACACACACACACACACACACACACACACACACACACACACACACACACACACACACACACACACACACACACACACACACACACACACACACACACACACACACAAAAAAAACATTTAAAAGAATGGAAAATAGACAAACAGGTACCTGCCTTGTATGTATTCATTTCGCCTCCTTCTCCTTAGAAAGAGAAAAAGGCCTCCAACTATTGTCACACAGAAAACACTCAAAATCCCAGAGATTATTATGGAGTCATGTTTTCGTCCATGGTCTGTCAAAATATATATATACAGTATATATAAGAAAACCATTTTCAGTGTAATCAAGATATTTTATAAAGAAATGTTCAGATTGCATATATTGAAGATGATGCTATTGAGAAGAAGATTGTTCTAATAGTATAACATTTTAGAAAATACTGTGTAATAGTAGTAGTAGTAGGTAATAATGACAATATTTCTATTAATAATAACAATAACAATAATAATTCAATTGCTGCTACTATTATTATTTAAAAATGAACTGTGTTAATCACTATTCAAACTCAAACAAAATCCGGAGTGACTTCAGAAAGGACACCTAAATTGATTTTCTTTGGCAGATCATTACAGAGCCTCAGGGCCCTGACACTACAGATGCTCTGTCCCCTTTAGCCTTTGCTTTAGCTGGGCTCCAGGTACAGTTTATAAAACATATTTGTGCATATGGCACAAAGGGATGACATCTGAAGGTATGGTCCTGATTAGTATCTAGATAAAAGTCTAAAAACGATCACTTGTACAGTATAATTTTCATCCAATTTACTTCCAAGCCTTTTGCCATCATACCTGGAGATGCAAAACAGTGTTGTGTATCACTGTGCAATAGCTGTGTTGTCTGATTTATGGCAGGGTTGGAAGCCACACACTCATAAGTGGAAGAATGTTCAGCTCTAAGATGAAGACTGAGACTGATGTTGTTGTCAGGGTTACTGGTCCAGTTCAGGCGCACATTCTCTTTATACCAGGTCAAGTTCACATCTCTGCCGTTCTCCACAGAGCACTGCCATGTACAGGAACGATTATCATATAGTGACACCTGAGGCTGGGGAACTTCTTCTGGAAAAGGATAATGTTAGGATACCAAGTTAGTTCACTTAAACATAAAATTGCAGAATATGCTGTTTAATTAAACATAGACATAATTCTATGCCTATGCTCTCAAGCTTTCACCATTTATTTTTTGGATGTTTCAATTTGTATATCAAATTAATATTCCATCATTATACTGTAGCATCATTTGGCATACTCACAGTATGTGTCACAACAATTGCTACCTTAAGGTCCAGTAAAGTGCGTTCCTTTTGGCTGTTACACTCAGTTTTCCCACACATAAATGGCCTTAGAGATTAGATTACATTATATCATACCGCCACATACACTTTCTGTCCTGTGGTGCTTTTTGTGTTGGTTTCCATCCCCTATATGTTGTCACAATGGCCAAACCTCACAATGCCAAGCGGGTATAAGTTAACAGCAGGTTTGATATTCGCTGGATATTTGTTTTTCGAAAGACATTTTCTCATTCTGATTGATGACATTATCTCATCCTGATTGCTGTAGTAGTTTCCAATGGCAGGCTATACTTACAAGTGAAGTTTTGCTGAAATCTGGCATTATGGTGAGACAGCACACATTTAAATCTTTAAATATGCACCAAAAATCATCATATGTTCTCGTTATGATTGCTGTAGCAGTTGCCAGTGGTAGGCAGTTACTTACTACAGGCCAAGTTTGCTGATATCTGACATTATGGTGAGACAGTGTGCATTGTCCAGAATGTTCTGCACCTGTATGCAGTATCGGAGTCAAAGTCAGGAAGATTCTCGCTGATGATAGTGATCATGTGATCTCAAAAAGCATGCTATTGCTATTTAAACATTTCCTTTGCTGTGCTCTCCAGCAGCCTGCACTGTGTGACTGCAGCGCTTCACTTTTCACTCCCAGCGGCCTCTCCCCACAGCCCTAGAAATGACCACGATGACCTTATGCAAACTACCGAGCCAAAGCGCCCACATTGCGTTAACACTGGCAAATGTATCAAGGCCCTTTCTCCCTCTTGGGTTAAGTGAATGAGAAGATGAAGCAGAACTATCTGGCTGTGTGAGCTGGCTACTCCTGCTCACCTCTATCGGATTCGGCCTCCTTCTCAGTGGCTCTCTGTCAATACACACAGCTCTTCGCTGCTCCTGCTACTTGGTCAGCCGGCAACCACACGCATGTATGTAGGCTACACATGCACAAAAATAAACACTCATCAAGCAGCACTGTAATAGCAGCCATGGTGCGAGTTCATAGACACAAGCCTGTTCTCATTCAGCCTATGCCAGCCATGGGCTCTCCTGGCCTGGTTTAGTTTAGTTTCATTATCTTGAAATAACGTGATCATTTCATGTGATAAATATCTTGTAAAAACATGAAAATATCTTATCTTGAAATAACATGATATTTTCATGTTATAACGTGAAATAAGTAGCAGCCTACCACTGGCAACTACTACAGCAATCAGAATGAGAAAATGTCTTTCGAAAACGAATATCCAGCGGATATCAAACCTTTTACTAACTTATACCATGCCACGCAAGAAATTATACTCAACAACCTTGTATTATAACACATCAGGACTACAACCACTGAAGTAATTTACAAAAATGTTACAATGACAACAAAAGCAGTCAGGCAACTGCAGGCCTTCTTCCTTAACACATAATATAAACCAAGAAGAAGCCAATTTCCAGCATGGTTTGGATGGTTGTACCGAGGAACCGAGATAAAGTGACCATTTGCCTCAACAACCAGAACAAATTGTCTCTCTTATGCTTGTGGAATGGCTGCGTTGCTTAGCTGTCTTGTTGCAGTTCTGTTTGTGTGTTCACACCAGGAACGTCTCAGCTGCTAATACCTTTCTAATGACATTATAAGCTGAATAGGACTGGCTTTTACAATATAACAGCATTTCATCAGAAGGAATTACAGTATGAAAGAATAAATATACTACTGTCACTTTTAAAATGGCATAACTTACCATATACAGTTATCTGAAAATAGTTATTTATTCTTGTCTTGTTTGCAGTGTACTCTATGATATATGTGCCTGAGTCGCCAGTCCTTAAGTCATAAAAAGAGATGTATCGAGTCTCGTTGTGCCAGCGTATATGATTTCCAAAATGTTCGTCGTCAATTTTAAATTTGCCTTCAAAGAGAGCTGCAATGGTGTCTCTTCTTTCATTCTTCACATAGCCATCAGAGATCTGTATGGGAAACATAATAGATCTTCCCTGTAGTCCAGCAATTGAGGTCAGTCCAGGTTTAAGTTGATTTTCAGAAGAACAAAATTCTACAGGGAAGCAAAATATGTATTAATTACTTAACTGGCATTATGCAGTTTATTACATCTGAGCTGAAGGCAACTACATAAACACAGATAAATATATCATATTGCTTGGTAATGCCATTTCAGAAAATAAAACAATATTTTTAAGAAGACATACTTAGTAACTTAATAAAGGACTTTTACTATTTTCCAAAAGTTGTCAGGTAGCCTGATTGAGTAACAATTTCCATAAAGGTCATTGCTGTTTAATGTAAACAGTTTTCTGTTGATGCAGTTGTTTTTAGAGTGATCTTGAGTCCGAGTGCATTTTGTCCCTCGGGCAGTATTTTTCAAGACTATGTTTAATCCAAACGAAATACTTCCTTGAGATTGGGAATATAAAAGAATAATTTAATGTAACTATTCCAACCAACATCATGTCACTGTTGTCACTGAAACCATTCTTAATAGTCTTCTGTTTTGGTTTGCCGTTTCTTGGTGTCAAAGGCAAAGTAACATACAAGCCAAAAATGTAATTGCATGTAAATGGATTGTAAAAGTGGTTCCACATGTCTAAACAGTCAACTTCAATTTGAACAAAAAAGGTAACTAGCCTACATTTTAAATTATAGCATTATACCGCACCAAGCAAGGACTATGGAGCAGATTGTGGCGGATAAAGTGACGGTGTAGTTTGCATAACACATTGTGTAGTCCTAGCAACAATGTCTCTAACGTCACAGAACAGACTGAAAGTAAACTGTCAGAATATTATGGAAAAATACAGTAAACTCTGTGAACAAAAGGTCACAGGATATTGGATCAGAATAACGCAATTGCTGTCATTCAGTCACTAGCACAAGATACTTTACTGTAATTTGTGCAATGTTTGTACAGTACAGTAGGTGAATGAGTGGGAATATTTGAAAAGTAAGTGATCACATCAACAGATGTCAATCATGGAAAGAACAAATACTGTAAGTAGACTTCGTATAGTCAATAGCCAAAAATAACCTATTAAGTAGGCTACTAGGCTATTAAGTTGTAACCAGAATAGGTTTGTGTGTCATCAAAGCATAAACTCAATTCATGTTGACTTACCTCCATAAAAAAACAACAAATAGGTCACTTTCCAGCATATCCACATACTTGATGGAGACTTCCCCTCTGTCACATCTTCATAGTTTAGAAGTTTAGAATGATCTTTCCTCTAGAGATGCTGAAAACATTCAACTCGAGGGAGGAGCATGGGTGGGAGGTGCATGCTCCTCCCTCACGTTGAATGTTTTCAGCATCTCTAGAGGAAAGACATTTTATTCTAAACCACCTTGCTCTCAGACTAGTGAACTGCCTATTCTGTTTGTGTACACTTAATCACTTCATGTTCATCACATGCAGGGCTGGACTGGCCATCTGGCATACCGGCCGGTATTCAGTCCATAGATTGTGTATACAGTAGAACTGGGCACTGTATCGTCCAGTAGCAGTAGTTCATAGCCCCCTGGTGGCTGGCTGCAGTACAATGCGTACTCCGCCCATCCCCATATATTTCAATGGCCAAGTAGCCAACTTTCCATGTCACTTTTCTCACCTAAAACTAAAACTAATTTTGACAACTTTGTATCCCAAATTTTTTTTTTAAGATGCTTCAATACACACAATTTTTCTTTTCTCAGAGAATGTTTTTAAATGTTATTTTAACCAATCTGATTGACAGCTCTTGCTGCAGACACATGGCATCTCGCCCCCTTATGTTACTGTAACGACAGCCGAATCTAAATGGAGTTGTAAGGTAATGTTTGTAATGTAAACGTCATGTAATCTAATCATAACTAGATATACCGCATAGCAGTACTGCCACTCAGTTCTGCACATTCTCTCTGTGTATATGTTTCTCCTATTTGTTATCTCCTACTCTTGCAGCTCATATACAGTAAGTAAGTGTGTGCATGTATGAGTTTGCCTTTGTGCATGAGTATGTGTGTGTGTGTACCCATACTGTATGGTACTGTATGTGTGTGTGTGTGGTTATATATGAGCATCGTGTGGATGTATGTTTAGCCTATGTGTGTTTGTGCTTGTATGTGTGTTTATTTGTGTGTGATTGCTTATGTATATGTGTGTGTGTGTGTGTGTGTGTCTATGTGTCTATGTGTGTGTGTGTGTGTGCATGGGTGTGTGTGTGTGTGCGTGTGGAGGTCAGTGTGTGTGTATGCATGTGTGTGTGTCTGTGACAGTTTCATCCTAAACTAGCAACCCTTCGCTCAACATCACTATCTACAGGCCGATGGGTGTGCAAGTCACTAAATGTACACATAAATTGATTTAATTTAGCCCCCCATGGATTAACTTCCAAAAAACGTGGCATACTCCCAAATACAGTACGACGGAGGATTAGTGCCACATGAAAATATTATTTTTTCAATAACTTCGAGAATAAAGTCATAATGGTAAAAGAATAGAGTCATTAATTACGAGAATAAAGTCATAATGTTAAAAGAATAGAGTCATTAATTACGAGAATAAAGTCATTAATTATGAGAATAAAGTTGTTTATTAAGAGAATAAAGTAATTAATTATGAGAATAAAGTCATTAATTACGAGAATAATCGCAGGACTCGAGTTTCAGTTTCATGAATGACCCGAATCAGCGTTTCTACAAAACTATAGCTCACAAGGTTTCAAACTTAGACCCACAAAGCACAAGTGTGTTCATTAAGTAGGCTAATGTTAATAGAAGCATGTTAAAGTTAGAGGTTAACAATATATAGATAAACTGTCTATGAATAAATGTTTAGCTGCGCACAAAAGGCTTTGGGAGATCTGTTACCGTGTGCATGACAGATGAGACGAGGAGAATAGGCTACATCTCAAGCTCACACCAAAAAAGCCAATGAATTGATAGCCTACATAAAACATAGGTAAATTATGGATATTTTGACTAAACCCGGCCCAACCCACGGGCTAACCCCCGGGTCCCGCGGGTTTCGGGCCGTCCAGCGCATAGTGTGGTGAGGATATGAGGCAGATCGAGAGCCCTTTCATTTTCACAAACTTTGCAGAGCTTTCTGTCACGTTAGTAAACACAGGTTAATGACTTTATTCTCGTAATTAAACGACTTCATTCTCGTAATAAACGACTTTATTTTCATAATTAATTACTTTATTCTCGAAATATTATGACTTTATTCTCGAAGGTATTGAAAAAATAATATTTTCATGTGCCACTAATCCTCCATCGTACCCAAAGGATGTCAGGTTCTGGAACAGTGTACCTTTCACGGTATTTGCAAATATAATATGAACAGACTTTTTACCCTCCAACACTTTTTGATGCAACCCACATAAACCTGTAGTGCACAGTACAAAGCAGTGAAATGACTTTCAGAGGCGTCCCAGGCCAAGACAGCGTTTCCATGCTCCGTCACATTTCTGTCTGTGCCAGTGGCCTCTGTGGGGGTGGGGTTGAATTTTAGCGTAGATGGAGGTTAACGGTGGCTCTTCTCCTTCGGTACCCAGTTCTGGTAGGAGGGGTCTGAGTCCCTGGGAGGAGGAGGATAGCAGAGGAGGGAAGGAGGAGTAAAGAGGGAGAAATACAAATAAGAAAAGAAGTGCTCTCAACTGTGCTATAACTGGACTGTCCAGATATTTGATTCTGTGGTGTTTGCACAAGCCTTGAGCGAGGCGCTTTCTATTGTCACATCATACACACAATCTTCTGTGGCCACCCAGACTGGTCTGTTGTGAACAGGAAATGACTTGCGGCTTTCTAGCTGTGCTCTTGCTGCGCTGAGCCCACATAGCTCTGGCGAGAACAGATCAAATGCTTCTAACCCTGACACTCAGAACAAGAGGTACAACTGCTTACAGGGAGGACGAGTATAGCAGCGTGCTTCAGTATGGGACAGTAACAATTTCTCACAGAAAAAGATGTATAACCACAGCAGTCGTCCTCACTAAATCTTGTGATACTGAGTCTTTTTTCACTCTTTAATATCTCAGAGTATATTGAACTTTAGTTTGTACTTCATTTCCAGATTGAACTATAAGGTAAACAGACAGGTGTTATAGTGAAGGTAGTCAGAAATACCATTGACTTTTTGGAAGCTGAAAGAAAGTGAAAAATAGAAGAGAAACACTTGGGGGAGCAAGAGAGTAAACTATGTGCTTTTTATGTTGTAGCAAAGGAAAATGGAAATGGCAAAGAAAAAAATCAGTAGATCATATTCTGTAACTATGATACTAACAACTTGTGCTTTGGCTTATGCTATAGAGCAAACTTAAGGGCATCATTGTCATTTAGGGATTTTTTGTGTTTTAGATGTTTACAGTAAGTACATCCATTGGACTTATGCATGACTGTAACTACTGTACTGCACATGCTTTACGAAACCATAAACCAAACATTTGTGTAGTAGTAGTTTTTGTGTAACCTCTGTCCGTATTATCTAAATATAATAAATGTTCAGTTCCAAAAGATTGTTTTTTTACTACAAACATGTGTAACAGTATCCAGTTGATACAGTAGCTGTTCAGTATGAAAACCTCCCTCCTGGAGACAGAGGCTTGGTTCCACGGGTTCCCCTTACTAGCACGCCCACCTCCCTATGTTGCTAGTTCACCAAATCGAGACCTGGCAGGTGCAGGGCTGAGCCGCCCAGTCAACAACACAAGGCAAGTTTCTTACACATGAACAGAAGTTGCTTGAGCATCTACAGTATGGCTTGGTAATGTTTGATTTGGAGAGGATATTTCTTTCAAATTGCCCAAATAATAACAAAATAATATTATGTAGGGCTAGAAGAAATAATGAATGAAAGTAGCAAGATGATTATTTTTATGAGATGCACTTCATGGTGTCCATACAATATCAACTGAGATACAATATATTAACATTCATATTGTTTGCTAACATATTATGCCTTCTGGGAAATCGACAAATCAACCTGTCTTGTTTGTATTCGTTTCTCCTGAGACCAATTACCGCAGCTTTCTAATAAGAAGGGTTTTTTTTAAAGTTAGTTACATTACATTACATTACATTACATTACATTTCATTTGGCTGACGCTTTTTAACCAAAGCGACTTACAACATGGAAAAAAACAATTAGGATTTTTAAGAGCATTTTGAACAACAATAAATAAATACAATAAGTGCATCAGTGGGTCTAGTAAGTGCATAATAAGTGAATAAGTGCATGAGTGAGTGCGATTGTCTGAAATAGTGCTATGAGAGGAGATGTTCTTTGAAGAGCTGGGTTTTCAGACCTTTTTTGAAGATGGCTAGGGATGTTCCTGCCCTAGTTGGACCAGATAGTGCATTCCACCAACGAGGGACGACAGATGAGAAAAGTTTGGATTGGAAGAGCTAGACGTCGCTCAGCTGAGGAGCGCAGCGATCGTGTGGAGGCATATGCCTGTATGAGGGCATTGAGATAGGTGGGGGCAGAGCCGGAGAGTACTTTGTAGGCAAGCGTTAGAGTCTTGAATGTGATGCGTGCGGCCAGCGGTAGCCAGTGTAGCTGGATGAGCAGTGGCCTTTTGGGTTGGTTGTAGACCAGGCGTGCTGCTGCATTCTGGATCATTTGAAGGGGTTTAACAGCGCAGGCTGGGAGACCTGTCAGGAGGGCGTTACAGTAGTCAAGTCGAGAGATGACTATTGCCTGTACCAGGAGTTGGGTAGCATCTTGAGTCAAGTAGGTCCTGATTTTCCGTATGTTGTAAAGCGCGTAGCGGCATGACCTGGCTACTGAGGCTACATGATCGGAGAAGGTCAGTTGGTTGTCAAGAACGACTCCTAAGTTTCTTGCAGTCCTGGTGGGTGCAACAGACAGGGAGTCGATCTTGATGTTGATGTCATGATGAATTGTAGGTTTGGCTGGGAGGACTAGCAATTCTGTTTTAGAGAAGTTTAGCTGAAGGTGGTGTGCCCTCATCCATGTTGATATGTCTGTGAGGCAGTTTGAGATTCGTGTGGAGACCAAGGGGTCATCCGGTGGAAAGGACAGATAAAGCTGTGTGTCATCAGCATAGCAGTGGTATGAGAAGCCATGCGAGTGGATGATCTGTCCCAAGGAGGTGGTGTAGATAGCAAAGAGCAGGGGGCCCAGCACAGAGCCCTGGGGGACCCCTGTGGAGAGGAAGTGAGGTGCAGAAAGTTGTCCAAGCCATAATACTTTAAACGAGCGGCCTGTGAGGTAGGATTCAAACCAGGAGAGAGCTGAGCCAGAGATGCCCATGTCTGAGAGTATAGAGAGAAGGATGCTGTGATTTACAGTGTCAAAGGCAGCCGATAAGTCAAGCAGAATGAGCACTGATGACTGAGCGTTCGCCCTGGCCTCCTTTAAGGCTTCTGTTACAGCCAGCAGAGCCGTTTCGGTGGAGTGGCCGGTCTTGAATCCAGATTGATTTGGATCCAGGAGATTATTCTGTGAAAGGAATTCTGAGACTTGTCTCGAAACTGCTCGCTCTATACCTTTGGATAGAAAAGGCAGTAGCGAAACAGGACGGTAGTGTTCAACTTGAGCCGTGTCGAGTGAAGGTTTCTTAAGTAGAGGTGTAACCTGGGCCGCCTTGAATGCCGCTGGGAACGTGCCAGATGTTAGGGAGGCATTGATCACATGCGTGATGGCTGGTGTGACGGTCGGGCCGATGGACTGAAGCAGGTTCGTTGGTATAGGGTCCAACGCACATGTGGTAGGACGGCTGCATGTCAGGAGTCTAGCTACATCACTCTCGGAGAGAGGCGCAAATGTTGAAAGTTATGCTGAGAGACCAACCGAATTTTGGAACTGGGTCTAACCAAAGCCATCGATATAACAAAGTTGCGACACTTTCATTGACTCCCGTGTACAAACAATGGCGGCACATCCGGTATGTCATGGTCGTTGAAAGGAACTATTCCCATTGAAAATGAATGAATATCTCAGGTGTTATAATAAGACTTTTCTACATGACTTACGGTCGTGTGCATAATAATGCATTTTCATTGAGTAATATATGTATGTGGAAATGCAGTTTATAGTAATTTTCTTTGAGTATTTACCGTAAATATTAATGTGATCGCTGCTGTCAATCCCGTAGTAAACCAGGGACCAAGGGAACTACTGAGGCTACCCACTAACCACGTGACCGCTCTAATCTGGCTTTAACATGGAAGTCAATGGCTGTCGCAACTTTGATATATCGATGGCTTTGGGTCTAACTGAGTCACAGTATGGAAACTGCTCTACCTTGGACCGGAAAGCACTGCAGTCCCTGTCCAGTTCCTCACTCCCCTCCATCGAGGCAATCCAGGGGAAGTGATGCTTGCATAAGGCACACAGAATCATCAAAGACTGTTCCCACCCCAACCACAGACTGTTCACCCCACTCCCCTCCGGGAGGTGTTACAGGTCTCTCCGCACCTGAACCAGCAGGTTCAGAGGAGGCTTCGAGAAAGCTGATTTAGAATCATGGGCTTTAAGCTAGGCCTACCTTATACACGTCTACACCCATGCTCCGCTCTCATGTTGAATGTTCTCAGCATCTCTAAAGGAAAGAACATTATACTGTAAGGAAATCTTCATCACATAATGTGTATGCTTCATCACATAAATATGTGTATGCTTCACATAAGTAAGGGATAATCAACGACGCGCCGTGCGTTTCTAGAAAAATAATGCACGTTCGAAGTGGTAAGGACCTGACGCCGCAGGCGGAGGGGACTTTACACTTCGATAAGTGCATTATTTTCCTAGAAACGCACGGCGCGGAGTTGATTATCCCGCTTATACCACTGCTACTATCATTTTCGTTTATATTGCCGCTGTCTTAGATACAACGTTGCTGTTTTTACCGTTACATTCACATTGGCAAATTGATATTCAAGTGTAATAAGCCCAAAAAGGAACTACTTCATAGCCGTGAGGTATAGGCCTATCCACGATATTTCGCAGCCAACAATGGGGGTCGCCATGACACCGAAACGGTTTTCTATTTCCGGCGAAGCTGCATTGTATCTGTTTTGACGTGACGGTTTACGGTGCTTAACATATCATAACGCATATAAAAGTAAACTTTTCTATTTTATATCGGTTATATATGATGTAGCCTATATACATGCTGAGGGCAGAATTGTCAACATTTCGAAAGAGATCTAAGTTGAGGCATAATCTAGTTAGCTACGGAGAACGCACATGTTAACAGAATGAATGGAAGTTGAAAACGCTGGTTACAAATGTAACCGTGGTTCTATGACTGAATGGAAGACCGCCAGGGGCGGTGCTGAAAGCACTAGTGGAACCATCTTTGCATCCGCGCGTTATCGAGAATCGTATTAAAAAGTTGTCATTTCATGACGTATGACGTGACTGCCTGCCTATATAAAGCAACGCCCCACGTCATTTCGGTCTCAAGATCAATCTCGCGCAATCCGAGTGACCAAAGACCCTGGCGGTCTTCCATTCAGTCATAGAACCACGGTTACATTTGTAACCAGCGTTCTATTTCCTTCATTCCAGACCGCCAGGGGCGGTGCTGAAAGCACTAGTGGAAGACGAATACCAACCCCGTCACGAGGAATCAGGAAGAGCATCGACGCCACCATCTGGTAGGACTGCAGCACACAGCGATGGCATGGACACAACATTCAGTCTGTAGTACCGGGCAAAGGTACATGCAGTAGACCATGTCGCAGCAGCACAAATGTCAGAGAGTGACACCCCCCGGAGAGCTGCCCACGAAGTAGCCTGAGCACGTGTCGAATGACAACGAACTGGAGAGGGCACAGAACGCCCCGTGGATTCGTAGGCATGGGTAACTGCCTCCACCACCCAACGAGAGAGCCGCTGCTTAGACAGGGCGGCTCCTCTCTGAGCACCACCATAGCAAACAAACAACTGGTCAGTTGCACGAACGGCCGCCGTCCGATCCAAATAAAACCTCAGAGCCCTGACAGGGCATAATTCTCTACGTAAGGTTGAGCCATCCGCCGGAATAGCCGCCAGCAAAATAGGCTGGTTGCTGAACTGGGGGGACAGGACTTTCGGGAGGAAAGCTGGGTTAGGCCACAATGAGACACTGTCAAACATAGGGCCCCAACAAAGACAAACAGCACTCACGGAGAGGGCATGTAGCTCCCCCACACGACGGGCCGTTGTGATGGCAAGAAGAAAAGAGCTTCAGGCGTTCGGGGCACGGGTGTCGAATCCTGCCGTCCAACTGTGTGAGCATGTCGGGCCTGCTGGGCAGCTGACAAGGAGGTCCCACTACCAGAGAAAGCAGGAGCTGGAACCATGGTCTGGAGGGCCAATGAGGGGCTATCAGAAGCACATGGTGGCCGTGATCGCGCACACGGCAAAGAGCCCTCCACAACAGTGGTAGGGGTGGGAAGGCATAAAGGACCGCCCTCGGCCAGTCGTGGGCCAGAGCATCCTGGCCCATCGCTGCTGCTTCCTCCCCTAGAGAAAACCACATTAAGCAATGGGTCGTTTGACTGCTCGCAAACAGATCCACAGTTGCCTTCCCATATGTTCTCCAGATTCGTTCCACCGTGTCTGGATGCAGTCTCCATTCCGCCTGCAACACTTTCCCGCGTGACAGAGCGTCTGCCACGCTGTTCAGACGTCCAGGCAGGTAAGCTGCTCGTATGGACATGAGGTTGTCCTGAGCCCATACCAGAAGGCTGCGAGCCACTTGAAGCGCAGCCAAAGACCTGGTGCCCCCTTGATGGTTGATATAGAAAACTGTTGCAACATTGTCTGAGCGTATCAACACATGTTTGCCCCTCAACCCATCCTGAAAATGGCGCAGTGTCAAAAACACCGCCATCAGCTCCAGCGTGTTGATGTGCGCCGTGCGTAACGAACCAGGCCAGGTGCCGTTTACACCCTGTCGCCGCCAGACTCCCCCCCCAACCCATGAGGGAAGCATCTGTCCGAACGACCTCCCACTGTCCCGGTGGGGGACCAAGAGGAACCCCGCGGGTGAGAAACCGTTCCTGGGACCAAGGCTTCAGTGTGAGCATGCATCGGCGTGTTATCCTCACTCTCACATGTCTGTGTCGCACTGGACAAAGCCGCAGTTGATGGAGCCATCTCTGAAAAGCCCTCAGCCACAGAAGACCCAAGGGAACAACCACCGTGGCTGCTGTGAGTTTCCCCAACAATCGAAGGAGAGAAACAAAACGCTGAGTGCCCCCGGTGCGAAGGTGGCTCACTCCCACGACAATTGAATGTACTCTCTCTGGCGTAGGACAGCCCAGCATGGTCTCCGAATTCAGGGCTATGCCGATGAAACGTGTTGCCTGAACCGGCACCAGTTTGCATTTCCTCTGGTTCACTCTGAACCCCAAGGCTGCAACGTGTAGCAGTAACCGGCGAACATGTTCCCTGGTCTGTTCGGGCGACGCCGCACAAACAAGCCAGTCGTCCAGGTAAGGGAGCACTCTCACGCCTTCGCTCTGTAGCGGTTCCAGTGCCACCTGGACGCACTTGGAGAAGACCCTTGGTGCCAGGGAGAGGCCAAAAGGGAGAACTTTGAACTGAAAAATCTTTCCCATGAACGAAAAACGAAGGAAGCGCCTGTGCTCCGCAGCAATGGGAATGTGAAAATAGGCGTCCTCGAGATCCACGGTCACAAACCAATCCTGGCTTGTGACCGCGTGCAGCACATCCGTGGTTCGGAGCATTTGGAAGGGAAGCACCTTCAAGAACTGGTTCAACCTTCTCAAATCCAGAATCGGCCTGAACCCGCCGTCTTTCTTTGGAACAAGAAAATAAACTGAAAAGAACCCCCCGGGGTGAACAATGGGGTCGACCATCTCTATGGCTCCTTTTTTGAGCAACAACTGAACTTCTTTCATCAAGGCGTCTGCCTGCCTTGGGTTGCGAATAACTGTGCGCCTCATTCCTGAGTGCATTGGTGGCCGGTGGCGAAACTGCAGCCGGTACCCCTCTGAAAGGGTTTTGAGTAGTTGGATGTTATTCTTCGCCAATGCGCTAGCTGGCTGTCTGTAAAAACTCCTGCCACCGGCCCTGACCTGCCAGTGGTCCTGTCTACGATTTTCAGTAGAGGTGGGGGGGCGACGATGGCGGGGGGGACCCCCCTGCCGGAAAGGACGAAAACCCACACGTGGTTGCGCGCCACCCTGCCTGGACGGGGCAGGTGGTGGATTGGGGGCCCGCTGCTGGGGCCGATTAGGAAACCTTTGAGTGGGCCTCGGGGCCACATGCCTAAGACGTGAGGCAGCTGGGTTGGGCGGGGCCCTAAAGGTGGGTGCTACACTCACATGACGGGAGCGAGATTCCGTGGCAGACACACGCCTGTCAAGGGCCTCTTGTGCCGCTGGTCCAAAGAGCTGTCCAGGTGCCAGCGGAAGATGTCTGAGATTATTCCTGCACACTTCTGGAAGAGGCGATTGAGCCAACCAAACTTGTCTACGGGCCTGCACGAGAGTGCCCAAGGTAGTGCCACACTGGTTGGCAATGACACCCAACGCCTGCAAGGCAAGCTCCAGAACCTCAGCCGCCAGCGGATCTGAGGATGAGTTGCTGAGTGACGAATGCAGCATCACTAACATGTGCGCTAAGGAGTTGGACACCCTGCCAAGGAGGGCAGTGGAGTTGTAAGCCCGAGAGAGTAGCTCATCTGTGCGGCGGCACTCAGCGTTAGGACAATGCACATTGTCACGGAGCGCCTCGTCAGGAGACACGATGAGCGCAGCAACACTTGGCTCAACCACTGGCATGCTACCAAGGCCGACCTCATTGGGGTCCTGCATTGCCGCCAGCATACGAGATGTCTGGTCTGGGCGGACAGACTTTGTAGCAGCCCCCAAAGCAGATACTACCACAGAAGTGAAGTCACGACACTGAGGAATCACCAGAGCGGCGCGCTGAGCACGGCGGAGGAACAAGTTGTCAGATCCAGTAACTCCAGGACCTGGAGTGTCTAACTGCAAACGCGCAAGCAGAGCCTTCAGTGTGGCCTCCACTGAGCCTGCCACTGAGGAGAAATCCCCTGATCTCCCAGACATGGCATCACTGCCCGTGTCATGGGGTTCGTCATCTGGCTGCGCTTCCCCAGATGGCTGCACTGACGACGGAGCCTGGCTAAACAAGGTGTCTGAGGCAGCCACAGACATCGCTTCCTCCTGATCAGGTGGCGGAGAAGGAGAACCAGCAGATGACAAAGAGGCAGACGCTGCAGGCTGTTCCTCTGAAGCACCTACCTGTGGTCCTGACATGAGAGGGGTCCTCGCAAACAATGGCAGCAGACGCTCCACAGTCGATGAAAGTAGTTCCACTTTACGCTCCAACTCAGACTTTGATTTTCTTTGCGGTTTTGCACGCACTGGCGAGTGCCGACGTTTACGTTGCACCTGAGCATCAGAAAACAAAACACTGCTAGAATTGCGCTCCATTCCAGCGAGACGCGCCTGTCTTACAGCGAGCGGTATTAAGGCACATGAAGGACAAGGATCAGTCATTGCCTCCCTCAGATGTTGAATACCAAGGCACTCCGCGCAGTTAGTATGTGAGTCCAGCACCTCCATTAGATTGGGGCAAGTGGAACACCTGACCGTATCCATGTTCGTCAATAACTGTACCGAGTTAGCGGTAAAGGTGGGCTAAATTTAGCGCCGCTAGCCTGGCAACCAGGGCTAAGTGAATTACAAGCTATCGCTAATAGTCAACAGCTTACTGGCAACCAGAAGCTGAAGCAATATAGCAAAACCGACTAATGTGCAACAACAACGGCGACACCAGTCCTCACTTAATAGCAGACAAGATAACCGTATTGGCAACCAATAGGTTAGCTTAATCAACAATAAATCAACAAACTTGCTGGCAACCAGGCAGTTGTGAACTCGAACCTGAAGCTCGGCAACCAAGATTCAGTGAACGAATATTTCAATATCTCAAGTAAGAAGGACTTACCTTAGCGACCAAACAGCTCGTGTGGAAAAAGAATCCAACTGAAGTCCTCTACAGTCACGAGCTGCACAGTAATCGTCGCAGGTATAACTCCAACACAGTAATAAAAGTAGATGCGATCTCACGCGAGAAAAAAGAAGAGACCGAAATGACGTGGGGCGTTGCTTTATAGGCAGGCAGTCACGTCATACGTCATGAAATGACAACTTTTTAATACGATTCTCGATAACGCGCGGATGCAAAGATGCTTCCACTAGTGCTTTCAGCACCGCCCCTGGCGGTCTGGAATGAAGGAAATAGAACAGTATCGTAACCATCGCAACGATACATATTTCCAGGTTAAAGGTGCACTATGAGATCCTGCTTGATCTTAGCGAGATTTCATTTGTATCTCAAATCGTATGTTTCTCCCCTTGATCAGCTTGCTGTCTGTCCACTGAATACGATGTGAAAAAACCCGATATCAAAAGACAACACAGGGGCTATGATCCTCAAAACAAACGTTAACAACAATAGGGGCACAGGATGTGCACCAAAACAATAACAAACCAAAGATTCTAGAACAGAGCCAGATTGATCAGTTATTACGTCAAAAGAATGAAGCTCTGAGTTCGACGTCAGGCGCGCCACTGTGGCAAGCACAGCGCAACATTTCAGACACAGTTCATTCAATCATAACACCTAAACAGCTGTTTTTGCCGTTGTCAGCTGTTTTTTTTTTGTTTACACGGTAATGAACTGCAAGGTGTGAAAGGCACGATTTATTATTTTTCAACTTTCCACTGAATAAGGAGGTAATAGCCTAGACCTTTACTTAGTCAGATAATGTAGGCCTATAAATGCGCTGGTGAATATCACATCAATTCCCATTGGGAGATTCTGTTAAGCTAGCTAGCAGGCAAACTAACTTAGCTACGTTACATTATCATCTTTTTTCTTATTTTCTATCCGTAGGCTAAGTTAACCTTTGTTTACGGCCACTGGCGCATTACCAATCACTAGGCTATAATGTAGGCTAATACTGCGTTCATGCAGCTCGGAACCTCGGAGGACCTGCCTTTAAAAAGTCCCGACCTCCGAAAAAATTGTGTTCATGAGATCAGTTCGGAAAATAAATACAGGAAACGCATAAATACGTTATTACAACTGTTTAGTATGGTTGAGCAAGAAGGAAAATGTCTTGGGCGAGTGTTTCTATCTGTGTTGTTAATTTAGTGACAAATTACCTTGCCTATTCGTAATGACAGTGAAATTCACCCCTTGTGTTGTTGTAAGGGAGGCCGTCGTGGTTGGAGAATATGATAGTGACGTCAAGTCGGACACCTCGGGGCACAAAACTTCCGCACGAGTCTCCGAGCAAAAAATCCAACCCGACCTAGCGTTCATGTCATTTTTCCGCTATGGGAGGTCAGAAATTTCCGAAGGTCCGAGCTGCATGAACGCAGTATTAGTCAAGTAACATGGTACGACAACCACTATGCCTACTTTTCAAACGGGAGTCCAGAACAGGACCGAACAGGTGTTGTGAGTAGCCTAATGAAGAAGCAGTGATCATAATCATAATCGTAAAACACGCCGCATACTGTATGCTGCCTCCAGTGAAAGCTTGTTGTGCAGTCTGTGAAGGCACAAAAAAACACAAGCTTGATGCCTGTAGCGGTCGTTTGCAAGAAGCGGTATCCGCCGTTCATTCCGACATACCAGCACTCCGACATTGACGTCCAATTGTCGTAGTGGAGGCATGTCTCCTTATGGGAAAAAGTCCCACCACTCCGACATATTTTTTTTTCATGGTCGCAGTGGCGGTATTTAACTTTTTTTTTCAAACAACGTGCCATTCCGACATGAGGTAATTAATAGGCTATTAATGTTACAGTTATTATTTTCCTGTCACTTCGTCTGTTTTATGACCTAGAAGGTTGTATTTGGCATCTGTGGATAGCTCTAGCTCTCCTCTTTTATCTGACATGCAAGCCATATATTTTTTACCATGGTTTCACGAGTAGCCTAAATCAAACGAAAGTAGCGGTAGCCGAAGCTATATGACATTCTTATTTGTTTGTCACTTCGTCTGTTTTTATAACACAAAAGGATCGATGTGTTTGGTATCAATGGAAAGCTCTGTTTCTCCTCTTTCATTTGATATGCGTGTCTGTTGCCTGCGATGCCTGGTCCCGGAGTAATCCAAGCGAGAGCAGTGGCTGCGTGGAGCAATATAGACTGTAAATATGATAGGCCTATACTTTGATTTAAATTCATGATTTTATTTTATTTTCATACTTGATCGTACAGACACTGTCTAGTCTCGTTAAAGCCCCGGTTCTGCTCTTTCATGCAATATAGGTCTCATCTCGCTATGACTAATAATCGCGGAGCAATGTACAGAGAAAAATGGGTGTGTTTTTTGACGCACTTTGCGTCCGTCGGGCTCATAGGGTCCGTTAAATTGTCTTGGAAAAAAATAGGATTTGTAAATTGTCGGAATGGGGGTACTAAAATGTGTCGGATTGGCAGCATGTCTAAATAGCAGCATGTCGAAATAGAGGCATGTCTAAATGGAAGCATGTCGTAGTGGTGGCATGTCTGAGTGGCAGCATGTAACCGCAAGAAGCCTATGCCATAGCTTAATTTAAGAACGATCCGATTGCATCATATTGTAGCCTATCTTTCGTTGTCGCCTGACTTGAGAGAATAGGTTCATTGTAGCCCATATTCTCTTATTTCTCTCAACTGCAACATTGACAGACAGCCTAGCCTACTAACCACGACAGCCTAGCGTATCCTTATAGTTGGTCTGACGGTGTGGACACATATGCACTACATATGTGTCGGAAGGTGTCGCACGTCTTCCCCTCGTTTGTCGTGAGTGGGCGTTTCGTTTGAATTGTCAGTTAGCAGTTCATAAGCAGTTCGTTTTAACTTGTCTAAAGTGTTTCTCACAAATATACACCATTTTAGGCGTGTATTTAACAGCATACGAAAATATTAATAGCCTACACAAACTATGCAAGCCATTTTGAAATATTGTTTTATTTAAACTACTCAATGCAATCTCAAATCCTCACCAGAAACACCAACAGTCAATGTATTTCTCCAAATCCAAGTTTCGTTTATTTTATGGACAACTAGCTGGTCGTGGAAGAGTTCGTTTAAACATGAATTTGACTTGTATACGGAACCAAGTTTCACGGGCACTGTTGTACTACAACGACGAACCTACTACCTCGTGCTTTCATTGGACAGACGGCTCGCGTTCAACGGACTCATTTGCATAGAGCTGGGGATCGGCCAGCTTTTCTGTCGCGCGACAGGTTTTCAAATGCAGCGCTGCCTTCCCGGAATGCTTTGCGGGTCCGTTAAAGTCGCTTGACGTCACCCATAGGGAAATAGCGGGTTGCGACACGACAAAGTGAAGTGCCGGAAAGATCTGGCCGTACCGTTACCGTGCAGTCAGACGCTTGCGTCCGCCAACGTATGCCTCATTTTGTCACATTTCCATAAACGCGAACTGATTGGTTTGTCAGTGTTCGAAAATTTGCATACACGGAATTTCATTGGCTGGCGCTTGCGCGATCCGTCAAAAGTTGAACATTTCTCAACTTTTTAGCGGAGGCAACGTATCTCAGGCAACGCATCGGACCCACAATTCAGTGCGGCATGAAATGAAGTCCAGCCAATGTAAAGTGAATGGGAAAACAACGGATGAACGTTGGCCGACGCAAGCGTGTGACTGCGCCGGTACGGTAGGCTATCCGTCTAACTGGCTGCTGTGCTGTGTCGTTCATAGACAGTAGGCTAAAGATGTCGCTCATCGCTCCATTTCATTATCTCTAGGCCTAGGCTACTGTGCGCAAAGTGTCGAGGCCACATAGGCTACAGTCGAGTCGGGACATAAAATAGTTTGACGAAGTTTAAGGCATGTTTAGTAGGATATGGCAGCGCCATAGACTGACTGTTTATTTAAGGATTTCCGATGTTGTGGAAGGAAATTCGTTGGGATCCTCCTCGTCATATTTTAACAAATAAAGCTAATTTCCCTCACTAGACCTAGGCCACTGGTATTTATGGGGGATTAAGAGGGAGGAAATCGTTTAACAGAGACCTCACACCCCCCAAAAAAATGTCTGCCCGTGACATGAATGAATGCATCATTTCCAGGTGCCACTGTAATCGCTAACTGTAAATGGATTAATCGTACAACTCCTCGTCCAATTTTCAGTTTGCATGGAAATCATTGGTATGTTTGCCTAGGGCTGCCTGTGGCCTGGCTTTTCCACTCATTTTATACCAGCTAGCAGTGTTTTAAAAAGCTTGACTTCTTAGACTTCATGGAAAACGAAATGTTTGCGCAGAACGTGTTTCGATTCTATACAGCCGAAGGTTACGTGAGTAAGTGTATCTCGTTGTTATCCAAATGAACGGTCTTAAAGTTAGCAAGTTACAGAGGCTGGCTATAACTCAGCTGACAGTCAGTCCGACAGAAGGGGGAAGCATAGAACGCTGATGTCGGATTTGCAACAATGTATTCCGACTCCACAAGGAACATTCTAAAATCCTGCGCACCTTGCGTTTGTTTTGTTTTGGTGTTTATGGAACGTTAACAGAAGTGACGTCAAAAAGGATCTCATAGTGCACCTTTAAGGAATAAGGTGGATAGAAAAATAATGCACGTTCCAAATAGCGCATCACAATCGGAAATTTCACCAAGCAGTGGTATAAATATGTTTATTCCACTGCTCGGATGAGTTCCCCATTGTTCTGCGTTCTATAAGGGTGTGCATTAACTTTAGATATACGCACGGCTATGAAGTAGTTCCATTGTTTTTGACCGTATTACACTTGAATATTAATTCGCCAAATTTGTTGTGAAGTTTAAATGCACTGTCACGTTACATACAAGCTGTAAAATACAGACGTTCAGATCATAGTAACGTTTAGCATATGACAGAGGTGTCATTTAGCTAGTTAGGTGGCAGTAGGCTAAGAAAAATAGCAATCTTTCAAAGTTAACGTTGATCAGAATCTTGGGATATGCCAGCTTGACAACGGGAGATTAGAACTAACGACTGGCTTTTGGCCATAGCAACCATCCATTTAGAACTAGTAACCGCAGTTTGAGAAATTAGTTGAAATGTGTCTGGGAAAAGTAGTTCTACAAACAAAACAGTTCTAGCGATTAAAACATTTAAAGGGATATTCCGCCATTTTTGGAAATACGCTCATTTTCCACCTCCCCTCGAGCAAAACAATCGATATTTACCTTGTTCTCGTTCATCCAGCCATTCTGTGAGTCTGGCGATACAACTTTTAGCTTCAGCCTAGCATAGATCATTGAATCGGATTAGACCATTAGCTTCTCGCCTGCTAGCTTCATGTTTAAAAGTGACTAAGATTTCTGGTAATTTTCCCATTTAAAACGTGTCTCCTCTCAAGTTAGAAAGTGCAATAAGACCAACTGAAAATGAAACCTGGCGTTTTTCTAGGCTGATTTGACATGGAACTACACTCTCATCTGGCGTAATAATCGAGGCAACTTGCAAACGTACCATAGGCGCAGTGATATCGTACGCAGCATCTGAAAATAGTCCCCATAGCCAACAATCAGTAGTAGTGCCAGTAGTGTGCAAGTTGCCTTGATTATTACGCCAGATGAGATGTAGTTCCATGTCAAATCAGCCTAGAAAAACGCCAGGTTTCATTTTCAGTTGGTCTTATTGCACTTTCTAACTTGAGAGGAGACACGTTTTAAATGAGAAAATTACCAGAAATCTTAGTCACTTTTAAACATGAAGCTAGCAGGCGAGAAGCTAATGGTCTAATCCAATTCAATGATCTATGCTAGGCTGAAGCTAAAAGTTGTATCGCCAGACTCACAGAATGGCTGGATGAACGGGAACAAGGTAAATATCGATTGTTTTGCTCGAGGGGAGGTGGAAAATGAGCGTATTTCCAAAAATGGCGGAATATCCCTTTAAATTAGCACCGGAAACGAACACAACGCAGTGGCAACAGTGGAATAAGCGGGATAATGGACTTCACGCCGTGCGGTTATTCAAAGTTAATGCACTTTTCTAGACGGAACGTCCCTCCGCTTCGCGTCGGGCCGTATCACCGTCTAGAACGTGCATTAACTTTGAATAACCGCACGGCGTGTCTTCCATTATCCCGTACTTATTACACGGCTCTCTAGAATGTTGAGAGAGCTCCCATTCACTTTGAATGGGCCTCCCCAACGTTCTGCGGTGATAGTATATAATTATAATAATAATAATAATAATAATAATAATAATCTTTATTTATAGAGGGCTTTTCTAAACATAGTTTCAAAGTGCTTTACATATGAAATAATAAACACAAAAATGAAGTGACTAAAAACAATACAAATAATACCATAACAACATTGGCAAGAATAAAGAAAAAAAAAAATATATATATATATACTGTATATCTTTTTTTTGAATGAACAACAGAAAAAACTGCAATAATCAAAACACTACACAAAGCAAAACAAAACAAAACCAAACCAAGACATAAACAAAAATTAAACTTAAATAAACTCAAGCTTTACGGTATACAGGTGAGTTTTAAGGAGGGACTTAAAAGATGGAACAGTATCAGCTAACCTTATTTGCTCAGGCAGTGCATTCCAAAGCTTAGGGGCTAACACAGAAAAAGATCTGTCCCCTTTAGTTGCAAGCCGTGACTCAGGAATGGTCAATAAACCTTTGCCAGCAGACCTTAATGCTCGTGTAGGGCTATAGGGCACTAGCATATCAGAAATGTAACCAGGGGAAAGGCCATGAAGAGCTTTAAATGTAACCAGCAACAATTTAAAATCAATTCTCCAGCATATTGGGAGCCAGTGAAGTGATGCTAGAACAGGAGTGATGTGTTCATACCGACTAGTTTTATTTAGGAGCCTGGCAGCAGAGTTTTGGACTATTTGAAGCCTGTGAGTGACCTATGTTTTTTCTATGGGGGTAAGCTCAGGGCCGCCACTCCCCATATCAGAGTATGCAGAGCGCTAGCCTGATTACCATTGACTTTCAAAGGCTCTGCGAGACTTTAGTCTGACCAAGAGCCTGTGCTAACACGGTTTCTCCAAGCACTGGTTGACCCGCCTCCTTTAAGTGCCTTGATTTGCTACTGCTCGATGTCAGAAAGCGGTTTGCCGAGTTTAAACCATAGACCTAAAAGAAATGGACAAACAGACTCCGTTGTTCTCGATGGAAGGGGGCTGAAACAAAATTCTGTTTACTTTCCGTCGTACTGCGCAGACTCGTACTCAGTTCGTGACGTTAGCCTGCTGTAACTCATCTGATAGATCGAAAACCTCTGAAATTGTTAACGTTTGTTTTTTAATATTATTATTATGTGTACTTGCCTCTAGGTAATGCTTTACCATATCAAACGGCTACCGTAGGCTACGCGCATTTTCACTGATCTTGCTAATGACTCTCCGTCATGGTTTTTGTGCAGGCTCACTCAGCTTCTTATCCAAACATTACGGGCGAACGTTAGCTTCCCTACAACCGACATGCTAAAATACTTCTTTACGGGAAACCAACGTAATATACGGGGAAGAAGTGAATTAATTTTGCCTTCAATACACTATATAGAATACACAGAAGCTATTAAGGGAGACAAAGGGCACATATGTTACATGAAGTTATGGGATCGCAAAAAAATCTGAAATCTATGGCCGTCCAAGGGAGTTAGCAGAGCGTTGATCACCAGCTCATTTCGTGTTTCTACTTCCGGGAATATGCCTGCCCCCTTGGTTAAACCATAGACCTAAAAGAAATGGACAAACAGACTCCATTGTTCTCAATGGAAGGGGGCTGAAACAAAATTCCGTTTACTTTCCGTCGTACTGCGCAGACTCGTACTCTGTTCGTGACGTTAGCCTGCTGTAACTCGTCTGATAGTTCGAAAACCTCTGAAATTGTTAACGTTCATTTTTAATATTATTATTATGTGTACTTGCCTCTAGGTAATGCTTTACCATATCAAACAGTAGGCTACCGTAGGCTACACGCATTTTCACTGATCTTGCGAATGACTCTCCGTCATGGTTTTCGTGCAGGCTCACTCAGCTTCTTATCCAAACATTACGGGGAATCTCCCCTCGAATGTTAGCTTCCCTACAACCGACATGCTAAAATACTTCTTTACGGGAAACCAACGTAATATACAGGGAAGAAGTGAATTAATTTTGCCTTCGATACCCTATATAGAATACACAGACGCTATAAGGGAGACAAAGGGCACATGTTACATGAAGTTATGGGATCGCAAAAAAATCTGAAATCTATGGCCGTCCAAGGGAGTTAGCAGAGCGTTGATCACCAGCTCATTTCGTGTTTCTACTTCCGGGAATATGCCTGCCCCCTTGGTTTAAACCATAGACCTAAAAGAAATGGACAAACAGACTCCGTCGTTCTCAATGAGAGGGGGCTGAAACAAAAATTCGTTTCCTGTTCATCGTACTGCGCAGACTCAAACTCATTTTGTGACGTTAGCCTGCTGTAACTCGTCTGATAGATCGAAAACCTCTGACATTGTTAACGTTCGTTTTTTAATATTATTATTATGTGTACTTGCCTCTAGGTAATGCTTTACCATATCAAACAGTAGGCTACCGTAGGCTACACGCATTTTCACTGATCTTGCGAATGACTCTCCGTCATGGTTTTCGTGCAGGCTCACTCAGCTTCTTATCCAAACATTACGGGCGAACGTTAGCTTCCCTACAACAGACATGCTAAAATACTTCTTTACGGGAAACCAACGTAATATACGGGGAAGAAGTGAATTAATTTTGCCTTCGATACCCTATATAGAATGCACAGAAGCTATAAGGGAGACAAAGGGCACATGTTACATGAAGTTATGGGATCGCAAAAAAATCTGAAATCTATGGCCGTCCAAGGGAGTTAGCAGAGTGTTGATCACCAGCTCATTTCGTGTTTCTACTTCCGGGAATATGCCTGCCCCCTTGGTTTAAACCAATACAGAGGCGAAGTCCCGCCCCTTCCGTTTGCCTCCATGGGACCTATCTTTGGATTTTTTTTAAATGGCAGTCAATGGAGAAAAATAAATAATTTTCTGGTCCCGATTGTCTTGTGCCTTGAATTACCCATATGATGTTTGTCAATTTTAATGACAATTTTTCATGTAAAGACATTTTAAAAGTATGTCGTAACTAGTGAATTACAACGATGTGAAAGATCGTGTTTCCAACGACTACAAACACATCAGTCGCGTTAGTGACGTTAGACCAATTCACAGCCACGGGCGCCAGCAACAGGTCTTATTTGAGCTTCCCCCTTGCCAATGAAAATATCATGAGTCAGAGGATTAAATACATCAGATAAGTTGTATTTCATTCATAGACTGTACAAACACTACTGTTAAGTGACTTAGCTGGCAGCAAGATGTAACCGTTAACTAGCATAATAGCTAGCTAACTAGCCAGCCTCTCGTTTGCTAGTTGGTGACGTGCATCGATTGAGATGAGAGATGTAGTCCACTGAACGGATTCGTACAAAACTTACATAACTTTTAAAGTCTAACGAAAAACAGAACTTTATTCATGTGAAAAATTATCTTTTAAATTCCCACACATCATATGTGAAATGCACGGTCCAACTCGACCGGGACCAAAAAATAATTGTTATCTCTCCACTCTCGTGCATTAAAAATCGTGAAATAGGTCCCATAGACCGGAAGTAGAAGGGCGGGACTTCGGCTCTCTATAACAACACTCTTTCCTCTGCCTTGAACACGCCTCTACGCAGAGCCGTTGGAGCTGCTCAAAGTTGATTGGTTCTCGACCAAAGGGGGCAGTTCCGCAGATTTCGGGAACTCAGAAATCCTTCCCGATTAGCAGTTGACCACCAGACCAGCGACAGCAAAAGCCGAAGGTGTTACGTCACTGGGAGGGCGTGCCAGGCTAGCAGAGCGCTAGCCTGCTAGCCTGGCATGTAATGAATTAATATATCATTACATTACAAAAAATATAGAAACCAGTTATGAACAGGCCCATCGTTGTTCTTTCTTAACTGTGTACTATGTATCACTCAATTCAGGCTAATTAGATGTTTTTACCTAATATATAAAAAGAGTCGCATCTTTCTGCCTGAAGTTTACCAAAAAGAGGCGTATCCTTCTGCCTGCAGTTAACCATAATACATAAATAATACCCGTCTATATTCAAGCTGAATTCAAATGGTGATTCATAATAGGAAGTAAGAGGCAATATGGATCTGACACTGAAAAACGAAAGAAAAGAAAACTGAGAGATGACACTGGTGCAGCCCTTGCTGATAGGTTTGTGTTTATACTATAGGTTTTTAATTATTTTGCTAACACTAGCTAATGTCAGCAACCTGGGCTAGATAACCTAGCAGTTGGATTTGGGGGCCTCCCTGTCCATGTATTCTATAGGGCCTCCTAAAGCTTAGTAGCGGCCCTGGAGCTAACAAGCAGAAAATCAGTTAGGTTGGTTGCAATTTTGCAGGCAAGGTTATTATTCTGATCCAGAGTAGTTATCTGCGTTTCGTATTTCTACCAAAAATAAAAGTGTATGTTCTGAAACGGCACTACGGAGCCAGGGAGGTGATAATGCCCCACAGATATAAGGTGTAGGTGTGTTAAAATCCAGAAGATTGTGATATGTATTTCAAAGTACATCACATTTTGCAGCAGTGCACAATACAGGTTAAAAACTTGGTGAAAATCAAGTTTTGAACCTTGGTTTCATCCATAACTGCCTAGCACTTTTTCAGCCGACACAGACACCGTGTGAAAACCAAAATCTAACAGACATGTTGTGGTTTTGCTAGCTACAGAGCCTAACACCTGTGTCCACTGGTTTTATGTGTGTTTCTCGTTCCCTTGGTTTTACCACAAATTTGGCACACTTTTCTCTTACTCTACAAAATCTTCCTCTATTGCATATTCAAAGGGAATTCAATAAAGTAAATCATACCCTCATATTCAGAATACCCAGATTGTTGGTCTGATCGGTTGAAGGACCATCCAAAAGTGCATAGTCATTTGAACAATGCCCACTGATCATGCCTCTTGTGCGGTAAAGAAAGCGCTCCCCAGACTAATGTTCAATCTTAAAAGATTATGCTTAGTATGATGATAGCCAGGCTACTTACCAACTGGACTTTCAAAGGAAAGTCAAGATCTCATGTCACATAATTGGCTTACATGGATATTCCTTCGAGAGAATCTGGTAAAGAGAGAGTTGGTAACAATTGAAAGGCCATCAAGGGCACTGTTTCTGACCTTTGGTGAAGGTTCTTAATACCAGGAGTTGTGGCTACAGGGCTACACAACATGTATAAGGAATGTGGCTAGTACAGTAGATGCTCTATTTATTTGGGCTTTGAGACATCCATTTACCTTCCAATACAGAATAAAGTTTTGGTCAAGTGAATTGTTTTGTTGCTTGTCATTTATTTCAACAACAATTAGCATTTTGTACATAAATACACTCAATAATAAAATAAAATCCATCAGGAATGTTGTCTCAGTTGTATTGAATTTGAACAGGCATAGGCTGAACGTACCACTTAGCTTGCTTTTGCAAATGTAATACTGTGAACAAGGTCATAAACACATTAAGAACCATATTTGTGGCTTTTATAAAATAATACTGTATGTAAAATGTAGAAGTTTAGGACGTTTACTATCCTCTATGCTTCTGAAAACTGAGGTCTTGTAAAACTTGGGCCCTAACTATTAAGCATAATAGCCTTTAAAGCAAAGCCTTTAGCCTTTAGGCTTTTGCAAATATAATATATTTGAACTGACTTCTTTCCCTCCAGCACTTTTTGATGTGGCAAAAGCACAGTGAAATTAATTTCAGAGGCGACCCAAGACTGCACTCCCTGTCAAATTACTGTCTGTACCATTGTCCTCGAGGGGATGGGGTTCAATTTGGGCATAGATTAATAATAGGTTAATAGTGACTCCTCTGCTTCGGCACACAGCTCTGGTAGGAGGGGTCCGTGTCCCTGGGAGGAGAAGGACAGCAGGAGAGGGGAGGAGTGAAGAGACAGAAACACAAAGGAGAAAAGAAGTGCTCTCAACTGTGTCATAACAGGACTGTCCAGACATTTGTTTTTTTTCACAAGCCTTGAGCGAAGCGCCTTCTATTTTTACACCCCACAAACTTCTGTATCCAGACTTGTCTGTTGTAACAGGAAATTACTTACAGTACTGTATGGCTTTCTAATTGTGGTCTTGCTGCTCTAAGCCCTCATAGCTCTGGTGAAAACATATCAAATGCTTCTAAACCTGACACTCAGAACAAGAGCTACAGTATCTGAGCGGATGAGTAAAGCAGTAGCAATCTCTCATAGAAACACACAGCAGTCATCCTCAGATTCATGTGATACTGACCTGTCTTAGTCTTTTTTCACTGTGCAATATCTCATATTGAACTTCAGTTTGTAGTTCTTCTTCTCCAAATTGAACTATAAGGCAAACAGACAGATGTTATACTGAAGGTAATCGGAAATACCATTGACTTTTCCACTGAGTCACAAGCTGAAAGGAGGTGAAAAACACAAGACAAAGCGTTTTAGGGTGCAGCAAAGGAAAGTGCTGCATGCAGTTATCTGAGATCAGTGGATCATTCTATAAACCCTAACTAGTTAGGCCTATAGCACGTACAGAGAAAAGGAGGAGTTGTAAGCCTATCCTTTTATGTAAGTCTGGAGTAGACGGCAAACTCAAAGTTTGTGTTCTCGAATTAACTAGGCCTATATAAAAAGAAAAAAAGTTATAAAAACTTTTAACGAAATAAAATGGAAATTATACAAAGTTACCTGCCTTGTATGTGTTTGATTCTGTTCCTTCTCCTTAGAAACAGAAAAAAGACTCCAAATATAACACAGACAACACTCAAAATCACAGAGATTGTTATGGAGTCGTGTTTTCGTCCTTGGTCTCAAAAGGAAAATATAAGAAAATGTTTTCAGTGTAATCAAGACATTTTATATAAATGTTCACAATGCATATACAGCATATGTAATATATTGTAGTTGATGCCAGACTGCTAGAATATAGCTATCACATCTTAGAGAATGCAGTGGAACAGTAGTAGTAAAAGTTTAGTGATATTATTTTTTATTAATAATAACAATGATAATATTGCTACCACTCTTATTATTTTAAAATTAACTGTGTTAATCACTATTCACACTCAAACTATCACCAGGGTTGACTTAAAGGAGGACACCTAAACTGAGATCATTACAGTGCCTCAGGGCCCTAACACTAAATGGTCTGTCCCCTTTAGCCTTTACTGTAGTTGGGCTTCAAGAAAAATGAAAAAAAAAAAAGTCGGATCTGAAAGTGTTGTCGTAAAGGGCCTCAAAAGTAGTTAGTATCATCCAATTTACTTCCAAGCCTTTTGCCATCATACCTGGAGATGCAAAACAGTGTTGTGTATCACTGGGCAATAGCTGTGTTGTCTGATTTATGGCAGGGTTGGAAGCCACACACTCATAAGTGGAAGAATTTTCAGCTCTAAGATGAAGACTGAGACTGATGTTGTTGTCAGGGTTACTGGTCCAGTTCAAGGGTTCATTCTCTTTATACCAGGTCAAGTTCACATCTCTGCCGTTCTCCACAGAGCACTGCCATGTACAGGAACGATTATCATATAGTGACACCTGAGGCTGGGGAACTTCTTCTGGAAAAGGATAATGTTAGGATACCAAGTTAGTTAGTTCAGTGTTTCAGCACTTAAACATAAAATTGCAGAATATGCTGTTTAATTAAACATAGACATCTATGCCTATGCTCTCAAGCTTTCACCATTTATTTTTTGGATGTTTCAATTTGTATAGGCCTATCAAATTAATATTCCATCATTATACTGTAGCATCATTTGGCAAATTGTATTTGCTCTGTACCGCACGTACTGTGATACTCACAGTATGTGTCACAACAATTGCTACCTTAAGGTCCAGTAAAGTGCGCTCCTTTTGGCTGTTACACTCAGTTTTCCCACCCATAAATGGCCTTAGAGATTAGATTACAGTATATCATACCGCCACATACACTTTCTGTCCTGTGGTGCTTTTTGTGTTGGTTTCCATCTCCTATATGTTGTCACAATGGCCAAACCTCACAATGCCAAGCAGGTATAAGTTAGCAGCAGGTTTGATATTCGCTGGATATTTGTTTTCGAAAGACATTTTCTCATTCTGATTGATGACATTATCTCATCCTGATTGCTGTAGTTTCCAATGGCAGACTGCGATTTACAAGTGAAGTTTTGCTGAAATCTGGCATTATGGTGAGACAGTACACATTTAAATCTTTAAATATGCACCAAAAATCATGAAAATATATGTTCTCATTATGATTGCTGTGGTAGTTGCCAGTGGTAGGCAGTTACTTACTACAGGCAAAGTTTGCTGATATCTGACATTATGGTGAGACAGTGTGCATTGTCCAGAATGTTCTGCACCTGTATGCAGTATCGGAGTCAAAGTCAGGAAGATTCTCGCTGATGATAGTGATCATGTGATCTCAAAAAGCATGCTATTGCTATTGAAACATTTCCTTTGCCGTGCTCTCCAGCAGCCTGCACTGTGTGACTGCAGCGCTTCACTTTTCACTCCCAGCGGCCTCTTAGCCTGGATGCCAGACCGAAGTTTAGCCCCGCCTACATTCTTTTTCTGCAGGGAACTTCGGTCTGGCACTGCTCCGTTCAGCTGCTACTATCGAGATACAGAGCTGTTCGGACCAATCACATTGTCAGGGCGGGCTTTACGTGATGATTGACAGATGAACAGCAGTGAGGTTCACGGCTGCATGCGTCCTCGTTCGACGAATTGAGTGTGAGACCGTGTTGGCTTAGGTTGATTTGGATTGCAACGCCTTTCGTTTATCTTAGCTATTGAAACGGAGGTTTTATCACGGATTCACACAACTATTTCTGAACACTTAGACCAACGTGGATATGTGGGAAAACTTCAGTTTCACTTTCACCAAGTTAAAACAGCATGTTTGGGTGATGTTGTTCCCGTTTGTTTAAAAATGTCTGTTTGCTCGTTGGGTTAACGACACACTTCCCCAGCTGTTAATTGCATACAGTTTGAAGGAATTATTTTTTAAAACGAGGGAGGATGATTTCCATATAGTCTACCCTGCTACATATTTCGTTGTCTTAGATTTCGCAGATACTGACAGCCAATAACTTGTTCTGTTTGGTTTGAGCTATCCAATGAGTGCAGAGCTATCCCCCCCGCCCTGTATCAGTTGAATCACGCCCCATAATCGCAGCTGAATGGAGCAGTTTCAGACTCATATTCTGACAAGAATTGAGTATGACGTCGTCAGGCTAGCGGCCTCTCCCCACAGCCTTAGAAATTACCACGATGACCTTACATGCAAACTACCGAGCCAAAGCGCCCACATTGCGTTAACACTGGCAAATGAATCAAGGCCCTTTCTCCCTCTTGGGTTAAGTGAATGAGAAGATGAAGCAGAACTACAGTACAGTATGGCTGTGAGCAGGCTACTGCTCACCTCTCAGCCTCCAGCGGATATCAAACCTGCTACTAACTTATACCATGCCACGCAAGAAATTATACTCAACAACTTTGTATTATAACACATCAGGACTACAACCACTGAAGTAATTTACAAAAATGTTACAATGACAACAAAAGCAGTCAGGCAACTGCAGGCCTTCTTCCTTAAACACATAATATAAACCAAGAAGAAGCCAATTTCCAGCATGGTTTGGATGGTTGTACAGAGGAACTGAGATAAGATGACCGTTTGCCTTAACAACCAGAACAAATTGTCTCTCTTATGCTTGTGGAATGGCTGTGTTGCTTAGCTGCCTTGTTGCAGTTCGGTTTGTGTGTTCACACCAGGAACGTCTCAGCTGGTAATACCTTTCTAATGACATTATAAGCTGAATAGGACTTCATCAGTGTTGATAGAAGGAATTACAGTATAAGAGAATGAATATACTGTCACTTTTAAAATGGCATAATTTACCATATACAGTTATCTGAAAATAGTTCTTTATTCTTGTCGTGTTTGCAGTGTAGTCTATGACATATATGCCTGAGTCGCCAGTCCTTAAGTCATAAAAAGAGATGTATCGAGTCTCGTTGTCCCAGCGTATATGATTTCGAAAATGTTCGTCGTCAATTTTAAATTTGCCTTCAAAGAGAGCTGCAATGGTGTCTCTTCTTTCATTCTTCACATAGCCATCAGAGATCTGTATGGGAAACATAATAGATCTTCCCTGTAGTCCAGCAATTGAGGTCAGTCCTGGTTTAATTTGATTTTTGGAAGAACAAAATTCTACAGGGAAGCAAAATATGTATTAATTACTTAACTGGCATCATGCAGATTTTTACATCTGAGCTGAATGCATCAAAAACAACTACACAAACACAGATAAATACTGTCAAACAGTCTGCATGGCGATTTTCTATATCATAATGCTTGGTAATGCCATTTCAGAAAATAAAACAATATTTTTAAGAAGACATACTTAACTTAGTAAAGGAATTAATAATTCAGTTGTGCTTTTACTATTTTCCAAAAGTTGTCAGGTAGCCTGATTGAGTAACAATTTCCATAAAGGTCATTGCTGTTTAATGTAAACAGTTTTCTGTTGATGCAACCTGTTTTTAGAGTGATCTTGAGTCCAAGTGTACAAATGGTATTTCCCTTTTGTCCCTCGGGCAGTATATTTGAAGATGTTTAATCCAAATAAAATACTTCCTTGAGAACTATATAAAATTATAATTTAATGCAACTATTCCAACCAACATCATGTCACTGCTAAGTTGTCACTAAAACCATTCATAATTGCCTTCTGTTTTGGTTTGCCGTTTCTTTGTGTCAAAGGCAAAGTAACATGCCAAAAATTGAACTACATGCAAAAGTGGTTCCACATGTCTAAACAGTCAACTTCAATTTGAACAAAAAAGGTAGCTATAGCCTAAATTTTAAATTATAGCATTATACCGCACCAAGCAAGGACTATGGAGTAGATTGTGGCGGATAAAGTGACGGTGTAGTTTGCATAACACATTGTGTAGTCCTAGCAACAATGTCTCTAACGTCACAGAACAGACTGAAAGTAAACTGTCAGAATATTATGGAAAAATACAGTAAACTCTGTGAACAAAAGGTGGCTATTGGATCAGAATAACACAATTGCTGTCATTCAGTCACTAGCACAAGATACTGTAATTTGTGCAATGTTTGTACAGTACAGTAGGGGAATGAGTAGGAATATTTGAAAAGTAAGTGATCACATCAACAGATGTCAATCATGGAAAGAACAAATAAGTTGACTTCATATAGTCAATAGCCCAAAATAACCTAGGCCTACTAAGTAGGCTATTAGGCTTTTAAGTTGTAACCTACCAGAATAGGTTTGTGTGTCATCAAAGCATAAATTCAATTCATGTTGACTTACCTCCATAAAAAAAAAACAAATAGGTCACTTTCCAGCATATCCACATACTTGATGGAGACTTCCCCTCTGTCACATCTTCATAGTTTAGAAGTTTAGAATGATCTTTCCTCTAGAGATGCTGAAAACATTCAACGTGAGGGAGGAGCATGGGTGGGAGGTGCATACAGTATTCTGGTTTTATTCTAAACCACTTTGCTCTCAGACTAGTGAACTGCCTATTCTGTTTGTGTACACTTAATCACTTCATGTTCATCACAGGGCTGGACTGGCCATCTGGCATACCGGCCGGTATTCAGTCCATAGATTGTGTATATAAAACTGGGCACTGTATCGGTCAGTAGCAGTAGTTCATAGCCCCCTGGTGGCTGGCTGCAGTACAATGTGAATTCCGCCCATCCCCATGTATTTCAATGGCCAAGTAGCCAACTTTCCATGTCACTTTTCTCACCTAAAACTAAAACTAATTTTGCATCTACAACTTTGTATCTAAATAAAATGTTTTTAAGATGCTTCAATACACACAATTTTTCTTTTCTCAGAGAATGTTTTAAATGTTATTAGACATTATTAGTGTTAGACACTACCATGGCATCTCACCCCCTTATGTTACTGTAACGACAGCCGAATCTAAATGGAGTTGTAATGTTTGTAATGTAAACGTCATGTAATCTAATCATAACTATACCACATAGCAGTACTGACACTCAGTTCTGCACATTCTCTCTGTGTATCTGTTTCTCCTGTATGTGTGGTACTGTATGTGCGTGTGTGTGATTATATATGAGCATCGTGTGGACGAATGTTTATGTGTGTTTGTGCTTGTATGTGTGTTTATTTGTGTGTGTGTGTGTGTGTGTGTGTGTATGTGTGTGTGTGTGTGTGTGTGTGTGTGTGCGTGTATGTGTGTGTGTGTGTGTGTGTGTTTATGTGTGTGTGCGTGTCTACATGTGGATTTGTGTGTGTGTGTGTGTGTGTGTGTGCGTGTGGAGGTCAGTGTGTGTGTATTCCTGCATGTGTGTGTGTGCATGTGTGTTTATGCGTCTGTGACAGTATTATCCTAAACCAGCAACCCTTCGCTCAACATCACTATACAGGCCGATGGGTGTGCACATAGGTGTACACATAAATTCATTTATTTTAGCCCCCCATGGATGAACTTCCAAAAAACGTGGCATACTCCCAAATACGACAGAGGATTAGTGCCACATGAAAAGAATATTTTTTCAATAACTTCGAGAATAAAGTCATGATGTTACGAGAATAGAGTCATTTATTACGAGGACAAAGTAATTAATTATGAGAATAAAGTTGTTTATTACGAGAATAAAGTCATTAATTATGAGAACAAAGTCGTTTATTATCCTCGCAGGACTCGAGTTTCAGTTTCATGAATGACCCGAATCAGCGTTTCTACAAAACTAGCTCACGAGGTTTCAAACTTAGACCCACAAAGCACAAGTGTGCTCATTAAGTAGGCTAGTGTTAATAGAAGCATGTTAAAGTTAGAGGTTAACAATATATAGATAAACTGTCTATGAATACATTTTTAGCTGCACACAAAATGCTTTGGGAGATCTGTTACCGTGTGCATGACAGATGAGACAAGGAGAATAGGCTACATCTCAAGCTCACACCAAAAAAGCCAATGAATTGATAGCCTATAAAACATAGGTAAACCATCGTTATTGTCAATATAGGCCTACGACTTTATTCTCGTAACTTACTACTGTATTCTTGTAATAGACAACTTTATTCTCATAATTAATGACTTTTTTCTCGTAATTAATGACTTTATTCTCATAATTTATGACTTTATTCTCGTAATCAATGACTTTATTCTCATAATTTATGACTTTATTCTCGTAATCAATGACTTTATTCTCATAATTAACTACTTTATCAATGACTTTATTCTCGTAATTAATGACTTTATTCTCATAATTAACTACTTTATCAATGACTTATTCTCGTAATTAATTTCTTTATTCTCGTAATTTATGACTTTATTCTCGTAATCAGCGACTTTATTCTCATAATTAACTACTTTATTAATGACTTTATTCTCGTAATCAATGACTTTATTCTCATAATTAACCCTTATAAGGTCTTCGGGTCTGTGGGACCCGTTTTCAGTTTTCATCTTAAAGGTTGGGTACGGAATTAGCAAAACGGACGGCAGAGTTTGAACATATACAACCTCAAGTCCCGCCCTCCATGCACGAGCGACAATTCAAATGCGCAGCGCGAGAGCGAGCCGGGCTAAATGAAATGCCAGCCTGGCGTCTACAGCACTATGAGCTCTAGTCTCCATACAATCACTCACATCAACTTCCCCAATTACATTCTTTATTCACCTCCAAAGGGTTGTAGTACATATGGTTCAGTAGCCATAGGTGTGTATATTTGAACAGAATCTGGTTTGTTCTTACCAGGGCGATTATCTCCTGAAATATCCGAGTTTAGTGCTGGCCCGTTGGTTCGCCTATTCCACCGTAGCTCCAAGCTGTTAAGTTTCGATTTCATGTTTACAGCACTCTTCGTGTCACGGTAAAATGTAATTTTTGCTACATAGCTTATTTATTGCGTGGGTGATTGAGTTTCCGTAGGTATCCGCTGCCTTAGTTAGTTTGTATAGAAATGAAGTGACACATACAACAAGAGGGGAACATGGACGTGCAGCAGCAGGCAGTTGGTTTCGTTTCAGCACTGACTCGCGGTCACCAGCTTTCGAAAGGGTCGCGCGCGGTGGGGAGGGGGAGCAGGAAGAGGAGTAAGACGTTAGATTGACGAACGAGCTGTGAAATGATGGTATGGGGTGAGGAATTCAATTGGCTGGAGTTTTTCGAGCCCTGCCCGTTCCACAGATGATTGACATGTTTAATTTCCATTTCAGTGCTTCCAACTTAGTGGCTATAAGTGGGTTAGGAATAGGATTTCAAGTGATTTTGCAAAAATGGCCAACAAAGCTCATTCCATACCCTACCTTTAAGAAAAGTGATACAAATAATTATTTTTTCAAACTGAGATTCATTGGCCTTGGCTCATTTTGTGTGAGGAACATAATTCAGAAAAAAAAAAAAAAAATGTAACCCCCCCTGCATCCCCCCCCTGCACATTTCTATTACATACAGGGTCTTCGCGGGTCTACTGGACCCGGGGCTATAATGTGTGGAAATCATAGGTCCTGTGTTACCTCATTTGCCCTTTAAGGTTTCTGGGCCTGTGTATGTGTGTGTGTGTGTGTATGTGTGTGAGAGAGAGAGTGAGTGAGTGAGGGTGAGTGAGTGAGGGACAGAGAGAAAGAGAGAGAGGGAGAGAGAGAGTAAAGCAGGTAAATGGGCCCTTAGTGTGAGCCACCAGTGCAGTTCCCGCACAAGGTTGCAACATTGTTACAAAATTGGAGCACTCAACCCTAACCCAACCCCTAACCCAACAATATCTGCACCCATATTCCCACACATTTCACCATCTGTCCTGCGAGAATGAATACCACACAAGATGGCAAAGCGATTCTCAGTTCAGACTGCCTTAGAATTGATACTGGAAGACACAGGGGGACTTGAAGATGATGCAGAGGAATACGTTTCAGAATCTGAGGATCATGGCAGATGTAGTGAGAAAGTTCAATTTCTAATATATAATTCACTATAGTTCTGGAAAAACATCCATTAGTTGTACATTGGTTGATCACTGTCCAGTTATGGCTGTTTTATGATGCTTTTCCTTAGTTTGTTGTATTTGTGCAACAAAAACGAGTAGCACTTCTGTGCATAACCATGTGATTTAACAAAGGTAAAGGCAACAAATGTAACAAATGTTGTTTATATGACTTGCAAATAGGTTGAAGTAAACATCTGCTGAGTATTTTAACAAAAAAAGGTTTCAATATGTTGAATTAAAGACCCCAAAATGCCATGGGTCTACCAGACCCGGCAGGACCCCCTGTGTAACCAAAAAACGAAGACCCTATAAGGGTTAACTACTTTATTAATGACTTTATTCTCGTAATTAACTACTTTATTCTCGTAATTAATTACTTTATTCTCATAATTTATGACTTTATTCTCGTAATTAACAACTTTATTCTCTTAGGGGGGAATTCTCCCATTCGCGCGTAAATCACGCGTAAGCTTTTTCTTACGCGGTTCTGTTGCGCATCAATGTTTTACGTGCATTCTGCTGTCCCAGCTTATGACACACCCACATAGCGCAAATTCCAAATCAAGGCGGCCTTATGAAAGCGGCGTGATTTATTTTTAAAAAGAACCAGACTTATCTACCTCCTCCTTAATTGAGGTTGATATGAAAACGTGGAACGTGGACTTTCTCATTGACCTTCTGAATGCCATTTAAATCCAGAAAGAACACCAACCAGTCTTTGATTTTGAAAACATATGCAAGATGAACTGAATAAAGAACTGTCTACAGTAAAATGGTGTCATCACATAGCTTAACAAAGAAATTACTTTTGCTTTGACGTTTGTTTATAAAGAGTCAAGACGTGCTTGAGGTGTGTAGATTTATAATTCAAAAACTCACGGTTGAAAAAAAGGTTTCGCTGACAGCTGCCTCGCATAATATCAATTTATCTATGCTAAGAAATATGTAGACTGACATCTGCAGCTTTGAACACAGTAGAGAGACTGGCATAACGAAAAGACGAGAGAATAAACTATGCTGCTCCACTATAGTGCAGACGTCTGTGCAAATGTATGGATGACTTTGGTGACGGTGAAGTTGGAAAGAAACGGGCAGATTCGAACGAAGTATGCTATGGTATTATGACTTCTCGTCAAATTAAAACTGAAGATGCATAATCGGTAAGCTCCAATACTGAAAGTGGTTGATTATAATGGGAATTTCACTATTTAACAATGTAGCCAGCCAGTGAAGGTAATGGCGTGAAATATGCCACCGTGTGACACTGTAATGCGGAAAACGTGAAGCTGTATCAGCTTATAAGCATCACATTTGATACTGTAATGTAAATTTGTAAATTCCGTGTTGCCTACATGTATTTAGAACTAGGCCTTCTGCCGACATGAGCAATATGCTGTTTCACCTTGTAGTGGCGCTCAACCTTATTCCAGCCCTCCAGAGTGCGTAGCAGGAAAAGTTGCTTAAGCCATGGCAGAATGCGTGCAAGAGTTGTATATAAGAAACGCCCAGATTTTGGGGTTGCTCCACCCAAAACGCGCAACTCTCTCTACCACGCGTAAATGACCAACTTAAGTGGATGGCAGAATCCACTTAGAGGGAAATGCGCGTAGTTGCGTGTTTTTTTTTACTTACGCACCCTTATGCATCCTTGTGTGCATGGGAGAATTCCCCCCATAATTAATTACTTTATTCTCAAAATGTTATGACTTTATTCTCAAAGGTATTGAAAAAATGTTCTTTTCATGTGCCACTAATCCTCCGTCGTACCCAAAGGATGTCAGGGTATGCCCCGCCCCCCAGGGCCCCCATGAAGCTTAGGGCCCCCAGAAGCTAAGCAGCGGCCCTGCCTCCACATGATCATGTTTTTTGTCAGCAAATAGCTTTCGGCAAGGTCTACCATATCACTGGTTCCAAAACACCATATCCACCATTTTAATACATCTTCATAAATATTTATTTTTGTGAACAATTTGCATTTTGCACACAAAAACACATTTAAAAGTTAAAAGAGTCTCCATTTACCAAAGTCTCCATTTACCAAATTTGAACAACACATTTCACTTTTTTCCCCACATCATTTGTACATCAAGTACATTAAGACTATTTGTGGTTTATCTCATTCAGCTGTATTGCCATGATCACTTTTCCAGATAAATACTTAATGTTGTGATAGTTAACAATTATGCTAGGTATAGCAACGTCAATGTGAGTGAATATAAGACTTTTATGATATGTGACAGATACAATTGATACGTTTAGAAAGTTTACTCTTTTTTCTGCTTCTGAACAAAAAGTTCCAAACCCTCGATCCACTAGGATAAATAGCCTTTAAATGATTTGCGAATATAATATGAACAGACTTTTTACCCTCCAACACTTTTTGATGCAACCCACATAAACCTGTAGTGCACAGTACAAAGCAGTGAAATGACTTTAAGAGGCGACCCAAGACAGCGTTTCCATGCTCCGTCACATTTCTGTCTGTGCCAGTGGCCTCTGTGGGGGTGGGGTTGAATTTTGGCGTAGATGGAGGTTAACGGTGGCTCTTCTCCTTCGGTACCCAGTTCTGGTACGTGGGGTCTGTGTCCCTGGGAGGATGAGGACAAAACAGCAGGGGAGGGAAGGAGGAGTAAAGAGGGAGAAACACAAAGAAGAGAAGAAGTGCTGTCAACTGTGCCATAACTGGACTGCCCAGATATTTGATACTGTGGTGTTTGCACAAGCCTTGAGCGAGGCGCCTTTTATTGTCACACCATACACACAATCTTCTGTGGCCACACAGACTTGACAGGAAATGACTTGCGGCTTTCTAGCTGTGCTCTTGCTGCGCTGAGCTCACATAGCTCTGGTGAAAACAGATCAAATGCTTCTAACCCTGACACTCAGAACAAGAGGTACAACTGCTTACAGGGAGGATGAGTATAGCAGTGTGCTTCAGTATGGGACAGTAACAATTTCTCACAGAAAAACATGTATACACACAGCAGTCGTCCTCACTAAATCTTGTGATACTGACCTGTCTCGTCTTTTTTCACTCTTTAATATCTCAGAGTATATTGAACTTCAGTTTGTACTTCATTTCCAGATTGAACTATAAGGTAAACAGACAGGTGTTATACTGAAGGTAGTCAGAAATACCATTGACTTTTTGGAAGCTGAAAGAAAGAGAAAAATAGAAGAGAAACACTTGGGGGAGCAAGAGAGTAAACTACAGTATGTGCTTTTTATGTTGTAAGGAAAATGGAAATGGCAAAGAAAAAATCAGTAGATCATATTCTATAACTGATACTAACAACTTGTGCTTTGGCTTATGCTAAAGAGCAAACTTAAGGACATCATTGTCATTTAGGGAATTTTAATGTTTTAGATGTTTAAGTACATCCATTGGACTTATGCATGACTGTAACTACTGCACATGCTTTACGAAACCATAAACCAAACATTTGTGTAGTAATAGTTTTTGTGTAACCTCTGTCCGGATTATCTAAATATAATAAATGTTCAGTTCCAAAAGATTGTTTTTTTTTACTACAAACATGTGTAACAGTATCCAGTTGATACAGTAGCTGTTCAGTATGAAACCCCCCCTCCTGGAGACAGAAGCTTGGTTCCATGGGTTCTACCCCCCTTACTAGCACGCCCACCTCCCTATGCTGCTAGTTCACCAATTCGAGACCTGGCAGGTGCAGGGCTGAGCCGCCCAGTCAACAACACAAGGCAAGTTTCTTACACATGAACAGAAGTTGCTTGAGCATCTATGGTAATGTTTGATTTGGAGAGGATATTTCTTTCAAATTGCCCAAATAATAACAAAATAATATTATGTAGGGCTAGAATAATAAGAAATAATGAATAAAAGTAACAAGATGATTATTTTTATGAGATGCACTTCATGGTGTCCATACAATATCAACTGAGATACATTTTTTATAAACATTCATATTGTTTGCTAACATATTATGCCTTCTGGGAAATCGACAAATCAACCTGTCTTGTATTCGTTTACCGCAGCTTTCTAATATGAAGGTTTTTTTTTTAAAGTTAGTTATGCTGAGAGACCAATCGAATTTTGTATCTGGGTCTAACTGTGTCACAGTATGGAACTGCTCTACCTCGGACCTGAAAGCACTGCAGTCCCTGTCCAGTTCCTCACTCCCCTCCATCGAGGCAATCCAGGGGAAGTGATGCTTGCATAAGGCACACAGAATCATTAAAGACTGTTCCCACCCCAACCACAGACTGTTCACCCCACTCCCCTCCGGGAGGTGTTACAGGTCTCTCCGCACCCGAACCAGCAGGTTCAGAGGACGGCTTCGAGAAAGCTGATTTAGAATCATGGGCTTTAAGCTACCTTATACACGTCTACACCAGACATGGGCAGTATTTCAATTATATGTATCTTAAATACGTATTTAATTACTTTAGTGTATTTTGTAATTTGTATTTTGCAGGATTGGAAAAAATCAAATGTACTTTGTAACAAAATACTTTGAGGGGTTGTATTTAGAGTATTTAAAATACTTAAATACTTAACAAAAATCTCATAATTTCCCCCCTCAAATTAGCCAAAAATTCATCACACAGTTAAATATTGCCTCTTACCTAGTATAACCATGACAATATGCTATGCTTATCATAGTCTGGGAGCCAAAGGTCAGAATCTTTAGGATATGAACCCCATGATATGAGGATTTATGTAAGGTATCAACCAAGGTGTCCTGATCTGCAGAAATAATGGAGGAGACTGAGGCAAAAACCTCCCCAATGCGAAACAGTCTTGAGTTTTCACCTCCCAGTTAATTAATTCTGTATACTGAGACACCTCACAGGATGTTATTTTATTTGTCCCCCGTGTTGCCAGTCATGTATGAAGGCAAAAGGCATGCATTTATAGCACAAAAAGGGAAATGAATTTCAATTTAAAAAGGCTAACCTGTTCAATCTGTTGTACTACCTTCATTGAATACGGAAAATGATGGTGGGTAGTTTGCTTCGTCAGAGTTGATTCCACTGTTGCAAAGCCTGCTTGTTGTCAGTTCAATCATCGTTTATATTGATATAGGATGCTGATTAAATTTTTTTTACTAGATCTACTTCATGGGTAGCCTGGCTCCGCCTTCCTACGTACTTCCGTTCAGTTTTCATTTCACTCCACTACGTAGTCTGGGTCTGCGGTATATTCACAGGTTTTTTCAAGAGAAAAATGTGCAGGTCCAATCAGCGAACAGAGGGAGTAGCTGAGAACGAAGACGTTGAGGTCGCTAGTTTGAGCATGTCACCTCACAACCAAACGTTTCAGATCTGAGAGGCTCTGGGCAGAGTATCCGCATTCAAGGAAATTTATGCTTGGCAATGGAAAGTGTCCAGACTCTCTGTACATTATGAATGTACAAGAGTATGGTAGGACCAGGCTACTTCAGCCAAGTAAAGAATTTAGGCCTCTGTCCGCCAATACAAAACTAGTAGCCTATTTCTTGTAGTTTATTTTAAAAGTTGGTATACCATGATTGTTGTGGGGGTATTTTTGTATTTTCAAATTACTAATTACTTGTATTTTAATTAAATACATTTTTCACATCCGTATTTTGTATTTTATTTTGTTACATTTTCTACACTAGTATTTGTATTTGTAACAAAATAGTTTTTGATGTATTTGTGCCCACCTCTGGTCTACACCCATGCTCTCATGTTGAATGTTCTCAGCATCTCTCAAGGAAAGAACATTATACTGTAAGGAAATCTTCATCACAGAAATATGTGTATGCTTCATCACATAAATATGTGTATGTGCTGGAGTGACCTATTTGTTGTTTTTTCTATGGGGGTAAGGTCAGGGCCGCCACTCCCCATATCAGAGTATGCAGAGCGCGTAGGCCCCCAAAATTTGGTTGCTAATTTTTTTTTATGATAATTAATATATCATTACATTACAAAAAATATAGAAACGAGTTATGAACAGGCCCATCGTTGTTCTTTCTTAACTGTGTACTATATCACTCAATTCGGGCAACAATTAGATGTTTTTACCTAATATATAGAAAGAGTTGCATCTTTCTGCCTGAAGTTTACCAAAAAGAGGCGTATCCTTCTGCCTGCAGTTAACCATAATAGATAATACCCGTCTTTATTCAAGCTGAATTCAAATGGTGATTCATAATAGGAAGTAAGGGGCAATATGGATCTGACACTGACAAAACGAAAGAAAAGAAAACTGAGAGATGACACTTGTGCAGCCCTTGCTGGTAGGTTTGTGTTTAGGTTTTAATTATTTTGCTAAGACTAGCTAACGTCAGCAACCTGGGCTAGATTACCTAGCAGTTGGATTTGGGGGCATGTATGCTAGGGCCCCCAAAAGCTTAGTAGCGGCCCTGGAGCTAACAAGAAGAAAATCAGTTAGGTTGGTTGCAACTTTGCAGGCAAGGTTATTATTCTGGTCCAGTAGTTATCTGCGTTTCGTATGTCTACCAAAAATAAAAGTGTATGTTATGAAACGGCACTATGGAGCCAGGGAGGTGATTATATACATTTGTTTGTATATCGAGAGAATGCGCGCTTATGTTACGTACGTAGTAAATTGTTTGCTCATTACTTATTTTTCCTGTCTACTTCCTGAATATTTGGTCGATTTCCGAGACATCATAACACCCGGGCACACGAAACTTGGTGGGCATGTATCATTCAGTAGACTTTTACGAAAGTTTGGTCCCCGGGGGCCTCTCCACTCTCGAGCATCTTCGCTAACCAGTCATTTGTGATTTGTAACCCCATGGTAAAAAGTGAAAATGCAATATAATACTGCTTTAATCTTCAGATGAGATGAACCTCACCACATTTTAAGTAAGTACAGTAAGAAGTAAATTTTACTTCATTGAATTCCCTTTGAATATGCAATAGAGGAAGACATTGTAGAGGAAGAAAGTGTCAAGAGTGTCAAACTTGTGGTAAAACCAAGGGAAGAGGAAACACAAATAAAACCAGTGACCGGTGTTAGACTTTGTATAGCACAACCACATCATGTCTGTTAGATTTTGGTTTTCACACAGTTATCTGTCGACGGAAAAGGTGCTAGGTAGTGGTTAAAACTTGATTTTCATCAGATTTTTAACCTGTATTGTGCACTGCTGCAAAATGTCCTGTACCTTATTGAGATACATAGCACAATCTTCTGGATTGTAACATACCTATCCTGTATCTGCGGGGAATTTGTGTAGCTGAAGAGGGCTTACTCTGAGCCACTACAGGGCATGAATAGCTGGGCCTATGTCTGAAGAGCGCTGTTGGTGACGTCTTTGGTGTTGAGCTGTTCTCCCCCACTGTGGTTATGGAGAGAAATATGGAGGGATGTAGTGGAGGCTAAACGCAAGTAAATACAGTTTATCCACCTCTGAAATGTCAGAAATAGAGTTTATCAACCTTTCAATTGAGTTTATTCACCAATTGCAAATTACTTTATACATTCAAAAATCACACTGCATCATCCACATTCACACTAGGTGCGTTTGACTTGACGAAAATCTGCGCAGATCTGACTTGATGTGATGCATGCTGGGTTAAACAGAGTGCATACTGGGACAGACGAAATGCAAACTGGTTAGAAATCATGTCCGACTTCTTGCAGTCGCGGTGGGAGTTACCACCGTGACATCATGTCACATGTCCTTACAAGATCTCGGGAGACTGCGTCTTAACTCAGCCAGCGCAGTTGGTTTTTAAGCAACTGCGCTGGCTAAAACCCACCCCAATGACGTCAGTTTAAAGTTGTGATAGGGCCGTTTGGAAGGAATCTCCCCATGACGAGTATGACAGGTGTCTCGTTCTGCCTCCTTACCAAAGACTCTAGAGCGGACCAAGACGGATCAGTCCAACAGCACTAAAATCAGCGTCTGGGACGACGCTGCAGCTTATCCCTGTGATCCATCTTGCTCTGTTCTAGAATCTTTGCTCCTTACGTTAGAATGTGCTAAAATGAACAGAAATCGAAGGGATACCTTCTTATTTGTGTTTTCTGGAACAGCGGTAGGCTAGCCTACTGAAAACGTGAGGATATTCTGCTATTTTATGCTGTTGGTTAAATATATACACACGGAAATCACTTGATATTTAATTAATGTGCTGCAATGCAGGCCTGTTAACTGTATGACAACAGTGGTTTATTTAAACACCTCATATCAATTTATTTCGTCAGTCATCATGCTCTTTTTAATGAGTAAAAATGAAAGTTATATTTGTATTTAATACAAAATCCCGCAATATCTCCCGCGAGGTCTCCCGCGAGTGAATTCAGTCACATGGCATCTCAGGCGGAGTGTCCGGGATCAGCTGCGTGTGCTAGTTGCCCCTCCTGCTAAGACTCTGCAGCTCTCGTTGACGTATGAAGCCAGCCTAAGTCAGCCGCAGCTCATCGCAAACGAGCCTAATAGGTGCATTCGAGTTCGGAAACGGCTGACTTCGGCTGGCTGCATACGTCAACGAGAGCTTGAGTGTCACCGGGAGGGGCGAAAGTTTTAGAGGCAGATGGTCCCGAACACGATTTTGCAAATTTGACAGACGTGATTCGCGTGAGACCTCGCGGGAGATATCGCGGAATTTGTGTGCATTAAATACAGTATTTAACTTTCATTCTTACTCATTAAAATGAGCGTGATGACTGATGAAATAAATTGATATGATGTAGTTTAAATAAACCACTGTTGTCATGCAGTGAACAGGCCTGCATTGTAGCACATTAATTAAATATCAAGTGTTTTCCGTGTGTATAGTAACCAACAGCATAAAATAGCAGAATATCACAACCTTTTCAGTAGGCTAGCCTACCGCTGTTCCAGAAATCACAAATGAGAATGTATCCCTTCCATATCTGTTCATTTTAGTAAATTCTAACGTAAGGGGCAAAGATTCTACAACAGAACAAGATGGACCACTTTTGACAAGCTCAGGTGTCATCCCAGACGCTGCTACGGTGCGGATCCTAAAATGTTAACAGATCCATCTTGCTCCGCTATAGAATCTTTGGTAAGCAGGCAGAACGAGACCCCTGTCATAATCGTCATGGGGAGATTCCTTCCAAACCTGTTCCAAACGGACCTATCAAGTCCTTGAACTGACGTCATGGGGCGGGATCCAGCCGGTTGCATGCACGAAAAGGCAACTGCAGAATTCGACTGCAGGTGTCTTCATCCCGCGAGTTTTGAGTGACGTGACATGGTCGCATTTTTGTGACATGAGCCGTGTTCAAGTTCAACTCCAAATGACCTTTTGCAGCAACGAGAGCTGCCGGTGGCAGCAGGGGCGGGGATGCAAACGCTGCTATGAAGTTGTACACTCTCTACTTCCCGTAGTGTAGCTTGGCTAGACTTGACCATGTGACGAATCACGAGGCACGGACCCGCACGGACTCTTGTGGATATGGGGAGGCATCTAAACACCTGCACACACGTCAGGGATGTAAAAGCCAATTAGGGCAAAGACCTGACGTCATGAAGGCAGGGTCTAGGCTCCGCTGCTCTCCGCAGTACCTCCAGACCGGCTGCTCTTTTGCGGAGCAGCCGCCTGGCCACGCCTTGCTCCCGCGATAAGTTGAGGCCATGTGATACCGACTGCCGAGTCGAAAACACGCCCATCTAGACCATCGTGGACAGATTTTTAACCACGTGCATCTTGTGCTGCGCAGTTTTTGTGCTGCGCAGCCAACTTGAACGCGCCTATGATCACAACTTTTCTTCAAGTCGAACAACACGTCTAACCAGCATGCACTGCATATGACGCAAATTACGTTTCTGTTTGCATTCGACTGCATGCGTTTGCAGCCGACTTGACATGTCGAGTGCACCTAATATGTGCACTCATCAACACTCTAGGAACCATTTGGTATTGATGTAAACTTTAGACAATGCCCCACACCATCAAAAACATTCTGAATGCCTTTTTTTTTTTTAAAAATCCGATAGAATGTGCGTAATTAGCGCCACCAAAGATCTTTAAGGCGGAGCAAGATACGTCGTCGTAATTCATGTCTATGGGCGCAAAACGGGGATCACTTCCTCTGCATAAAGGGGGTGTGTCATGCATGTCATGTCCATAGACTTCAATGGAAAAGAGGCGGAACAGCTCTGCATAAAGGGGGATTTTGCCCCCCTCCCTCTTGCGATTCGGGTTCCAGGAAGTGGCTTCTCATGAAGTATCTTGCTCCGCCCTTAATGATCTTTGGCGCCACCATCATGGTGGGGGAAACACACCGGAGGCCAATGGAGAAACAGGTGTCTTTGATTGGAAATCAGACAGGTGTTTCTGATTACCGACAAGTGTTGCCCTTGGATAGCAAGGTACACAGGTTCACGTATACCAATAGAACTCAATGGACAGTGTGGTATCTACTGTAGCTTTCTAATATCTAAGGTGGCCCCAAGGGGCACGTGATCATTTGCCTCCTGGTTCTGAAGTTAGTTATGTGCTTTGCATTCATATTACATGATTCTGTTTGATACTGTCAGTTAATTGCTGTGGCAAGCTTAACATATTAACATATGCAAGCTTAACATATTAACACTGTATAAAGAGAAACATGAGTTGGTGCAATCCCATGTTTTTTTGGTTTATAAACTGTGAAAATCCCCCTTTTCCATTTTTACACTGTATATGCTTACCATACACGATTCGATAAGATGAATGCATCAATATTCAACTTTATTTTAACATAATAAGCTTGTGTTTATTTCAGAATTAGATGGGTTTATGTAATTGTGTAACATAGTGTGGTTTGATAAATTGGACTTTTATTTGTCACAGTATAGTCTGTGTGTACACTTGTCTTCAAATGAAATGGCATCTTTTGAAATATACTGTGTCCCAATGCTCAACGAGTTTGAGTTTGTAGTTAAAAAAAATTGAGAGACAAACTATAGGGCACTAAGACAAACAATGCGCTTCTGCCCTCTGGTGGAGGCTTAAATTATTACCTGGGGTTAACAATAGCCTTCTCTACTGCACCAGTGTTGCCAAACAAATTTTGCAATAGGAGCGTTCAAGTTCAACTCCAAATGACCTTTTGCAGCAGCGAGAACTGCTGGTGGCAGCAGGGGAGGGTATACAAACGCTGCTATGAAGTTGTACACTCTCTACTTCCCGTAGTCTAGACTTGACCATGTGACGAAACACGAGGTACGGACCCGCACAGACCCTTGTGGATATGAAGAGGCATCTAAACACCTGCACATACATCAGGGATGTAAAAGCCAATTGGGGCAAAGTCCTGATGTCATGAAGGCAGGGTCTAGGCTCCGCTGTGCTCCGCAGTATAGCTAGAAGGCTGCTGCGCCGTTGCTCCGCTGCTGAGCAGCCTGGCCACGCCTTGCTCCCGCGATAAGTTGAGGCCATGTGATACCGACTGCTGAGTCGAAAACACACCCATCTAGACCAACGTGGACAGATTTTTAACCACGGGCATCTTGTGCTGCGCAGTTTTTGTGCTGCGCAGCCATCTTGAACTCGCCTAATGTGTCTAGTTACTAGATGTTCTATTTTTTAATATCTGGGTTTTCAGACATGGGAACCACATCCTTCCACTGTGTGATGTTAGCTATCACTGCTATGGCCTAAACTGCAGGCCCTCCTAATCATATTAGTTAGTAACAGACTAATATAAAGTCCCTTTCTCACATGACTTCTAGAAGTCACCCGGACATATTACCCGGGTAGAGGCACGACACGGACGTTTCCCACATGAGCTTTCCCTGCGATCCATTTGTATCGTAAGTCACCTGCCCGAGTTGTAAAGTGTAAATTACCCAGCTTTCTTGCGGCATTTTACAGAGGAACGCCCCCTTTACCTCGGAGTACTTGCGAGTACCCCGAGTTGGGCTTACGACCTGTAAACAAACATGGCTGCGCCCATAGTCGAGATGAGATGACATGTGTTTTCTTTGTATTTGTACCGTGTTGGTCGTTTTAATGACAATGGAATGCTTTAACACACTAGATTGCATTGCTGCTTCAATCCAGTCACCAATTCATACATTTAACGGTCTTGCTGTGCGTGCAATACAATGTAATGATTTGTTTTCCAGCTGGTTTGCTAAAGAGGCTAGCACACAACAATAACAATGACTAGCTAGCCTGCTAATGCCCATCTAGCTCATTAGAAATGCAACAGCACTTGTTGAAATTGCCCAATTTTTTTTTTATTATTCATTCCCATTGACCATACCCAAAAAGGGAGAATGAGGGACATCTGCTTGTGTTCTAGACAAATGTCCAGCACTAAGAGACAGTTGCTGCCCCGGTGGCATCCATGTTCTTTCCCAAAAGACTACAAACTCCAGCGTTCACGCTAGCCACAAATTCTCACATGTCGGGCGGGTAAACGTACGAGACTGCCAACACTAAATGGAATGCACCATTTATGTCCGAGTGAGATACGGGTAATTGCCAAGGGGGCAGCGAACGTTCTGAGAGTGTAGACAGTATGGCGGCCGCCATGCTAACGAGAAGACCGTGGCTAGCTGGCCATTCCATTGAATCCTATGGGGCGTAAGCGCCACTTTGACATCAAATTACGTTAGAGCTGAAGCGTTTTAAGCCTTTATATGAACATTTTCTATTGTCGGGGTACATACTACATTGTGAAATTGACATAATAATCTCGTAACTGTCTTATCGGCTGAGTAATTAACGTTTTTCGAAAGTCAATGCTAAAGTGTTAAAGGCGCATGCGTCCAGCGAGAGTAAAGCGTCGCCATAGGTCAGACTACGTGCCTACGTCACATGTACGACACCTGAGCCTGCGCAGGAGACCTATGACGAAATAAGAAGACCTAAAAAAACCGTTGAAATTTGCTTCCTCGGTCTCTGCTGCCGTCTACGTGATAGCTCTGTCCATATCTTTTACTGTCTATGGTAATTGCCTAGCTGCACGATTAGAACGTTAAGTGTTTCCGGGTGCTCTGGTGAGCTGGACTTCTTCCGGTTTACCTCTGGTGTAGTGTTTGTTGTTGTAGCGCTTGGTTAGCATCGTATAATGTCGCTATGAGTCTGCTAACTGTGAAGGCAAGGCGGTTGACTTTTCAACGCCAGATAAAGAAAACGTCTTTACACTGTAGTGTACCACAGTGTACAAACTCCTCTAAGTATAATTCAATACTCAGTTTTCACCGTTTTCCTGCGGATCCTGAGGTAAAGCTGAGGTGGTTAGTGAAGATCCGGCGGGACAACTTCGCTCCCACGGAGGGGACTCGGGTTTGCAGCAGGCATTTCCTCCCTGACGACTTTCTTACGACCGAGGGGCCAAAACGTTTAAAGAAAGGTGCTGTTCCTTGCTTGTTTGCGTGGAATGACTTCACATTGCCAGCTCCTAGGCTTAATGTCTGGCAGCGACGGCCGAGACCCCCGTCCCCTGACCAGGACTGTGCATCGGACCTTGAAGTGCTGCCGCCGCCACCGTCAGATCATACATACAGCACGTCAACGTCAAAGCCGCAAGTTGCTGAGCTGATGAGCGAAAATGAATCCCTCAGGAAAAAGATTGAAGAACTCCAACACCAGGTGGAATACCTGCAACTGCAGTCTCGTTTTGGACTCCAACGCCTCGTCGGTTCCGACGAGGATATACGATTCTACACCAGGTATGTTTAGTATCCGCATAATGTCTGTAACGTTAGCTTGTGTTTGGTACAGGCCCCCACGAAGCAACGCACTAGCATGTCATATCTACACCTGGCTTTCTGCCAGCCTCATTTCAACAGATACATATCATAAAAAATGTATTATGATTAGCCTTATGTTTCTATTTATCTTTAGTTCAATCAGGTTAGTCCTGATGTGTGTAGTCTGTACACGGATTGAACCAGTAATGTCGCTTAATGGGCTTAATGGTATATCTGACCATATTCTGAAAATCATCAACACAATATTTTTGCCCATCACCTGGTAAACAGTAAGAAGCCACAATTAACAGCTAAGAGAACAAATACTTATTAGAAAATCAAAGAAGCATTTACCATAATTTATTTTAAACAGTGTATGCAGTTTTTTTCTACGGTTATGCCTCTACTAAGTAGTTAAATATTGTACTGCTGCTCTAAACGTCTTGTGATTTTATCATTTCAGATTTGCATCCTATGAACACTTCCAAAAGTTTTGGCAATTGGTGGAGCCTGCTGCTAAAACGAAGATGGTGCGAATCACCTCTAGTGGTAGCAGTGAACCAACTCAACCTAGAGCTACGAAGCTTGCTACTGTTGATGAGCTCTTGCTCTTTCTGATGCACCTCTCTGTAGGCCTGCCTCTAAGGGACCTCGCCAGCCGCTTCAGGATTCATCCCTCCACAGCCAGCAGAATAATAACAACATGGACATACTTCCTGTATTATCTACTGGGTTCCATGCGTCTGTGGATTCCACCAGAAGAAGTGAAAGCTCATTTACCACCGGAGTTCGCCTTGTTTCCTGACACACAAGTGGTGCTTGACTGCACAGAGATTTACTGTCAGACACCCTCTTCCCTCCTTCTTCAGAGTGAAGTCTACTCGACATACAAGTCTCACACCACCTTTAAGGCCATGATCGGGATTGCACCACATGGTGTAATCACCTTTGTGTCACCGCTGTATGCAGGTTCAATGAGCGACAGGGAGATTTTCAAGCAGTCGGGCATCACCAAATGCCTCACACCAGAGATGGCCATCATGGTGGATAAGGGCTTTCTTGTGGACAATCTCTGCCCTGGGAAAGTGTATCGACCAGCTTTCCTTGTCAAGAACACGCAGATGTCCAAAGAGAATGTCCAACAGACACAGTCAATTGCCCGTCTCAGAGTTCATGTTGAACGATGCATCAGGAGAGTAAAGGAGAACAAACTATTTGACAAAGCCATCCCACTGTCAATGTGTGGGAGCATTGACCAGTTGTTCTCTGTCGCATGCCTCTTGGTCAATTACCAGAATGGACCTCTGGTGAAGGCATGGGCTGCACAAAAGTGAATGGTTATTTTTAAATCGGTTATTTCAGCAAAAAATCTGTTCTGAAATGTTTGTTTTGTTAACTTAATCAGTTCTTTAAATGTTATTGTTCTTATATTTGCTGTTCTTCAATTCAAACATGTTATAGTACATCATTGCAAATCTTTACAGCACTTGAACAGATATCTGCTGTTCTTCAATTCAAACATGTTATAGTACATTTTTACAAGTTTGTACAGAGCTTGTCTGTCAGGAAACAAGACAAAAACACAGGTGGTAGGTTAGTGTCTACACAGGCGATGTTATTGTTCATTTTCACAAATCTTTACAGCACTTGAACAGATATCTGCTGTTCTTCAATTCAAACATGTTATAGTACATTTTTACAAGTTTGTACAGAGCTTGTCTGTCAGGAAACAAGACAAAAACACAGGTGGTAGGTTAGTGTCTACACAAGCGATGTTATTGTTCATTTTCACAAATCTTTACAGCACTTGAACAGATATCTGCTGTTCTTCAATTCAAACATGTTATAGTACATTATTACAAATCTTTACAGCACTTGAACAGATACCTGCTGCTCTTTAATTCAATCATGTTATTGTTTAATTTCAATCAAAGAGGTGACTTTTGCTCACTTCTAAGGACCAGGTGTGTACAGCTGAACAAAATTACCTTTACAACAGATTTCTTTCTTTGCAAATCTGTATCAAACTCGATGTTTTGATGTTGGATGTGCACAAACAAAAAAAAAAAGATCCTAACGATATCAGTTTTTACACCTGCACAAATATTACCAAATGTAGAGATGCTGTTCATTTTTGGTAAATGTTTTGGTATATGTTAATACATATGAGACATTTTTCTGCTGTGTGCAATCACCACCAGATGTAGAGATGTTATTATTAATTTTTACATGTGCACAAATATCACCAAATGTAGAGATGTTATTGTTCATTTTTACAGGTGCACAAATATCACCAGGTGTGGAGATGTTATTGTTCATTTTGTGTAGATATGTATTCAACTTGAACTGATGTCTTGCTGTTGACACCCCAAACATTACAGAATGTAGAGATGTTATTGTTCATTTTTACAAATCTATAACTTGAACTGATTTACTTCAACTGATTCAAAAAGTTGGGTAATCTAGAATAACAACAATTGTAAACTCAAGACAGAATGTAAATCGAACAATCTGTAAGAAAGTAAAGATTATTTTTTTTTATCTTAAACAAACAGCCATGTAAAAATAAAAGAAAAAGTGATCTCCCTTCTCTCGTATCACTTCAGCAATCTCCTTGTCTCTGTATATCCTTTGTATGACCATGTCATCTTCTGCAAAGACAACAAAGTCACACCATTCCATGCCAGTGATGAGAAGTTGCCCCTGAACCTGCCAATAGTATGCATGCTGCCGTTTTAGTGACATAGTGTCACCATTTGATTTTAAGTACTTGCAGTCGACATAGCTCTTAGCATTGGGGCATTTGATCTCCACCAAGCCAAATGGAGGGTTTTCTAAGGGATCAAACACAATGCCGTCAGGGGAACAGCCTAACCAGGGGGCATCAGGATGGATTACAAATCCACAGGGCCAATAGTTGAGGTTCTTGACCCTGCAGTACTCCTCAACAGCAACCGGCTCCAGTGCCAGGCCCCTCTTCATAGCAGCGGTCTGAACCACACCCTTTCTCATCCTCTCTGCAAGCTGCTGTGCTGTACTGTTACCTCGCACATGGCAGACCTCTCTGAAGTGGGACGATGTCACACGTAGGCTCCTAACTCGATACCACTCCACAGACAGGCTTTGGTCCCGAGTAGAAGCCTCCACCTGTCTGGCAGTTTCCAAACTTGTTTGCAGAGAGACCAGATGCAGCTGTTGTTGGAAGCTGCAAACAAACTGGCAGGCCGTGGGTTCCATTCTGTAATCAGTCAACGGTAAAGGTGGTGGTGGAGGAGCATCTGGATAATACTGGATATTTCTACTGAGGGTTACCGGGTGCTGCATTGCAATAAGACTTCCCTCCTGGACTTGTCCAAGCGCTGACTGGACCAGAGGGATATCTGAGCTGATTGCCATGGTGGTGATGAGTGGCGCCAATGTAGCAGGGAAGTCAGCGTAGACCTCTGCCACCTTCAGCATGTCTGGATCAGGCAGCTCCCCCTGCACTGCTTTATACAGTGTGCTTCTGTATGAAAATAGCAACATGAAGCTTGAGACTATTTTTTAGCCATATGTTACCCCATTTATTGTATCATTCTTAAGATACAACATTACATTACCTTACACCACTTCCTACAGTCCTCTGTTTTGGTTTAGCCGCCATCACAACCATATCCCTAACTCGGCCTGGCTTAACACCCTGTAGAAATGTAGTAATGGTTTAAGGTAAGATCTTTGCATGCATACAAATTCAATACTGACAAAATACCTTGTACTATGTGGTTTAATGCTGGTGGTGATATAATGCTTTTAGAATTACCATGGTCCGTGGCTTGTGCCAGCGTTGCTCTGTCTCAGTGCAGCTCCGGACGGGTGGTACAGCACTAAGTTGGAGCTGTGAATAATGTGCAGTCTGGTAGAGCAGGGCAACATTGTGATTGCAAAGTACCTGGCCAGCCACACAGGAACAGACAGCCTCACACAGCTGTACTGGAGAGGAGCCATCAAGGAGGATCTTTAAAAAAAAATAATAATAATAATAATTTTACTATTCATGAAGTAAAAATAACAACATCATGATTTCATTTAAATAAATAAGTAAAGGAAGTTTATGTGTTCATATATTTAGTCCATAGTAATGTTAGTAAGATTAACCATAAAGTTTTTGTTAGTGAACAGAATATCTGACAATAACAACAACTGTCACAACCGGTTTCTGGAGTTTTCATGACGGCTAGATCTCAACTCTACTTTAAGTGTTACATCGGTTAAACAGTTTAATTTTGCCTTCTTTGGGATGTTAATCAGTTTCAAACTAGACACATGAAATCCCCAGAACATGTTGCAGAAATGGCTTGGAAATAAGGAACAGCTGAACTATTTTGATCCTACTCTGAGGTCGTGAGGCTTCTCGTTTTTCCTCAGTGACCTATAGCAGGTAGCTCGGACGCTCACTCTCCCTGTCACTGGCTCTTTGCTTGACACTAATATGGAAATAACATCATGTTGTCATTAACAAAACAGAACATCATATTAACGTTACTCAAAACATAGGCAAACACCGTCAAGATCAAAGTGTACACCAACGTTACCTCAGAGATGTGTTTGGTTGTTAACGTTAGTTAGCTGCTAAGTTAACGCTAATGTCGCTCAGTGTGAAAGTCATTTAATATTGGACTTACCTTCAAAATTGTCGATGTAACTAGATATATACATCTTGAATCCTTTCTCCCGTTTACTCCGTGGAGTGGATGATGCCGCCTGAATAATTCGGTGGACATCGTTCACCGTGATCTTTGGCAAATCTTGCAAACATCGACTGTAGAAAAGCGACATCTTCAGGATCCAACTGGAACATACTCTTTGCCGGAAATGGGTTAGCTTACCGGAACTAAAGCGGAAATTGTGAACGTTCTAATCGTGCAGCTAGGCAATTGTGTTCACACTAGACCCGAGTAGGAGCCGCGAGGGGTGGGGCAATGTCAGCACTTGCAGGGGGAGGGAGATGACGCTAAATAAATGCGTTGTTGTGCTGTGTTGCCTGGATGATGCGAACTTACATCAGATCCAAAACATCATGAAACAACAGAAGTAGTTAGCTCGCTAGTCAGCGGGAGCTAGCATAGAGGAAAAAATAGCTAACGCCAGGACCACAGTAAACAAAGCTCTACTTCAACACTCTCTGGTATAAACATCCAACACAACAAATGAATAGAAAATAATGACACACCTGGAAAATATATAAACAGCACACAGAGGTCTGAGGCTCCTTCCCAACTCCTACAAAAAGCAACAATGCTAAATAACAGGGACGTTAACTGTTAGCTGTTAATTGCTAACCTCTGTAATAAACAGCTAGCAAGCTAATTGACAACACTTCAAGCTATTCACGTTTGAAGGATAATCCTGCCTGTCTCGCAACAAACACAACAATGTGATTGCAGTTTAAATTTTTATTGTACGTACACAACAAAATGTCACTGTTTTCTGTACTCCGGTGTTCTCGTCTGTGATCTGTTTCGACCTCACTCTGACCGTCACTACGGTCTAAAAAGGAATGATCACCTTCGTTCTGCCTATCACCGAGACCATATGTCAAAATAGTCATGTCCATGACCTCCGGAAGCAGAACGACTTGCGTTAATAAATAGCAGAGAATGCTCCCGGGTCAGTCTCTTTTTCCTTCTCGCCTCAGAGACCTTGTGAGTATTGAAGAGACTCCGAAAGGTAAGACATCACTTTACGTAATTCGCTACCTGCGTGGTACGGGTGCATATTTTTGCCCCCGAGAATTGGAGTGGTGTGTTTCTTTTTTCAGCTGAGCTAGCTGTTGTCTAGCTTAGATTGCTGTTTGTTGAGCGCTAGTTCCGGTATTTTGTGTTGTTTATACTGTGCCTATACGCCTGTTCGCAGCCGTGGGCTTTGTGCGAGCCCACTATAGGTGCGTTCGCGCACTGGTGTGGGCCGCCGTGCGGTCTTCTGTGCTTTGTTGTCGTTGCAGCCGAAGTTTTTCGTAAGTCTGCCTGTTATCTCTTGTGTTTTACTGCATTGTGCTGCCGGATATTGTGTTAGCCTGTCAGTTTTGCTGCGGGCCACCTAGCGCTGTAATTTATTGGTTGCTTATATCATTACACGGTAAGTATACGTTGTTGTAATATTGTGTCACTCTGGCCTGCTTGTGCCGTGAGAGGTTTGTTTATATTGTTGCACGGTAAGTAATTCCGTTGCTGTCATATGTTGGGTTACTCTAGCCTGCTTGTGCAGTGAGAGGTTTGTTTATATTGTTGCACGGTAAGTAATTCCGTTGCTGTACTATTTTGTGTTCCTCTAGCCTGCGTGTGCAGTGAGAGGTTTAATGTTGTTGCACGGTAGGTAATTCCGTTGCTGTCATATTTTATGTTGCTCTAGCCTGCTTGTGCAGTGAGAGGTTAATTGTTTGTTGCACGGTAAGTAATTCCGTTGCTGTACTATTTCGTGTTCCTCTAGCCTGCTTGTGCAGTGAGGGGTTTAATATTGTTGCACGGTAGGTAATTCCGTTGCTGTCATATTTTGTGTTCCTCTAGCCTGCTTGTGCAGGGAGGGGTTTGTTGTTGTTGCACGGTAAGTGATTACGTTGCTGTGCTATTTTGTATTCCTCTAGCCTGCTTGTGCTGTGAGAGGTTTATTTTTGAGTGTTGCCTGGATTTATTTCTGAGGTGTTCTCTGTTTATTGTATAGCCTGTTTTTGGCTTTATACTTTCTGTTTCTGTGCTTTGCCCTGGGCCACTGTTCGCAGTGGTGGGACTAGCCTGCGCCCATTGTGTGTTGTCATCCGCGGGCGTGGGCCTTCATAATACTGTGTGCTTTTATTTGCCCAGGTGTGTTCATACGCTGTGGACCGCTGAAGTGCTCCTCTCTGTCGCCTCCCCGCCACGCCCTATACCCCTGTCCTCAGCTGGTGGGGCCAGTGTGCGCCTGCTAGGTGCATTCGTGCGCTGGTGCGGGCCACCTCTCTGATTCTGTGGCACCCTAGACTGCTGTTCGCAGTCGGTTGGGCTAGTGTGCGCCTGCTAGGTGCATTCGTGCGCTGGTGCGGGCCACCTCCCTGGTTCTGTGGCACCCTAGACTGCTGTTCGCAGTCGGTTGGGCTAGTGTGCGCCTGCTAGGTGCATTCGTGCGCTGGTGCGGGCCACCTCTCTGGTTCTGTGGCACCCTAGACTACTGTTCGCAGTCGGTTGGGCTAGTGTGCGCCTGCTAGGTGCATTCGTGCGCTGGTGCGGGCCACCTCTCTGGTTCTGTGGCACCCTAGACTGCTGTTCGCAGCTGGTGAGGCTAGTGTGCGCCTGCTAGGTGCATTCGTGCGCTGGTGCGGGCCACCTCTCTGGTTCTGTGGCACCCTAGACTGCTGTTCGCAGTCGGTTGGGCTAGTGTGCGCCTGCTAGGTGCATTCGTGCGCTGGTGCGGGCCACCTCTCTGGTTCTGTGGCACCCTAGACTACTGTTCGCAGTCGGTTGGGCTAGTGTGCGCCTGCTAGGTGCATTCGTGCGCTGGTGCGGGCCACCTCTCTGGTTCTGTGGCACCCTAGACTGCTGTTCGCAGCTGGTGAGGCTAGTGTGCGCCTGCTAGGTGCATTCGTGCGCTGGTGCGGGCCACCTCTCTGGTTCTGTGGCACCCTAGACTGTTGTTCGCAGCTGGTGAGGCTAGTGTGCGCCTGCTAGGTGCATTCGTGCGCTGGTGCGGGCCACCGTCTTACCTTGGTGGACTGGTCGAGGAGGGCTCCAGGCATCAACGCCGCCTAGGCTTCTTGGGCCTGCGATGGCTTCCCACTACTGCTGGATCTGCAGCGCCTCCATGAGTGCCAGTGATGGGCACAGGGAGTGCCCCATGTGTCTTGGGGCTACACACGTCCTGGAGGACGTTGACCACCCCTGCAGCGCTGCCTGCGACCTCTCCAGGGGTGAGAGACAACGACGGGCGGCCCTGATATCCGGCCACGTGCATGAGGGCCGACGAGAGAGGCGACGTTCCTCTGGCCGGCCATTCCCCTTCAGTGGGCATGGCCGTAAGCACAGTCGCAAGCGGGGCCGGCAACGTGAGTCCCCCCACAGGCCGTCCCAGAGAGCTGCACCCATTCCGGCTAAGCGTCTGGCCGAGCGTCCGGCTGAGCGTCCTGCTGAGCGTCTGGCGACGGCTGCAGCGACCAAGGGTGGTAGCGCGGAGTCGCTCCAGATCCTCTCTGCTCTCCAGGCTCTGGCACAGAAGATGGACCGGCTGGTAGATCGCCAGGCCTCTTCTCAAGACACCCTGCCCCCTGGCCAGGAGGGCGCCCTCTCATCCAGGCCTGGGAGCCATGGTGAAGAGGAGGAACGGGACGATGCGGATGTGCTATCTCTCTGCGCTCCCCACACAGGTGATGACCTCATGGGAGATCTGCAGACAGGCTCTACAGAGCTGGGTGACAGCTCCGTGGGGGCGGAAGAGGTCCCCGTCAGCTCCCTGATGTCACTGGTGCTGAGCGCTGCGAACATCATGGGCCTTGAGGCGCCCACACCTGCTCCGGCTCCCATGGTAGGTGTCTGGGAGGGCATCCCTTGTGCTACCCCACCACCCCCTGTGCCGGTGCCGCCTGACTACACGGCAATGCTGTGGTCGTCATGGGGTAAGTTGAAGCAGCGCCCGCAGTTCGATGCAGGCTGCCGCCAGCTAGCAACAGCCACGTACCCCGTGGAGACTGGACTCGGGGACATGCCACCGGTCGAGCAGTCAATGGCCGCGTTGACATCTCTGGGCCTCACTGGTGTGTCACCCGATCCACGCTGCCCTCGTAAGGAATGCGTGAAGACGGACCGCCTGGCCACTCGTACTTTTAATGCAGCAGCACGAGCGGCCCGGATGGGTAACGCTCTGGCCATTGCGCTGGCGTCGCTTCGCAAGACGCTGAGTCGGGACGACCAGGACGCCAGGGCCCTGCTGGATGCAGCTCTGTCATCCCACGCCCAGCTGACACGTGATGTGGGAGATGCTATGGGTTCCGCGGTGTTGTGCCGCAGGCAGGTTTGGCTGGCACAGACCTCCCTGCCAGAGCCTATCAAGCAGGAGCTGCTGAATCTCCCAGTTGTCCCTGGGCATGTTTTCCACCCAGGATCCCAGGAGGTGCTCGACCGCGCTGAACGTGCTGCAGCGTCGAGGGAAGCTGTCCAGCATGTGTGCCGTAGGCCTGCCTCAACGGTCAGCGTTGGCCAACCGTCTGTAGGCGGTTATAGGCCGCGGCTGCCGGCCTGGCCTTCGCCGAGGGGTTATATCCCACAGGCCTCTGGTGACTGGCAATTCCATCCACATGACCAGAGATCGGCCCCATATTCCCATTCCAGGGGTGGAGGGGGTCAACGGCGAGGCACAGGTAGGGGTGCGGGCCGCGGTGGCGGTCCCGCATAGCATTCCCGCATAGCATTCCATGGGTGCCCGTCGATTGTCCTTCCCAGTTGTCACGGACCTCTTGGGAGGGGATTGTCCCAGACCCTTGGGTCGTAGCCATGGTGGCTCGTGGTTGCCGATTGCAATTTCAACGGCGCCCCCCTGTGTTTTCAGGGGTCAAGGTAACGTCCTGCAAGACCCTTTTTTAATGTCAGTATTTGCCAAAGAGGTTCAAGTGTTTCTTCTGGGTTCTTTTATTCTTCCCGAGAGGGACGGCGGTTATCGGCCCGTTCTCAACCTCAGGCCCTTGAATCGTTATCTCAAGGTGCTGCCCTTCAAGATGGCCCACATTTAATTCTTGGGCTTCAGTCAACCACATGAAGGCTGACCTGCAACCCCGCCAACAGGCGAAGTTCCTTGGTGTCCTTCTCGACTCAGTCGGCATGGCAGCGTCTCACTCCACGGAGAGCAGACCGCTTGCTCGGCATGCTGGGTCATTTCAGCTTGGTCGGTCTCGTGACCGCCCACAGGGTCCAGAAGCTGCTGGGTTTGATGTCGGCAGCTGCAGCGGTAGTTCCTCTTGGCCTGCTGAGGGCACGCCCCCTGCAGTGCTGGTTCAATGCCTTCTGTCTTCACCCGAAGGGCGACAGGCAGGTGATGCTGCATGTGTCCCGGGCTTGCATTCGAGCCCTGCACCCTTTGAGGGACCGGGAGTTCTTGCTCCGGGGTGTCCCACTGGGGGGCCTTCCCCACAGGAGACCGGTCATTTTGACAGATGCGTCCCTGACAGGCTGGGGAGCTGTCTGGGAAGGACGGACGGCGAGGGGCATGTGGCAGCCCCCATGGACGTTGGAGCACATCAACGTCCTCGACCTGAAGGCCATCCATCTTGTCTTGCAGAGATTCCTGCCGGTGTTGCAACACCAACACGTTCTCGTGAGGATAAACAGTACTGTGGCAGTGTACTATGTTCATCACCAAGGGGGAACAAGGTCCCAGAGGTGCCTCCAATCAACTCAATCGTTGAGCAGCTAGATGTGTCTGTTCAGGGCACGCTGAATAACGCCAGGACTCCATCCACTAGAGCTTGCTACGCACTCAGGTGGGGGATCTTTTCAGATTGGTGTGCTGGCATGGGCCTCGAGCCAGCGGCTTGCCCCGTGCCACGAGTTTTGCGTTTCTTGCAGTCCGAATTGGATCAAGGCAAGGCGGCCAGTGCCGTGACAGTCTATGCTTCGGCCATTTCGGCCTTTCACCAGGGTGTGGACAATGGTCCCCTTGGGAGGCATCCCTTGGTTTGCCAGTTCTTGAAGGGAGCCCGCCGGTTGCGTCCAGGTCGCACTTTGCGGGCACCGGGCTGGGATCTGCCCACGGTTTTAACGTCACTTACTGTAGGCCCGTATGAGCCTATTTGAGACGCAGATTTGCGTTCCTTGTCGCTTAAGACTGCCTTTCTCTTGGCGCTCTGTTCTGCGAAACGTGTCAGTGAGCTGTGTGCTCTCTCCGTTAGTGACGACTGCCTTAGGTGGCAGGCAGGAGGTGCTAGCGTGTCACTTTGGCCGAATCCAGCTTTCCTGCCAAAGGTTCTTAATCCGCAGTCCTTTAACCAGGTCCTGGAGGTGACTCAATTCCAGCCTTCTTCCGCCTCACAGGCACAGCACTACAAGTTGCTGACCCTGTGCCCAGACAGGGCCTTGAGGGCCATTTTTGGCCCGTACGCAGTCCTTGCGGAAGGCGCACTCTCAGCTTTCATCTCTTACGGTGCAGCAAGGCAGGGGCTTCCACTCTCCAAGCAGAGACTCTCGCATTGGCTGGTGGAGGTTATTTCCCATGCTTACACGGCGCAGGGAATACTGATTCCTTCTGGTACGAGGGCTCACTCTACCAGGAGTATGGCTACGTCTTGGGCTGCCCTTAGAGGTGTAGCAGCAGACGATATCTGTGCAGCGGCCTCATGATCGACGCCATGCACTTTTACCCGTTTTTACAGGGTGGATGTCACTCGCCCGCCTCCAGTCGGCGATGCCGCCCTCATGTCCGTGACCGAGCGAGGTTTTAATAATTGATTCTGGGTTCCTCGCGACCCTTTTGGTATGTGTCATCCCTTTTTAGACCGTAGTGACGGTCAGAGTGAGGTCGAAACAGATCGTAGGTTACGAATGTAACTATGGATCTGTGAGACCGAGGGATGACCGTCACTATCCTTGTCGCTCGGACCATTCTGAGGCGTTCAGGGATAGGAGACTGACCCGGGAGCATTCTCTGCTATTTATTAACGCAAGTCGTTCTGCTTCCGGAGGTCATGGACATGACTATTTTGACATATGGTCTCGGTGATAGGCAGAACGAAGGTGATCATTCCTTTTTAGACCGTAGTGACGGTCATCCCTCGGTCTCACAGATCCATAGTTACATTCGTAACCTACGTTCATACTCGTAGGGCAATGTTTATCGTTACCATGGCAATTTGTACTTTCTGCCTCGCGCTGCAAGCAGGCTGCAAGGGCGCATTTCTATACGTCATCGGTACGCCCCCCATCTATGGCTATGGCTATGGCTATGGCTATGGCTATGGCTATGGTTATTTAGCAGACGCCTTTGTCCAAAGCGACATACAAATAAATAACAATACAAATTAAATTAACAGTGAACAATTACAAACTAGGGAGAATAGTAATATTATCAGTAAAACAATAATTTTAAGCACTAACCTAATGAGAAATAAAACAGTGAAATGAGAATAGCAATCAAATAAGTCACTCAGTTAATTATATATAATAATAATAATAACTAAAGCATGGTATGGCTAAATTTAAGGACAATAGCAAAATAAATTTCAAATTCTATCAATAGACAAATTATAACAAAACAATACTATTATACAAACCATAACACATCACAAACTCAAAGGACTAAGTGCATATTAAATAAATATGCCTTAAGACCCCTCTTAAAAGATCCAAAGCTGTTGCTGGAACGGAGAGCACTGGGCAACTCATTCCACCAACACGGAACCACTGAAGAATAGGATCTACAATTTGACCTAGCATGTATGGTTGGTCGACATAACAGACGCTCCTCAGAAGATCGCAATGGGCGGTTGGGAATGTACATCGTGATTAAAGAACTGAAGTAGCTGGGAGCAGATCCAGTCAGTGTCCTATAGGCCAGAGTGAGAGATTTAAATTTAATTCTGGCTACTATAGGGAGCCAGTGGAGAGTAACTAGGAGAGGGGTTACATGTGTCCTCTTTGGCTGATTGAAGACCAGTCGTGCTGCAGCATTCTGAATCAACTGTAGTGGTCTTAAAACACAAGCAGGTAGGCCAGCTAACAGAGAATTACAGTAGTCCAGCTTGGAGATAACCATTGCCTGTACAAGAAGCTGAGTGGAATCTTGTGTCAGATAAGGTCTGATCTTCCTAATGTTGTACAGGGTATACCGACATGACTTTGCAATTGAGGCAACATGCTCAGAGAAAGTAAGTTGGTCATCAATTATGACACCCAAGTTACGTGCCGATCTGGTTGGAGTCAGTGAGGATGAATCAAGCTGGATATTGATCTGTTGGGGAATAGCTGTTTTTGCTGGAAACACCAAGAGCTCAGTTTTGGAAAGATTAAGCTGAAGGTGCTGATCCTTCATCCAGATTGAAATGTCCTTCAGGCATGCAGAGATCCGATGGGAAACACTAGAGTCCTCAGGTGGGAAGGATAGGAAAAGTTGAGTGTCGTCCGCATAGCAATGATATTCAAATCCATGAGAGCGAATAATCCCACCTAAAGAAGTGGTGTAAATAGAGAAAAGGAGGGGCCCTAATACTGATCCTTGGGGGACTCCTGTAGTGAGGTCATGAGACTTTGATATCTGTCCCTGCCAAGACACGCTAAAAGAACGCCCTTTAAGGTAAGACTTGAACCAGTCAAGAGCTTTCCCAGAAATTCCCAGTTCATATAGTGTAGAAAGGAGAATGTCATGGTTAACCGTATCAAAGGCTGCAGATAAATCTAACAGAATTAACACTGATGACTGAGCAGAGGACTTAGCTACTCTCAATGCTTCAGTCACAGATAGAAGAGCAGTTTCAGTAGAATGACCACTCTTGAAACCAGACTGCATAGGGTCTAGTAGGTTATTCTGATAGAGGAAGTCACACATTTGCTTGAAGACCACTTTCTCCAAAACCTTTGACAAGAAAGGAAGAAGGGAGACAGGTCTGTAGTTCTTCACATCAGTTGAATTAAGTGTACTTTTCTTCAGCAAAGGCGTAATTCTTGCCTGTTTAAAAGAAGAAGGAACTATTCCAGAACTGAGTGAAGTATTAAATACATGTGTGACTGCCGGTATAATAGCGGGTGCTATAGACTGCAGGAGAGTAGACGGGACAGGATCCAAAGGGCATGTTGTTGGACGGCTTCGCAGAAGCAGTTGAGAGACCGCTTCCTCATCAAGAGGAGAGAAAAAGTCCAATGATGGCATCATGCTAACACCAGGCAGAGTCCTTCTTATAGGGTCATCAAACTGAGCACTTATCTTAGCAACTTTCTCAGTGAAAAATGTTGCAAAGTCATCTGCTGACAGTGAAGTAGCTGATGGCGGTGGTGGAGGATTGAGAAGAGACTTGAACATAGCAAAAAGTTTTCTGCTGTCAGTGGCGTTCTCAATCTTACTCTGATAATATGTTCTTTTTGCAAGTGTGACAGTGGATGAAAAAGATGATAGCATAGACTGGTATTTACTAAGATCATTTCTATCTCCAGATTTACGCCATTTCCTTTCAGCAGCTCTGAGTTCCTTGCGTACTGAGCGTATACTGTTTGTCAGCCATGGATGGCGAGGTTTAGAACGAGTGGGTCTTGTGGAAAGAGGACATGCTGCATTCAGACAGGATGCCAGTGTAGAGCAAAGAGTGTCTGTAGCATCATTAACCTCAAGTGATGAGAATGAGCTTGGAATAGGTAGAGCAGAAGTTACTAATGTTGCAAAATGTTCACTTGAGAGGCTTCTGAGGTTCCGTCGGAATGACATCGTCGGAGCAGGAACTGTAGGGTTATCAAGGAGACGCACAGAGAATCTAATGAAGTAATGATCTGATACATGTAGAGGATTAACCCAAACGTTGTCTGCAGTACAGTTACGTAGCAGAATCATATCAAGATCCTTACCAGCCTTGTGAGTAGGAGGACTGTGAACACGTGTTATACTAAAGGAGGAGAGTAAGGACAGGAAGTCAACTGAAGAGGAGTTGTCCAGATGAATGTTAAAATCACCAAGGATCAACAGAGGGCACGTATCCATTGGAATAGCAGACAGTAGAATGTCCAACTCATTCACAAAGTTGCCAAGCTGTCCTGGAGGGCGATAAATAACCACCAAGTATAATTTGTATGGTTCAGTTATCATGATGGCATGATATTCAAATGAGCTGTGGTTTTGAGTCGGTAGCAACTGAGTAAACCTCCAGTCATCAGAGATCAGAAAGCCTGCCCCGCCTCCTCTACCAGAGGAGCGACAGGTATGCGAAAAAGCATAATTGGTCGACAACGCTGCAGGTGTAGCAGTATTTTCTGGCCTAATCCATGTCTCTGTAAGCGCAACCAACTGAAGTGATAGCTGTGAGGCCAGAGCAGGAATGAAATTAGCTTTGTTCACTGCAGATTGGCAATTCCACAGCCCCATAGAAAAAGTAGGATATGAAGCTTGTTGCCTTACGGCATTAGAGCGCATATAAACTTGTTTATGTTGAATGCACATTATTACCAGTAGGATGGCAGATAACAAGACAAGGTGAGACAAGAGTGAACTTATCTGAGAGGTGCCTTGCTTGTGTCCTTGCTCAGTGGACTCGTCGCAGGTAGACTCAATTCGTCTTGACACGAGTAAGTCTTCACACGAGGACGGATTCACACGAGAGCTGACGCTTCCGCTGACGCTCCAGCACAAAAGCCACTTTAAATACTCCTACTTGAATTAGCTGAAGACCACCCCCGCGAAAAACTCACAAGACCAAGGCCAGTCTCAGCGCAATTAAACAGACGGCCGTAATGCAAACAATATCGACTACCCACCCACTACTTAGGATCAACTTGTAACTATGACAACTACATAAACAATTCCCTTAACAACACGAAGCTCTCATGCAACTACTCAGATATAAACTTACAGTACGTAGTGCAGACGCAGCTCCAGAAAAACCACGAGCAGAGATTAGTAAAGCAAGGTCACGAGTCTACTTCGTCCAGCTACACTTAAAAATACCACCCCCGCGAAAAACTCACAAGACCAAGGCCAGTCTCAGCGCAATTAAACAGACGGCCGTAATGCAAACAATATCGACTACCCACCCACTACTTAGGATCAACTTGTAACTATGACAACTACATAAACAATTCCCTTAACAACACGAAGCTCTCATGCAACTACTCAGATATAAACTTACAGTACGTAGTGCAGACGCAGCTCCAGAAAAACCACGAGCAGAGATTAGTAAAGCAAGGTCACGAGTCTACTTCGTCCAGCTACACTTAAAAATACCACCCCCGCGAAAAACTCACAAGACCAAGGCCAGTCTCAGCGCAATTAAACAGACGGCCGTAATGCAAACAATATCGACTACCCACCCACTACCCAGAACTGTGCCGGCTGCGTTCCCACCTAAGCGCACCCGGGTAACATCTAGAAGTAGTACTAGGGGGCTAGTAGGGTGAGTTCCGGGTAAGAAAATACCCGAGTTTTGCGTTCCCACATACAGCCACCCGTTTGATATCCGTTTGACATCCGGATGTCTCGCTCATGTGGGAAAGGGACTTAAGAGTGTTGTACTGTAGAGTTTGTATATGTTTATTATTATTATGTTTAATTCTATTTAGTCCATCAATACAGGTATTTTTTTAATTGTATGCTAGGCTATATGAATCTACTTTAAATTGTTCATTTTAATGTTAATGTGTTTTGATGTGTTTTCATGTTTATTGATGTCATTGTCCCTTTGGACAAAATTGTCTGCTAAGAACTATAAACATAAACACTCAAACAAGATTATAAAATAATTCTAATTAGATTTATTAGACTATAATTCAATCATTTTGACATCAACCCATGTCCCATTTGCTGAAACCCGATACCCCTGCTGTGGCACCTGACCCACACTTTAGGAACCACTTCAGAGGTTTGGAGAAGAACACTCACAGTTACAGGCAGGAGGTCACATGCACTGCCTACACACGTGCAAGTGCATTTGCTCAGATGTACATCAACCACATCAAGAAATGTCACCACCAGCTATACTTCCGGGCTTAGTGACATTGCACGTATAAAGCACTGATGGAAACAAAGTGCACTGGTAAGAATGAGCATGCACGTGGGAAAATGTAAAAAAAAGAGAGAAAGAAACAAAGTATAAGACAGGTCCGAACAAAAAAAGGATTGATGGGTACATAATTCTTGTTGAAATTTTGAAGTACTGTACTTCTGAAATGCTTATAGCTTCTGCATTTTCATGAAATATGACTTTCAACATCACCTTTGTACAATCTTACGTTTAATTTTAAAGAAAAACAAACATATCCCTGTATACCTGTGACCTTTACCCCAGCTGATCCTAGATGGCCAACTGGTTTGTTCCCAACATGTAATTACACTGGTATCACATATCAGTTTCAGTATCACTTCAATGGAGCATGAGACAGTTATACTGTAGGCTACAGTATCTGTGCTCTAATAAAGCTCTGGGCAGTTCAAACAGACAAGTGGAGGTGTCCATTCCCACGGTCCTCACTGTAATAGGTATTTGCTGTATATTAATCCTAACAATAACCCCAGCTGCAGAGTAACAATGTGTGCTCTTACTCACTTCAAGCCTATTTAAGTAAGTTCCCATATGAGGTGCATGCTCACACCTAGGCAAGATGTCGAGATATAAATAGACAGTATTTTCAACAAAAGAAATAGAACAGTGTACAACAACTGTTCTTCGTGAATAAATAAAGTAGTACCCTGGTACACTCAATGGTTGTTCACCGATCATAATCACATGAGCAACACGTGTGCAAACATAGAGAGCAGGCACTGACCAATTGTCAATGTGGAAAAAGTGTTTCAGTGACTGTAAGTGGCAGTGACTGCATATTTGTGGGTAAAGATATGCTGTCACTTCATTTAACCAGAGGGTGCGCAATGGTCAAAGTATCCCTCTCTTCCAAAGAGTTACAGTAAATATACAGATGTTTTTTCTCTATACTCTCAAATACACACTTCTGTACAGAAAGCAGCTCATTTCAACAAACAGGAGAGAAGATCCTTGGTCATCTCTGTGTATTGTGTAGGCTACTCCATTTCCTGTTCTTAATGTGTCTCAGCTGCCTGGTTTGGTCCGGTGCTTCACTAAAGGGAAATGGCACAGGATGTGGACTAGACTAGTGGTTTTCAGTGGGGGCCTGAGCAAGTTGGAAGAGAAAAATAAATAAATAAATAAATAAAATAGATAGCTTTTAGTATGCCTTATAAAATACCAGTATCAAAATGTTGTCATACATTATATTCTTGAATATTAAATCTTTCTGATTAGTTTATTTCCAACACCCCACATAAACTGTCTATAGTCCTGGTAAAGTCCAATGGCCCTAGTTATTATACGGGAGTGTGCCGAGGCTATGATTGGGAATAACGGTGGAGTGACAGTTTTCATCAGGCAGAAAGAACGTTTTTTTACATTATCCATAGTGTTGCCAAGGGTTCAATAAGACATCTTGCACAAAGGGGCATGACCAGAACCTAGTGGTATTTGGGGGACCTTGCCATGGAAAGGTTTGGGAATCTCTGGTCTAGATAGCTGAGATGAATGCAGCCAGCTAAAACAGCTTTCAAGCATTCTGTATTTTGGTATTTATATGTCCCACATTATAATGCAACAAAGTGGATTTGAATGAAATGAATTCAGTTTTTGTAGGCTATTCATTGTCTTTATGTACATGTAGTGCAATTTTTCCCCCAAATCAACATTTAGCAGAGCTAACCCTATTAGTGACTGCTATCCATCTGTTTCCTGTGGACATCGTGCTGCATGCTTGCATATGGACATCATACTGTGTACTACATGACAGTGGTTTCAGCATGGCAGACAGTGCCCCGGAAACAGTGTGTGGTGAGTTTGCAGAAAACTGAAGTTAGATATAAGTGGCTGGTAAACCACAGTGTTACAAATCAGAAAATGGTGTGAAAACCATGTCTTCACACACATTTAAATCCATCTTTAAAGTGGTTTGTCATTTCTAGGTATTCACTAATCACAGAATCAAGTCAGTCAAGTCAAGGAAACAAGTCAAGTCAAAAAAACATCCAATGCTTTTTCTGAAACAGTTTATGCACAGCCAGCAAAGTGGATGTGAGAGCAGTGTGGCAAATTTGGAGCACATGACTCAGTTCCAATTAGCCTAACATAAAAGTACCTTCTTTTGAAACCAAGGCGTACTTCAAATACACTAACTTATTGAGTTTTTTTCTCTGAGTGATATAATATATGGACACAAGCTTGCAACACCTTCAAATAGGGTTTTAGTAAACTGCATGGGTGGATAATTTGATGAAGGCATTACATGCAGGCCATTGACACGGAACACATCAGAACACTTTACACAAAAAACATTGAACTGCTCCCCCATCTGTTCATCATAAGATATTCTTCCAGTTTGTCTGTAACCTCTCCAGATCCCCTCTCTCTGTTTCTTGCTGTGTGTCTGTGTAATGTATTTGCATGAAAAATAAATGTCTCACGAATAGTCACATGAATAGTCACAATGGCACAGTGATTCAAAACCCACTGGTTGATCTTGCAGCATATTACACACACACACACACACACACACACACACACACACACAGACCAAGAAACATCACATCCTAAGAGAGATTTTGTAAACAGGATGTTCTCCTGATGAAACAACAGAAGCATGCATTGCAGTTGGGTAACAACAAAGTAATTAATTTTAATCTTATTCACACCCTTTTGATGGATTTTGTGGTATGACACTGATTTATGCCCAGAAGCCTAGAAACAGTCAGCACAACAACAACATTTGGTGGCATATATTGGTGCCTGGCTAAACTAGGCCAGGATGCTTCGATGCTATGCACATATAGGGCAACAATCTGCATGCATGCAAGAGGTTGAAAGTTAGTCTGCTTATGACTTGTTGTTTAAGAAAGCCTGTTTACAGATAAGAAATCAGAGCCCACAACTGAAGCATATGCAAATGCATCATACGTCAGGAATGTGTTTTTCACTGTGTTTGGGGAGATGTGAGTTTGGGGGAGGGGTAACTTAGGCTGATTCTTTTTTTTTTTCAGAATTCTCTGAACAGCCTCCAAGGGAGTTCCCCTCCCATCTAAAATGGTTTGTCGCCTTTTTCTTTAACTAGGCACAAACTATGTCTACTTGAACGATTAAATGAATGTATTTACTTAAAAACTATATTCTCTGGGCTAAAGCTTGATGGAATCTTGCCAGAGCATGTGGTTAGGAAATGAGATATTTTGGAGAATGCTTCAAAGAGTGCTGACACAGACATGACTCAGAAGTTGGAAACCACCAAAATGCCCAACCCTCCAAAGAGAAAAAGAGGGATATGAAAGAAGACGTTTCACAAATATTTGGTTTAATAAAGTGTTTAAAGTGTTAATTGTTGGAATCAGTGTTAATGAAATGAAGATATGTTTAATTGAGCAAATCGAAATATATCAAGCTATATGAAATGAACAAACATCACGTCTTCCATTTGCATTCAGTAGACTAACCTAACAAGTTGAAACATTCTTAGAAGTCTATTGCATAAAAATACATTTTCATAGGCTTGTTTCTGCTATCCACAATACTCTAAAATCTGTGTTCTTTTTAAATCCATTGCATTCTTCGTTAAGACAATTTCATTTTATTTAGTTTGTGTGTGTGTGTGTGTGTGTGTGTGTGTGTGTGTGTGTGTGTGTGTGTGTGTGTGCCCTCAGGCTTCTCGGCTCAAATCGGAGGCGGAGAGATAGAAGGCGGAGGAAAGTAATGTGACCTTGGCTCAGCGTCTCGCATGTTCGTGGTAAATGATGAGCATCAATAGCTAGACAATGACTTCGCAATGATGTACGCATTGAGACTAGGCCTACTCATTATTTTAATATATTATGGTAAGCAATCTTACATCCTCTATTTATGTTTGTTTGATTTTGTGTTTAGCGTATGTCGTTCACTTTACGGACGTTAAAATTAGAGGCACATAGCCTACGATGTGTGAAACGATTTTAAGAGGCCTAAATGAAACGACGTTTACTTTATGGTAGCCTATCGTTGAAATGAGCTTATCCTCAATGGTGGCATACACCATTACAATAACCAATATAGCCGCAAGCGGCGATGGCGGGCCCGAGCACCTGCGGTGCGGAGACCTGTGACATTTCGGAATCTAACAAAGCAACGTGTGCGTGTTGGTGGGCATGTGCATGAGGAACACACATGCCCACCAAATTTTGTCAATTTTCTTGAATGTATGTGTCAACCACAACAGAAAACACGCTAGGTGGTGCTATAGAGTCCCTAAGCCACACCCGTGGCCAGAGCTCTGTCCTTGAATAACTATAGCAATAACACACATGCCCACCAAATTTGGTTCATTTTGGTGAATGTATGTGTCAACCACAACAGACAATGCAATAGGTGGCGCTAGAGTCCCTAAGCCACACTCTAGGCCAGAGCTCTGTCTCTGACTAGCGGTAGCATTAACATACAAGCCCACCAAATTTGTTTCATTTTCGTGAATGTATGTGTCAACCACAACAGACAATGTGCTAGGTGGCGTTATGGAGTCCCTAAACCACACCCGAGGCCAGAGCTCTGTCCTTGAATAACTATAGCAATAACACACATGCCCACCAAATTTGGTTCATTTTGGTGAATGTATGTGTCAACCACAACAGACAATGCACTAGGTGGCGCTAGAGTCCCTAAGCCACACTCTAGGCCATAGCTCTGTCTCTGACTAGTGGTAGCAATAACACACAATCCCACTGAATTTGGTTCATTTTCATGAATATATGAGTCAACCACAATACACAATGCGCTAGGTGGCGCTATAGGGCCCCTAAGCCACACCCTAGGCCAGAGCTCTGTTCCTGACTAGCAATAGCAATAACACACATGCCCACCAAATGTGGTTAATTTTCGTGAATATATGTGTCAACCACAACAGACAACATGCTAGGTGGCGCTATAGAGTCACTAAGCCACACCCTAGGCCTGAGCTCCTTCTCTGTCTAGCGATAGCAATACGAAAGAAGTCCACTAAATTTGGTTCATTTTCGTGAATGTACACGTCAACCACAACAGACAACACACTAGGTGGCGCTGTAGAGACCTTAAACCACACCCTAGGCCAGAGCTCTATCTTTCAGTAGCGGCAGCAATAACACACAAAACCACCAAATTTGGTTCATTTTCATGAATGTACGTGTCAACCACAACACACAATCTGCTAGGTGGCGCTACAGAGTCCCTAAGCCACACCCTATGCCAGAGCTCTGTCTCTGACTAGCAATAGCAATAACACACAAGCCCACCAAATTTGATTGATTTTCGTGAATGTAAATGTCAACCCAAAACAGGTAACACACTAGGTGGCGCTATAGAGTCCTTAAGCCACACCCTTAGCCAAAGCTCTGTCTCTGAATAGCGATGGCAGTAACACATCTGCCCACCAAATTTGGTTCATTTTCGTGAATGTATGTTTTAACCACAACAGACAACGCACTAGGTGGCGCTATAGAGTCCCTAAGCCACACCCTAGGCCAAAGCTCTGTCTCTGACTAGCGATAGCAATAAAACATATGTCCACCAAATTTGGTTCATTTTCTTGAATGTATGTGTCAACCACAACAGAAAATGTGCTACTAGGTGGCGCTATAGAGTCCCGAAGCCACACCTTAGGCCAGAGCTCTGTCCCTAACTAGCAGAAGCAATTCCACATGTAGCTGGCAAATGACGTCCTATTTATAACCTTTTTTCTGCCTATAACACCAACTTCCTGTTTCGTAATAAGTCGCCATAATTCAAACCTTCGCCATTTCGATATGCTTCGAAAATTCAAAAATCTGTTCGCAATTCCTCTCGGGCAACCCCTCAAGATCCTTTTACTGCTCATATGACATGATTTCGATAAACCGTCTAGGAGAAGTGTTTCAAAATACATGATGTGCAAAAATCATAATCATAATCATAACTCAAATGTGTTTAAGATTCAATATGTAGTGTAAATGTAAAAGTTGTTCAGATTCATACAACACATCTGCATACCAAATTTGGTTCATTTTCGTGCATGCACGTGTCAACCACAACAGACAGCACGGTAGGTGGCGCTATAGATCCCCTGAGCCACACCCTAGGCCAGGGCTCTGTCTCTGAGCATGAAATGCAATTCTACATATGCCTGCCAAATTACAAGAGTTTTGGAGCATGCCAAGTTGGTGAAACGGCCGCACGGGATAAGAGGAAAAGAGAATAATAAGAATAATCTGAGCAAAAACAATAGGGCCTTGCACCTACGGTGCAGCCGCTGCTACAGCGGCCGCACCTCGGTGCTCGGGCCCTAATTAGCCTATAGCCTAGCCTTCGAAATAACGAGATGAATAACATACATTAAAATGAGTAGAGGCTATAATCTAGCAAGCATCAGAGCGAATGTTAAGTGTGTTCATAGGCAAAAGCAGGCAAACACGGGCACTGAGGAAATGAAGTTGAACCAGTCACAAACAAGTTTTGAAAACGTTCAGCATGTTGCAGCATGTACTGTACCTAAGAGTGACTTCCAATATTTCAATCTCTTTCCGCAGGTCCAATAGCTTCCTTGGATAGTGAAAAAAGGAGATTAACAGCACACATTGGAGAGACTGTTGTTTTTCAACCTGAAATCCCTAATCTGCAGACTGATGATCAGTTTCTGTGGAGGTTTCATTCAAACAGCAGACCTGAAAAGTCAATTATCGTTCAGAGCCAGGTGTTAAAAGATGAAGTTCATACAGAATATAAAGGGAGATTCAAAGGCAACCTCATGCTGGACAGAAACACTGGCTCTCTCACTATCAGAAACATCACCACCAGCCAATCTGGAGTATACCACCTTCAAATAATGGGTGATGAAAGTGTCTCAGATTGGTATGTTAACTGTTCTGTGTATGGTGAGTCACTTTTATTAACATTTACAGTGTAATACTGTACATAACATTAGAAGCAGCCTATTTTTTAATTAATATTGTCCGTACTGAAATGTAGTGTTTTTGTATTTTCGTGGATAATTGTGTGTTTGTGTATTTACCTGACAAGCTCCTGTCTCAGCACCCATCATCAGTAGAGGAGATTCTCACCCCAACACAAGGACCATCACTGGGGCCGTTAGACACGCTCTGTCAGGGCCGGAATCCCAGTCCAGCTCCAGCTGTCAGGTGCTGTGTTCTATGAAGAATGACAGAGAGGTGTCCCTGTCCTGGTTCAGAGGGAATGACATTCTCAACAAAACAAGCAGTCCTGATGCCAGCATCACCCTGTCCCTCCCTCTGGATATAGATGACCAGGAGGACACGGTCACTTACAGATGTGTGTCTGCTAATCCTGTCAGCAATTACACCACTCACCTCGACATCCCTACAGTGTGTCCTTATAAGAATCAAAAAGGTATGTCAAAAGAATCTGATGCTTGTCTAAATTTATCATGCAAATGTAAAAATAGCAATTTTGTGTGAATTGGTGCTGTGACTCATTTGTATGTACTGCTAAACTGAAAAGTTCAGATAATTTATGAAAAACAATAGACCGGGAGTGCGCAGTTAGAGTTCATATTAATGTAACACACAGCTTGGCAACACAACCACATTGTGCAATGATGTTCATTTTTTGTCTTTCAGGTCCTTCAAACCGCAAACTGTGGTATCTTTTAGTACCATTCAGCCTTTGTGTTACAAGTGCAATTGTGGCCTTAACAATATATTTGAAGAGGAAAAAAGAAGATAATAATAGTCCAGGTGGGCATGTGAGGAATGACTGCCTCTTCTTTATACTGTACATACATTTTGTGGAGTGCATGACTATTCACCAACAAATCAAACTGAAATATTTTTCAGATCAGACACCTGAAGATCCACACTATGCTGATTTGAAACACCGTGGACGTACAAAGGTACGTACAAATTACTTTTACATTGAGGTTTGTTTTCTTGATGTTTACCATATTGCATATGATTTGTTTTATAGATGTGTCTCTGTATATATATTTGCTTGACATATTTCATTATGGCAGTAACTTCAGAATCTAGTTGTGAATTTTGGACATTTTTCTGTTATAGGATGTCAGGAAACAGGAGACAGAACAGAAATGTGAAACAATATATGCAGGTGTTGTGACATGAGATTCATGTATTGTACATGTGTTTTGTTATCTTTGAAATATCAATAAATTATTAATTATCTGTGTTTTGAATATAATCATCTTATACTGTATTTGCAAGCCTCAGTCAGTTTTTTGGTGTTTAAAAGTTTGGTTTCAGACTGATCGAAATCACACCAATGTGGCAAATTGGTGGTGTGGTCATTCATTATGTGGCATTTGAGGCTCTTCATTTTGGTGCCAAAACGGATCACTGTGAAGCAGCAGGTCATTTTTACCTACGTCCCTTCACTCTCTCTATATCTATATTACATGCTTTTTAGTTTAGCATTTCTTCACTGTGAGCACTGCTGTATGTTAGCATTGAAGGTACTTCATAGGTATTTTTAAAATGGTCCTACTCACTCTCAACATACCACTTACCCAACATGATCCAGCTTGTCGTAGTAGCTTGTGTTGTGGAAAGTCTCGCTGTAACAGGTTTCAACCACTTTTGTGTTATGTATCTGAGGATGACTATTTTTTGTATGGTCATTAAATTGTGATGGTGTAAGAATAGATGAACACATGAGGCCCTAATGCCCTAAGATAACAAAACCGAAACAGAAACTGAAAATGAGAGAATGGAAAACTGTTATAACCATGGCTGGGCGAATAAGGGGAATTTGGTCCATGGCAACATACCAAGAACAGGAAACACGGTTGTCTCCTTCTCCATATGCAAATCTCAGACTTTGAAATGACCACAATACAATAAAACAGGCAAATCTAAGACTTCGATGCAAATATAAAGTCATAGACTCTAGCGCAAATCATCTCTCTGATCACCACCCTGTCCACATATTAGCCTTGGTTCTTGCCAGTATGCTTTATCAATACATTTTAAGCGCCTAAGTTGAAGTTAATGTGTGTATTAATGTAGATCCCAATTCTCTCATACCTGGCAAAGCTTTACCCATCCATGGATGCGTAAACACCATTTTAGTTTGTTTAAAGACTGGATATACCAGTCCCAGGGTACATGTTCTGACAAGCACAACCACAACAGTTGAAAACCCTTACATTGCTCATCTTGAGGAAACAGCAATGCCAACCACTAAAGAGAAGTTACAGAGGGGCCTGGTAGCCTATAATATGTTTGGCGCTCTGGCCAAAAAAGAAACCTGAAATCATATAAGTTCCTTGTACACTGCCATTCATATGTCTCCGGTGCCCTCTTCTGGGTTGCTACTGCACTGTCTCCTGAGTATTTCTCATAAACCAGAAAGGGTGGAACTAACAAGTACTTTGCAGCATGTCATGTGTGCCCTCTGAACATCACATTCCCTGTCTCACATACATGAGTATGATGGATACTACAGGATGTTTAGATGTTGGAACACACCTGGCTACACTTACACACATTCGATATATTCTCCTCCTTTTGCATCCAGGAGCAGCTTGTGCCGCATTCGGTACTTGTACAGACTTTCTCCATGCTAAATGGCAGCGACTGGAATATTAAGAACCCTTAAAAAAAACACCATAATAACATAGACGGATGTGTAATGATTTTTTGAGCCTAGTTAATGTCTACTTTGACGTAGCAAAGGCTGTGTTATCTCCGATCACATTCTCTGGGGGAGTCTGACATAGAAGGGTGCCAACAGAATGCACGACGGGAGAATCTACCCATCTGATAATGCCTGATAATAGTTGGTGAGGGCAGGTGAGGGCATGTCTGTTGGTGAGCCTGTCCTCAAAGACTGAACCCACCATTAAAGAGGTAATGGAACACAGTCTAATCCACAGACATAGACACATCAGACACAGACAGAACTTGTATGATTACAGTTGTATGATGTTAACAGAAGAGATGCAACTTGCTCAGATGCTATTTCACAAGCACCCCCTCATGCTTGTCTGGTATATGAATAATTATGACCGCCGCACAGCGAAGGGGCAGACATATACTGTAGATTGCTAACGAAGTTCTAATCACACTGATATCACATGCATATCCTCTGACAGAGCACAATCTTAGCTTTCCGATGGTATTAAATACTAGTTGCTGTTATAAATGGTTCGTGAAAAAATTAAGATAAAATTAAGCCATTCCCGAGTTATCCAGTGTTTAAATTGCAGCACATTTCTACTTGGTCTCCAACTTCAGTCTGTATGTACTGTAATAGCACCCCACAATAACTACTGCTTGAATATTGTGTTCTTCTACTTGTTTGTTTTTGAACATTTTTTAAACTACATAGAATTACATTAAAAGCATTGCTTCCACATATTCCTATGCATTAGGCCTATGCCTTTCTATTTCAAGTCAAGTCAAGTCAAGTCACATTTATTTATAAAGCGCATTTTTGTATACACAAAGTGCACACCCAAAGCGCTACAGACAAACAAAAACAAAATGCTGGACGGAGTGGCGTATTCGCCAGCGTACCCGTACACAAACATTTGACATACAGATGAACAAACGGAACATAGACAACAAAACACTCAATAAGTCCAAAAGGCAATGTTAGCGCTTTGCCTAACATGAACGCAACATTGAGTCCGTCCGTAGCCTAAAGGAGCGGCGTGACCATCTGTGCTTGTAGCGCTTCCTCTGCAAAAGTGGAGCACATCTTCATCGACGGAGGAGGTGGCAATGGAGGAGGCGTGCTGTCGAAGTTCCTCGGCGTTGTAAAGAAATTCACCCATAGTCTACACAGACTGTGGAGCTGATGTGAAGTATAGATCAGACTAGCCAAATACCATGACTGAAGTTGGAGACCAAGTAGAAATGTGCTGCAATTTAAACACTGGATAACTTCGGGAATGGCTTAATTTTATCTTAATTTTCTCAGAGCCATCGAGTGCACACATTGAAACGCGAGAGATATGTATCAACTCGTTTTAGTTAGGGAATAATGTAATTTAATATGAAAAACGGTGGAGTGTTCCTTTAAATTTACATTATTTATGATCTGAGTAATTAGCTAAAATACATAAGTTGACTATTTCATATTTATTTTTTATTTTGACTCACATTTTACACGATTGTCATATTGACTTACAATTATCTTAAACGTAATTACACTGTAGGTCTAAAACGTGGCGCTTTTCTAAGCGGGTAAGAAGGATGACCATAATGTGTGGCGGAATAGCACTTTGACTCGGCACAGTGGGAGGGACTGGTCTGAGTCTGACAGACAGGGACAGCTAACAAGCATGGCAAAAGTTCAGGCGGAACAGGAACAGACATGGCAGACTTGGGCAGGGTAAATTCCGGCAAAGCAGATTATGATGAGGCTGATGCCCCCAATGGCTGGGCAGGGTTAGGCTGATAAGTTGGCTGGGCTGCAGGAAGCACATCGGGTAACTGGACAGGTAGGCTGGCTTCTAGTGGTTAGGATGGTTGGCTGGGGAGAAACAAGTAATGAACCGACACACTGGAAGGCTGCTCACAGATGAAGCAGGCCCAGTTTGACCACCTCGAAGGTTGGCTCAGTTGGAGGACCGCAGGCTAGCTTGGTCAGGGAGAAGGTCTGGCTGCAAGCTGGCGGTACAATGGTCAGCAAGACCCACATTAGCCCAGGCCCCAGGGTAGGAGAGTGGACTCAGGAGGGACTATAGTCTCCTCCTAAGGTCAGCCGTCTGAGACCAATCTGATTGCTCCTGGAAGTGCCACAAGCCAAAACTTGGAGGAGAGGCTCTCCTCTCAATCAGGGTCACGGCCAGCAACTTTCTCTCCAACAATCTGTTACTACTAGAGGGCGTTCCCAAGAGCGATAACATTTAAGTTTCAAGCCTATCGTTATTGTTGTGTCCCCCATGGTTATCATACGCCATTACCAAACGTTAGCGATTGAACTCCAATGAATTCGAACTTCAGACAAGCGTCCACAAACCAGGAAATAACGTTTTCCAATGGAGCTAGGCCAGAATCTCTGCGAAGAAGAGGCTAGCACAAAGGCAGTTTGTTCAGGCAGGATGCTGGCACATTTGCCCAGACTCAAACCCACAACTTTCAGCACCTCTGATTGGGAGGCTGGCATGCTAGCAAAGGAGGTAAAGCTCTTTTAAAAGTCTTTTAAACCATGTATGGGAAACTTTAGGTTACATGTAACCCCTGTTCTCTGATAACATGAGTGAGGTATCTCACAATGGGAACGCTTCCTTGCGTGCCATTCAACGGAAGCCACAATAGCATCACGTCTGCCAATAGCAGACCGAGTCTGGGTAACCGCCCACCCTAAATAATCCCGTACCCGACTCATATCCAGCATTCGGACAGTTCTCTTTTCCTGTGCGCGAATGAGGGGAGGTCAGTGAGATACCTCACTCATGTTATCAGAGAACCGGGGTTACGTTAAGTAACCTAAAGTTCTCTTTCAAACATTCGTTTCGGTATCTCACAATGGGAAAGTGATGTACACAACTCCCGAATGCAAAACTGCCCTCAGCGAACCCACCGATATAAACCTACCGGTGTGGGTCCTCAGGCTCAGAGGTCACACTTAGGCTCAGAGGTCACACTTAGAACTACTGAAGGCACAGTAACATCCAAGCGGTAAAAACGTGTGAACGTTAATGGAGTGGTCCAGCAGGCTGCTGAACACAAGTCCTTCATTGAGATGCCCTTGAAAAAGGCCCAGGATGTAGACATACCTCTGGTTGAATGCGCTCTCAGACCTGTTGGAGGCTGTAAGCCCCTAGCTGAGTAACACATAGTCTCCACTATCCAATGTGACAGGCGTTGTCGTGACAACGGTCTTCCCTTATGAGGGGGAGCCCAAGACACAAACAGCTGATCACTGCATCTGAATGTCTTAGTCTTGCTTAAATACACATGAAGTGCGCGTAAGGGACACAGCAGATGAAGCCTCTCCTCCTCCGCGTTAGCAAAGGGGGGAGGATGAAAGGAGACCAATTCTAGTGAGGGACAGCTGTAAGCAAAGTCCAACATTTTAGGCACGAACGCCAGGTTAGGTCTGAGAACGACTTTGTTGTAGTCTGGAGAGAACTGCATACAAGCCGGGTTGACAGAAAATGCCTGTATTTCACTCACTCGTTTAGCTGACACTAGAGCGAGCAACAAAGCCACTTTATACAATAAATGTTTCATGTCCGCCTCCTCCAAGGGTTCAAAAGGCCTCTGGGCCAATACTTCCAGCACCATGGCCAGATCCCATGACGGGATCATGGGGCGCGACACTGGCCTTAAGCGCCGCACACCCTTCATGAAACGGCTTATCAGAGGGTGCTGGAATTATCAGGCTTATTGGTGGAAACGCATAAAGCAGTACGTTTGGCCACTGGTGCACTAACGCCTCCACACCCAACAGTGCACTGTTGTCTGTGAGGGAAAAGAACAGTGGACAGTGCGCGTTTTCTCGCGATGCGAAGAGATCTGACAGGAACAGTGAGGCGCATTCCCATTTTGAGATACCGAAACGAATGTTTGAAAGAGAACTGGCCTGCTAGCCTGACGAGCCAGACCCACATCAAGATGTACTGTAGGGTCTGGACACTCACCGTAGACAGGGCTCAATCGGAGGGGTGGGATAAACAGTTGTCTTTCAAATTCCCGCAATAGGATAACTCTAAACGAATCATCTTCTTGTTTTCAAGTAGCAGGATGCGTAACCTTCCCTCTCCACGCAATAGGATAACGCTAAACGAATCATCTTCTTGTTTTCAAGTAGCAGGATGCGTAACCTTCCCTCTCCACGCAATAGGATAATGCTAAACGAATCATCTTCTTGTTTTCAAATAACAGGATGCATTACTGTCGCAACTTCTGGTCGCATGTCAGTCACCATTATGTTAAGCCCTGTGATTGGGCCGCTGGTGCTGGGGGTTCTCAGCTTCCTGGCTCAATGGATCGTGCCTAGACTGCCCCGCCAGCCAAATTACATTTGCTGCCGCTAGGGGCGTCTAGATTTCTAGGCTACTGGCCTGCACTATCTTATTATAGTCTAGTATAATACACTGATCAGTCTTATGACATTGATAGGTAAAGTGAATAACCCTTGATTATCTCATTATTACGGCACATGTCAGTGGATGAGATAGATTTGGCAGGGAATGAACAAGTTGTCCTCAAAGTGGATGTGTTAGAAGTGGTGTAAGTATAGTAGGAAAAGTAGGAGAGTAGGACAAATTGGCAAGCATAATGATTTGAGCAACTTTAACAAGGGCCCAAGTGTGATGGCTAGATGACTGGGTCACAGCATCTCCAAAACTGCAGCTCTGTGGTGTTCCTGATCTGTACTGATCATTATTAAAAGTGGTCCAAAGAACTCATGACAAGGCCAAGTCTCTTTGATGTAGGCTGGCCCATGTGGTCCGATCGAGCAAACGAGCTACTGTAGCACAAATTGCTGAAAAAGTTAATACTTGTTCTTCTAGAAAGGTGTCAGAACACACAGTGCATCAGTGACAGTTTGTTGCGCAAGAGGCTGCGTAGCCATAGTAGTGAGGGTGCCCATGTGACCCCTGTCCACTGCTGAAAGTGCCAACATTGGGCACATTAGCATCAGAACTGGACCACGGAGCAATACAAGAAGGTGGCCTGGTCTGATGAATCACGTTTTCTTCAAAATCATGTGGATGGCTGAGAGCATGTGCGTTGGTTACCTGGGGAACACAACGCACCAGGATCCACTCTGGGAAGAAGGCAAGTTAGTGGAGGCAGTATGGTGCTTTGGGCAATGAGGAATTAGGTGTTTTGAGAAATCTTGAGTACTGCCATTCATGTGGATGTTTCTTTGACACATACCACCTACCTAAGCAATTGTTGCAGACCATGACCACCTTTTCAAACAGTATACCCTCAGTGGCTTCTTTGCTAAAGGCCTGCACCCTTTAGCATTTAAAAACATGATTAGATGGAATTATGAATTACGAATACAGTGGGATCTAGGGTCGTGGAGGTGGTGGTAGTTAGGTAATATAGCTACCAATCAAACAAAAACACGCCTTTTCATCCATTTACAGATGCAGGATTGATAACCAAGAAGAATATTTAATTGCAACAGAAGAAAAAAAAATAGGCTTGATTTGACAAAGACATAGAATAGAAGTGCATTTTTACTGAAAACTAAGAAGATCCATATGGATGGAAAGATTAATTTCCCAGGACAGTCACTTAAAAACAACAACAACAACAACAACAACAACAACAACAACAACAAATAAAAAACAGGCAAATGAATTTCCACCACTCCACCTGATTCCACAGCAAAACAGTATGCTCTCGTTACTTAAAATATTAATATCATATTGTGGTCATATTATATTCCCGTCACGGTTCCCTAGATCTATTATTGTTTTCAATTCATGTGTAAGCCTGTTTATCACTCCTATGTTTGTGTGTGGCTGTTTTGTTTTCAAAGTTTGCTCTTTACTGTCAAAAAAGGAAGGCATTAATAAAGCAGGCACAAAATGCACAAATTCCCTCCTGCTCGCCCGCGGCCCACCTGTCATCTCTCTATTCCCCACTAGTGGGACCCGTCACACACTTCGAGAACCACGGATCCAGGATCTTCCTAATAAACAAACGGTTGAATCTGCCATTCCCACAACACACTGAAAATCCTTGCCCTCTCTTCCCATTGGAGACCGCTTTCTTTCTTTCTTTCTTTCTTTCTTTACTTATTGGCCAATTAGGCTATTTCTTACCAGTTTGGCAATTAAATACCACAACCATATTAATGTAGGCTATTTTTCCTTAACTTCTTGTCTCCATCTCCATCTAGTTTCCTTCCAGCTCCTGCTACGTATGTGGTGCTAAATTACGTCAGTGTTTTTTTACAGTCAGGAAGTATAGTAGGCCTACTGTATATTATGCATGCTTGATGCTGAATATTCTCTGTACAGGGTGCTTAATGCAGTAGCCTAATCAAATTGCGAATTTGTGCATGTGTCTTAATTCCTTGACCGATGGGCCCATTTTTGCTAGTTCTGAATTTCCTCGCTGGACTGTGTTTTTGTTTATTCGCTCGGGTCTTTAGTGGTAGGTAGCCTATAACCTATAACTTTACAATAACTTGTGATTAACGAACGTCATTATTAGGCCTACAGTATGTGCTAAGGCTATACTTCCCGATAAACCATAGCCGATTTTTAAATTTCGCAACATTGTGTTTAAAGTTTTGCTTACTTTTTAAACTTGTAAACTGTCTCATTTTAAATTCCCAGCAGATACGGACACCCAGGAACACATCAATATGAAGAGAGGAGATGATTGCACCCTCCAAACTGGTACCGTCAGACGTTCGAGCATGATAATACTATGGAGTTTCATAACTACTGATAACGATTTACATATAGCCCAGCTTTACAACGACGACGCTAAAATAATGCCCACTGATCAGTTCAGAAACAGACTGCATTTGGACAGACATACTGGGTCTCTTACAGTCACGGATATTGCCTTCATGGATTCTGGTCTTTATAAACTTAATATTCGAGAAACACAGAACTCATACAAGGAATTCGATGTGATCGTATATGGTAAGTTTGTGGTAGGCTATAACTATATGAACGTTAATTTAGATGTCGATTGATTTGCTTCTTGAAGCATGTGTAGCTTATAATGTTATATTGCTGTAGCCTATCATAATTTGGAGAAACACTGAAAAAAAATCACACTTCAAAAAATCACTTAGTTCAACTGAGGTTAAAATGTATTGCAGTTTATTTATTTTCATTATTTCCTCTTTTGTTGATATCAAAAGAGTTCAAACATCTTTGTATGTTCTTTATCAAGAGACTGAAATTCATAATGCCTAAAAGCATTGGACTCTTTTCTAATTTATCTCACATCTCCCACATAGGCCTAAATAAAATGATAATTTAAATATTCCTTCCACTTATTGAAGGTAAAGAGTTATTTTAAACCAATATTAATCATGTAAAAAACCCAAGTCCCAAACCTATTAACCCTCGCAGCATGCAGCTATAAGTAAATGAGCCTGTGTTGTTGAGCCTTTTATGTGGAGAAATGTTTTCCTACTTTTCTTTGCAGAATTTGATTGTGACACTAGAGGATTTTAGGTCTTCCCTACTTGCTTGTGCGCCACACTTTAGTTTTAGGTCACAGACTGATGGGTGGACATTGTCCTTCAAGACTCTCTGGTGGAGAGCAGAATTCATGCTCCCAAAAATTACGGAAAGTTGTCTTGGTCCTGAGGCAGAAAAGCAGCACTTTACCATCACACTACCACAGCTGCGTTTGACCATTGGAATGATGCTCTGATTTTGGAATGTTGTGTTGGTTTGCACCAGATTTTCTAAAAAGTCCACAAAATATCTTCCTAAAAGCTTTGGGGGCCATCAAACTTTTTTCTTCTTATTGAGATGTGACAATTTGTGTCTTTGTGCTCTTTAGCTTGCGTTAAGATTTTTAGTCTCTCTATTACTGCAGTCATTAAGACTGACTTTTACTGGGTGATGCCTGATGTTCCTGTGTCATCTCAAAGATTAGAGGAGCTCCTTGAGGAATTTTGTTTGGCCCGACAGTAGTAGAAAGATTCACCATTTTCTCAGTTTATCCATTTAGTGATAATGGCTCTAACAATGGTTCACAGAGTCCCAGTGCCTTTGAAATGGCTTTTTCCAGACCAATAGTTTTCAATGTTTCTTACCTGATTTGAGATTCTTTAGATCGCTGCATCATGTGCTGCTTATTGAGACCTTTCAGCCTACCTCACATTGCCAGACACGTTAAGCATGAGAGATGGGGGGCACCTCTTCATGTTCTATAAGAGTTAATATTTATGATTATTATTAGGGGGTTGTATTTGCCTGCTTTGATTATTGATTTTTATTTGATTATAAATTACGTGTTTGTGTTCTGTTTAGATAATGCCTGGATTCAGTATGTCCAATTGGTTACTTTTCACATATACTGACAGAGGGGTTGAATAGTTTTTTAAAAACATTTTACTTAATGGTCATTCCGTGTGAATTTCAGCCAAATTTGGCGAGGTGACCCTCTCTGAAAAAATCTGAGAAACAAATCACAGGTCTATGCATATGACAATATGTATATGTTACAATATGTTTTATGTTGCAAAACATATTTGGAGCAGTTCAACTATGAACCATAAGATGGGTTTTAGATGTGTCTCTCTTCCACTGACTGCATCGTTTTAAAAGAGTGCCACATGTGGTGCAAATGGTGCTGCTGGTCCACTACAAATAAGGTGTGTTCACCACAATGCTTAAAATGACTTGAAACTTCAAAGGGCTGTCGTTTTTTTAACTATTCAAGATTTATGCGTTGGTTTGGCCTACCCTCCTTTCGGATCAAAATGAAGAGCAATGGTTTTGTGTCATCCTTGTGGGGCTAAAAAAAACTCTGACTAAACCTACAACCTGTATATGACCCAGTGTCGTTATTCGATACAATCACCCTTGATTCATTGTTGCCTCATACAACCTTCTTTAAGAGAGTAAGTAGTTTTGCTTCCCTTAATCATTTTATCTGTTGTTCTTTGACCATAGTCTAAACAACGGACACACCTACTGTATATTGTTTGTTTATGTCCTGTATTTGTGCTGAACAGGTGATGTAGGTGAACCCATGGTGACTGTTTACCACAGCAAAACAAAACTAGATAGAAACTGTTCAGTGGAGTGCAGTGTGGAGAATGGGAGAGAGGTGACCCTGTCCTGGTACAGAGGAAATGACCTGTTGAACCAGACCAGCAGTCCTGATCTCAACATGACCCTCAGAGTCCCTCTGGAGGTTGAACGCCATGACAACAGTATCTACAGCTGTGTGGCTGCAAACCCAGTGAGCAACCAGACCATTTTTCTCAACATAACTGCCACCTGCTCTGGCCCCCCAGGTACTGTAAGTCAGCATCATGTTTCTTGTTGCTTTTTAGACCATGCATGTTCAGCCTGTGACTGATTCCATCAGCAACTATTTGTAGGTAGCACTAACTACTAAATCTAATTAAAGTGATGGGGAAAAGAAGAACTCGTAGAAACTGAACTGTAACATGTAGCTAACCAGCAATCAGTAACATTCTGAACTATTACATTTTATTCGCCATGGAATACATGGATATTTGATTTTTACGTTAAATTTAAAGAAACTATGAATATTTTATATAAAAGTGAGGATTGTTGTATTGCTGTACATGTTATGAATATAATTAAATTCAATTAGGCATTGAATAGCTGACATGATTAGAGAAAGATTTTAAATAAGGAAACTAGAGCAGCTTTATTTGAAAACTGTGACGTGAGGTCAAACTGCTCAAAAGCTGTACATTTATGAGAAGTTGTTACAGTTATGCAAGCTGAGAATCATCCCCACAGCATGCTGCTGCCACCATCATGCTTCAAAGTAGGGTTGGTGTGTCTGTGGTGATGTGCAGTATTTGGCGTCTGCCAAACTTAACATAGTCTGATGGCCAAAAAGTTCAATTTTGGTCTCATCAGACCAAAGAACCTTCTTCCATTTGACCTTGGAGTCTCTCACATGTCTTTAGTTGAGATTTGACTTTTGCTACTCGCCCATAGAGCTTTGACTGGTGAAGAACCTGGGCAATAGGTGTACATATGCAAAGTCTCTCCCATCTCAGCTGCTGAAGTTTTTAACTCCTTCAGAGTTGCCTCCCCCACCATTATACTTTGTGTGTGGAGTGGAGTGTACTTTTGTATGCACTGTATATCTCATCTTTTATATCTCCTTTTACAGACTCAGACACTTCAAATAGGAGCTATTATTTTCTGTTCGTTGGATTGTTGGTTCTGATAGCATCATGTACGCTGTTCTTCTTCTTCAAAAAGATCAAGAAAACTGAAGAGAGTGAGTATTATTTATCAGTGTCAAGTGAAGATCTAGTGTGTCTGCAGCAATGGATGTTCAATGGATGTTATCATGGATATACTTTTCAAATTCACAGTGTTACAGTAAAAGTGCATTCTAAAATATTTGAACATTTCAGATCCTACTGAAGTGGAGCCCCAGTATACGGATGTCAATTATAAAGCAAAGAAGAACCAGGCAAAGGTAAGAATACTCTCAGACTATGATTGATTTGCTTTCATCATCATCATCATCATTGACTGTCAGATTTGGATAATTTATCAACTCTAATGCACCATTTACTTTTTGACTCCTGTGATATCATGTCTGCATGTAACAGCAGCACAGATAAGCTCTGTATACAAACTTCTCTCTTGTTTAACATTTTAGCTATAGATACCTAACATCAATGTGATTTTCACTGTTATAAGCCATACCGAGTGAAGTATCTAAATAAAACTCTTTTTCTATTTCTATTGTTTCTATTATTAAAGAGACCCTATGCAACTTTTTCATAGTCATAACATCGCTTAGAAATTGTTGTTTTGCTTGACTGACCAGTTTCATCGAAAACAGTAATATTGCCTACCGCCCCCAGTGTCCCTATCCGCTATTGCAACCTTGCCGTTTCTGCAGGAGACGATCGCTCCTTGTTTACATCTGGAAGTCTGAGACGCGTAAGGGACAAGAAGAACCACGCTTGCCATTTATAAATATATACATAGCCTATATATGTATAAATATACACGCTAAAGCTGTAGGGGAAGCTCTCAAGAGAAATATGCAAGCATAAAATGAGCGAAAACGAAAAGCGAAACCGAAACCGGAGATGAAATCGCCAATCCTGCATAGTTTCTCTTTAATGTATTATTCAATTAAATTTTTATGACACTCTTTGCATGTTATAGGGCATTATGCCATTTTATTATAAAAAAGGTATTGAATGTGCAAGTTCTTTTTCACAGATTTGAACAAGGCTAAATAGCAGATTTTAAAGCACTTTTCCTCTGTCGCATGCATGCTATTTGTTTATCCAACACCGACTTTGCAAACAACGATGTCCACAGACAAAGTACAGTATGTTGCATCATTTTATGAAAATATGATGTATTGCAAAATCGAAGCAAGTCAAATATATAGTTTCTTACACTGTGGATTTCTTGGGTTAATTATGAAATGGTATATTGCAACAGACTCCAGCTCCGAGCAGGATTTACCAGATATGGAAGCTGCTGGCTCATTAATGTCCACTGACACGACACAATAACATACACGAACACAACCTTTTCAAGTATTCATTCTCGTAATGAGGTTATTTTAGAAAAGTAAATGTAAATTGCATTTAGTAATTTAGTCTGTGAAACTATAGCTCTATACTTCATGCAAGATGAATAATGTCGTGGTGAATCTGATATTTTGTCTTATAGCCTATTCAGCAAGCAACTTATCAGTGGTAATGTTATTTGTTATTACAGTAAGATAAAACTAGCATGGTCTTCTATCTTCATACGAAGAGTCAGAGATCATCAGGTGATTCAATGTTAGGGGTTTCCCGCAGCCGCAAGCACAACTCTCTTGTTCGGTAACTGACCGACAAATGCGAAAGGCAGAGCTAGAATTGCAGGTATGTCCCTCCTTGGCTAACATATTCTAAAGATGGACAGGCATGCGAACTCCTCACCTTTCTGCGAAATTCGGCGTTTGAATCCAAAATGGGTGACTTTTGAAATTTAAACCTTGAAAACAACGGTGTTGGCTCAATATAAGTAAAAAGAACATTAAAAAAAATGTTATGTAGTTTTACTACAAATTGGAAAAAAGTCAGACTAAATGTGTCACTTAGTGAATGTCTCTTTCAAATGCAAATTAAATTGAATGGGCTTTTTGAATGGGCTTGCTGCAGGTGAGAGGACTGAAATCCTAGGATTTTCTTTTATTGTTTTTACAAAGTGCCATTGATACATTCTCTTTTAAAACATTTATTTGGAAACTAGTTGATTAAAGGTTTCTAATGGTGTCACTTACATGTTTCTAGGACAAAAACTAGCAGAGATTGAGATTGAGATTTTTCAAATCCCCAGGGGGGGATTTAGACTCTAGAGGGTTAAGTTCCGTGTGTGACTTGCGACTAGTGTCAATTACATCCGGATCGTTATGATTTACAATTTCGTAAGCCATGCGTAATGTAAATGTATGTTTTTTTGAGTTACAGGGCCCATCAGTAGCGTAGTCTGTGCCTACAGTTTAACGCGTAATGTGAAAACAGTTCACACAACTTTATTGGTTGGTTAAACACACTAGCACAATGCCACAATCTGTAAGTAGCCTAGGCTGCAGGTTAAAACATTTAAAACCAATTTTACAAACCTAATTTACCCTATACCCTAAAACACCACAGTGGCGCTTTAAACAAGCTAGTCAGAATCAGATCCGACCCCCAATACTGTACATACTGTAGGTTTTCCAAAGGACATGGCAGCTAAGTATTATTCATTTTTGTAAATTGTATACTTTTTGAGATATTAACAAAAAAAAACAAGCTTATTTCCATAGACTTTGCATTGAGCATTATAACATCAGAAAGGACCAATTAAACTGAGTTACACCTGTTCCAGCTGTCAACAACTCAACTTCTATGCCCCCTTTCTCTCTGCATTTCTTTCCATTCAGCTATAATAATGATACAAGGCACCTTCCACCCATATTTATCGCCATCCATTTACTTAAAACGATTCATCCATCCAGAAAATTATCTGTCGATCATCATCCATTAAACTTGCTGTCTATCAACATTCTCCAGCATCCATATCCACTTCAATAACTACCTAGCAACCTCCATAGCAACCAACACGACCAGTCTAGCAACACCCTAGCTACCATATCAAATATTCAGGCAACAACTCAGTAACCACTACAGTAATGTCACCTTAACAATCGCTATAGCATAGCAATCAATTTATTTAGCATAGCAACCACCAACTCTACCCTAGCAGCCATTTCAATTACCCTAGCAACAACCTAGCAACCACCACCAAATTGTCAACTTAGCAACCATCAGAGCAACCAATGTGATTACCCTAGCAACCAGCATAGCAACGGCTATATTTAACATGGCAGCCAACATATATACCCTAGCAACAACCTAGCAACCATCTGAATTACTCTAGCAACGTCACAACCAGCCATAGTAATGGCAACCTAGCAACTATCAAACCAATCAGCATGATTACCCTAGCAACCAGCATAGCAACCACTTTAATTAACATAGCAATCAGCATATCTACCCTAGCAACAACCTAGCAATCAATTTAATATTGTCAACCAATATTGGTTATACTGTTGCAACCATTATAGCAACCACTTGATTTTGCATAGCAACCACTATAGCCACTCTAATAACCATCTAATTTACCATAGCAACAACCTACACTATAATGCCAACCTAGCAACCAGCATAGCAACTACTTCATTTTGAATAGCCACCTCTATATCTACCCTGGAAACACCATAGCAACCATCTCAGTTACCCTAGCAACAACCTAGCGACCACTACCATAATGTCCATCTAGCAACCAGCATAGCAACAAACATAATAACCCTAGCAACCAGCATAACAACCACTTTATTCAACAACCACTCTATTTACCAAAGCAAACACCATACCTACCATAGCAACAACAGTGAATTATCTGTTTTAGCTATACATGATATTTTACATCGCATTTGTTGTATTTTCATGCACTGGTAATTCCTCTAGTTGATCAATGCAATCCTATGATTCAAGGGAATGTGCTAATATGTACATTTGCCAGACAAAATAATCTCACTGCTTGAAGAAATGCATTCAGATTTTGCATTAGATCACTGGATAATAAACACAAAGTCTCAATATTAAATCTTTGTCTGTTGTAGGAGCTGAAGTGCGAAGACACTCTGTACTCGGAGGTTAAAACCCACCAGGCTGGCAACCAGGAAGAATCTTGCTAGTTTTTATTTGTGTGTGTGTGTGTGTTTACATTGTATGAAATATTATTGCCTGAGATTTCGTTTAGGTATTTAATTATTTTTCCATGCTTATATTTTATTAAATTGTTTGTCATTGTTGTCCTGTGTGCATTTTACGTTTATGTTGTATACAGTAAATTAGCAGCATACAATTTGACAGATTACAGAAAATGCTGTTAGTGATATGGATGACAGATTACAATAAATGCTGACCACCACTACGAAACCCTGAAAAACCTGTGATATAAGCGTATTGGTCATGTGAATGCATTACTTCTGTTTATAATAGATCATATCTCAAAAGGTGTCAAATTTACTTTTAGCAGTGCCTTCTATCTGATTAAGACTGTGCTGTAATCTAATGTTTTATACTGTAAACACAGTCTCAACTGACAACTTGATCCGGATTACACCCTTATTTTCATAAGCATCTTTTTTTTATGATTGTACCATAACTCATAACAAAGCAGAAAATATGTTTAGAAGCAGGTGTAAAATATATTTGTTTTACAAAATATCATAATGTCATAGAGAGACTGGTGGAGACTGGAAAGAAGGCAAGTATAATTCTCCTCCATGTTATCTCCTCCTCCATTGCCTCTCCACTGTAGTCATTTCTTCAGTTATTAAAACAAAATATGTGTGGATGGTCAAATAAATAAAAGGCAGCAACTGCCAGTTGAAACAAGTCAGACCAGTTTTTGCTGTCTACTTTTCATATTCCACTGATGGAAGTTGATATGCAAAAACGACATTGTTGGTATAGATAGGATATAGCTTCATAAAACCATATCAACCTGCTAACAGCTGAGAGATGGCACTTGAACACTATAATAGTACCAAACATAGATTTCTGAGCATGTGGCAAAACCCCAATGAAACTCACTAATCAGAGACAATTGTGTCCCACAGGGAACAGGCGATGTTTATTGCCGTGTATGACAATGCAGTACTGTTCTTCCAAATCTTCTTATTCTTCTTCTAACCCAGCTAATTCAGCTTCAACTGCTTAAAGTTGAAGTTGCTGCTGTGTATAGTAGGGGTCTCCTAACGTTAGGACTAACGTTATGTTCAGTTATCGTTTGCAATCATTGCTCTCGTAGCTGCCTTGATAAGTTAAACAACGTTGTGACTGCATATTACTGCTACTGGACAAACTGATACCCAGCTGCTGACATCACGTGAAAATGGCTAATTCAGTTAACCAACCTGGTTAGCATGGTTAACATTGTTAGTATAGTTACCATAGTTAGCACAACTGCTAGGAAAGCTAGCAGTGTTAGCATAGTTATTATAACTGCTAGCAAACATTAGTTAAGCAACCTGGGATGTGTTTCCCAAAACCATAGCTGCTAACCTGTCAACAACTTAGTTGGTTGGCAATGGGAAATTGTATTACAACCAACAAAGTTGGCAACTTCTAATTAAACTATCTGTCTATCAACATTCATTAAATTGTCTTTCTATCAACAACGTTTAAACTATCCATATTCAACTTTTAAACTGTCTACCATACTATCAACTTTCATTAAGCTATGGAACCACCATGTCTACCCTAACAACACTTAACCACTTAACGTAACCATATCTACATGATCTGTTTTCTATATATTTGCATTTTCATGCGCTGGTAATTCCTTGGAATTGCATTTCTAGTTAAGACTTGATGTTGGAATATATTTACATTACACCCATATTGTATTTATACAGCATGTTACAGTCATCTGAAGGCCATTGCCTGTGCCAGCCTGTGACTGTCCCCTAAACAAAAATGAGACCCTGTAGCCCCTTTCACATTCACCGAATTTAACGCTAAATCAGCCGAATTTAACGTTAAGGCTGTTCCTTTCACATTGACGACACGGGGTGGGGAGTCAACCCGCCTCGGCAATCCAACCCGTCTCGGGGGGTAGTATCAGAGCCGAGCCGTGTTGAATATGAAAGGAACAGAGGTCAACCCGCTATTAGGGGTGTGTGACTGATGACGTATTTAGCCAGGCAGGAGGTTAAAATACAGGAAACACACAAGAGACTAGGATAACTTTAGCTGCTGTGTCCATATATGTGTGTCCAACAATCACGTTTTTTATGCTGAGAGTGCTCTGAACCTCCTTTTCTCAGCACTTCGGTCAAGTGTTTATTGTTGCTAGGTTACCAAAACCGTCTGCTGCCAGCAGCACCTCTGTTTAGAAAGTTTGCCTAATGATAGCTAACTAGCCAACGAGCTAACTGTCAGAGCAGAAGTTGTTCAGGACTCAGCACACTGAAATATGACTTCGACAGACAAAAGGACCTCATTTGGCATTCAAATAACATAACAAGTGGCCCGCCATCATTTCGAAGCTAAACCACGTAGAACTAGCATGACAGTTGTGTTTATCAGTTTATCTCCGAGGTCCAAGGCATGCTTAACGTCATTGTTCACTCCCAAATTGCGTGTGACGTGCTGCTAGGCAACGCCTCCCATAACTCGCCTCTGAAACCAGCTTCAGACAACCCCGGGACCAGAACACGTCTACCTTTCACATTGCGAAATCCCCTGAACCCGCTATTTCTTAAACGCTAATGTATCGTTTCTGAATGTGAAAGGGGCTTGTGTGTTTTCTCTGTTTCTCTGAAAATGCTGGGAGTAGGGGTGAGTTACGTCCCTGGTGTGTTTCGTTTTATCCTTGGTTAAATATAATGTATGTTGTTGCGGACAAAAGTGCCTGCTAATAATACTGAATGTAAAAACCTACATAAAAAAAATGTGACTTCTTGTGCGATTGCTGACTGCACCTTTAACCAAATTTAACAACAACAGCATTGCATGCCTCTCCTGTTTGGATGAAATATTGAATGTTACAACATGTTTGGACAAGCAAGGAACTTCATGTTTGAACTTGAAACCATGTTGGTAGGTTGGTATCACTATCATTTCATAACTACAGATGAACAAGCTTAGCTCAAGGGGCCGCACAAAACAGAAAATAAAAGTTATTAAATTAAAAATTAAATGTCCAGTATAAAGCAATTACAATTGCATGAATAAATAAATGCAAACGATATTTAATCTGATTTCATCATGTCTTCATCTATTTATTTTTCATTAAATAGGTCTATCATTAATAGATTACTTATGCCAGTTTTTACACTATTTTCAGCAGATATTCAGTTCTGAAAAACCTGTAGTTATCTAAAACTGTATTTTTTTTTAATTATTCATTGAAATAGACATTTTTTCATGCATACATTTCAGACCACACAGGCCCAATGGAACATTCCGCTTTCACCATGGCGCTTTTCTGGTTCTATAGTTAGATACAGTACAGATACAGACACAGTAGGTTATAAAGGTTCCCCATGTGGTTGTTGGACCTGCCTATAGATGAGAAGCGCATGGGTGTTGGGTTAAAAACCACACCAGCAACATTGCAAAGCAGAGAGAGTGTCATACTTAGCAACCGTGAGCCTTTTGTAACAATGCAACAGCTCTTTTGGTGAATGCATCTATTTTATTCACCCTCTTGATCAGACACATATCACATGCTCAAATAAGATCTATCTAATAGGAAGGAAGGGTGCAGGAAACATTTACTGTGTTTGCATAACCATGTTTATCAAGAGATGCATGTGGAAGAAAGAAATATCAGACAGTGAGAAGTCCACCATGTTTGTCTCTACAGAGAATTGTCATCTCAAAAAAGTTGCACGAATACCATAAAGATTGATATCAATAGATTGACAACTATGTACTGTACATTCTACACTTGCATTGTCAGTCATCCAGCTATTGCTAAGGTCTGCTCTCAACTTTAGGGAACCTTTAGTCTAACCTTTCATTTTAGCAATGTGGGGTTATTGTTTGAGGGAACCTATGTGTTAGTCTAAAAAAATAAAAAATAAAAATAAAAAGAGAAGCTGGCTGAGTTTCATGAGTGTTTTCTGCTCAGCTGTGGTTGGGCATACAGACAAAAAGACGAGAGGGTGGCATGCGGCAGATTAAACAACAATCTGTCACAGGCACACAGAGAATCTGGTTATACAGCAAGGATGCCAGCAAATGTTTTTTTCAGAGCTAAATGTCTGACCCTTTTCTGTATAATAAATTCTTTATTTATGAAATTAATGTAAATATACTGTACATACTGTATTCTGTATATAAATCGCATTAGATGAAAGTGTCTGCCAGATGCCATAAACACAAACATTTGTGATTGAATTAGTTTTATTTAGTAAAACGTATAACAGACAAGTGCTTGAGCCATCTTCTACAGGATGTTACTTGGTGTGACATTTTACCAACTGATGCATTTGTATGACCTTGAGGTCAAATGTGGTGGATTGACTGACAGTTGTTCTCATCAGATTTTAGGATTCAGGACAATCCCAAAAATATCTTTCTCTTATTATTTTAGACTGTAAATATCAACACCAGCATATGCTATAATATATGATCTGGGTAGCAGGATGTCAAGCATTATGACTATGCATTTGAACTAGTGTGATATCTTGTAACAAAATGTCAAATGTCCATTGGTGCATAAGACCTATCATTTATTTAAATACAGTATAAAAGTTAAATCTCTTTTCAGTTTGACCCACCTGAGGACTGTACTTTGCTGATTGAGGTAGCCAATTCTGAAGGGTGGGCTGCTGCAAGCTGAGACATAATGGGGTCAGACGGAAACATGGTGAGAGTTGAAAGAAGGTAAGTTGCCACCTATTTTCACTTGTCAGTATGTTTACATGAGACTGGAAAGATCACCACATAAACGGACTATCATTTGATACACATGGTGATATACATCACAGCTCATTAAGACATAATTAGATTAGAATTAAGGGTAAAAACCCAATTGTTTCTTAAACCTTGAATCATCAATGATTCTATGTTCAAGTTCTATCACTAGAGGACCAGCCTGCACTAGCTGGCTTGCATGCTAATTCCAGTGGACAACACAGAGCATTGGCATTTTTGACATCAAAACTGTTGTTTCTTCATTCTGCTGGTATTTCTAGGTAATTTCTGAATGTTTTAAAAAACACCTCTTTATAGCAAATGTGCAATGCAAATCACATACACTCACTTTAAAGGGGTTGTGTTGGATAGGATTTAATACCGGTGAGACACTGGGTGCCTCTCATTTGGTCTTTTATACACCCTCCCTTCCTTCCTCGATCCTCGTCCTCACTGATCTAGATAAAGAATGATGGGGCGGCAACAATGGGAAAGTCTATCCAGTGTTAGTTATATATCAGTGGGAATGAGCCTTGAGGACCGAGCATCGAGGATCAAGGAGAGATGTTGAGAGTTAAATGCGGCTCAAATGTTTAATTGCATGAGAGAAATGTACAATTCATGTAAATTCAGGATTGAATTTTAAAGGTCATCAGTATGGCACCTAAGGATATAAGTTAGACAAATATTTGGGTTCATATCATTTGTCTATCCTCCCTCCCTTCCTTCCTTCCTCCTGTCCTAGCTCCTTTAATTAATGTTGTGGAGGAATGACAGGAGGACTGAGGAATTAAGGAGAGATACCAGTATATGAGAAATTAAACGTCCTGCTCACTCACACATAATGAGGTACTGTGATACTGCACATCTAAAGATATGAATGAATATAGGCCTACAATCCATGAACAATACATGAACTTAATTTTAAAAATGTTTGCATACATGTAGTTCATGATAATTCCAACACATAGAGGACTTTTCTTGGTCTATCTACTACTTTATTGTCACAAAGACATCTCTGCGAACTTATTTGAAACTGAAAGTTGACAGATGTGGGAGGGAACTTCTTGTCAAGCTTGGACCAATTATAGCACAATTCTGACTGAAAACACTTCTGTGTAGGATACTGTTGTGTTTTCTCGTGTATCGGGCATTCCACCTCCCTCCTCGGTCTTGCCTCTTCTGGTTGCAATTAGATAAATGAGATCTCCTCGATGACATCAAGCTTTGAATGATTTCCAGGGCACGACCTGGAGGACTGAGGAGAGAAGCCGTTTGCAAACAGAGCTTTGAGATTAGATATGCGGCTCTGAAATAAACAAGCCTCTAATGCTCTCGTGTGGTAAAAAGCAGTATTGCATGTCCTTCAGCATTAGCGTGAGGTTGTGCTTTAAGAACCACCTATTTAGAAGCATTCTACAGAATTCTACCCCAAGTTCAGGAGGACCAAACACCTTTGTATTAATCCTGAATTAGGCAGCGAAGCCCTATACAGTTATGCACAGGCATGTACTCAAAGTCACAGTCATGCATGTCCCACAGCAGACAATTTAGTGTGAAAACTATACTCCTTGGTGTCCTTGTCTGGTTTGTCGCTGAACTATTTCCACTGAGCTGTTAATTCATTTTCATTGGAATGTATGAATGTATTGTCTGATGTATTGAATTAATTTTCTCAAAGGGTTTGCTATCATGATTAAGACATTAAATGAGGGCTTCGACAAATATATTTTGTGAAACCAGATATCTGATCCCAGACTAGTAGCACCCCTCCTGACATCTACATGTGGTTAGAGTGGTAGTTTTTGTGAATCTACACCGATATATATCAAATGCATTTCAGATGGCGGAGAGAAAGACATTTGGTGGTGATGCAGTGTAGGATATCATGTCATATGTCCTCTGGTTGGAGCCTGCAAACAGGAGAGAAGGTGGGCTGCAGCAGATAAAACCACAATAACGTCACACTCACATAGAAACTTGGTGCAAAGTGCAGAGATGCACACTCCCTTTGATGCCCAACTAAGCCTGTATGTGATATGTTGACTGTGGCAAGCATGAGAAGGTGCACTGTTGCCACCACAGTGGTCACCCTGGGTAGCGTGTCATACGCGATAATGGAGAGAGTGCAGCAGCAGACCAAACCACAATGGGGCCAGATGGTCACATGGTGAGACAGAGAAGCCAGACACCTCCAGATCAAACTGTAGCCTAGTTTGTTAACGATGACGTTGAGTATATGTGCATTGTAGTCTCTGTCACAACCAAACGTTAGCGATTGGGTAAAATCAGGCCCAATCGTTTCAAACTTCAACAGAGTTCATGCCTCCTGCCTGAAATCGATTCTGATTGGAGTAGGTCCAGACCTCTGTACGATATTAGTATGAGGGTTTGGTATGACCAGGCTAACCCTAGTCTTCAATCATGCTGAATCATCAACAACCAACTTTCACCATCTCACACTCTTTCAAATCATTCATTCCTGGTGATAGGATAATGAGGTGTCATTAAAAAGACAATCAAATCAAATGTATTGCTCAAATATATAGGACCCATCAGTTACTGCAAGATACCATCTAGTGGTAGGTCTTATTTCCCCTCAGATTTAGAGAGATTGCCAGAATTTGTTGTTGAGGCGAAGTACTACCTCGGTGGAGCTGGAGTGTAGTGTACGGAGCGCAGCGCCTCCATCTTAATGTCCGACAACCGCGGCTCAAACTCAATGAACAGAGTGGCTTTAGCTGTTGCAGTGACAAGGGCATAATCAGCAGTGACATGGGACAGAGAGGAGGGCTGGCGTGAGTCTTGATAGTACACAGTGACACCGCTTGGTGATTGGGTTATGCGCTTGACCTTCGAGTTCATAAAGATTGAGCAATGGAGAGCTTCATAAAAATAGCATGGTGGTGCACAATGTAGAGGAGGAACAGGGCAAGCAAGAACAGCACAGATGAATGATTTTGAATGAGTAATAGGCCTACTGATAACAAATGAATTGAACTGAAGACTGTTTAATGTTAATGCCATGATTTATGTCAAATACATAAATGCAATAATGGATGTTAGAAATTCAACAGCCAAGACTGAGAGAGAGAGAGAGAGAGAGAGAGAGAGAGAGAGAGAGAGAGAGAGAGAGAGAGAGAGAGAGAGAGAGAGAGAGAGAGAGACATGTAGATTTATACTTCACGAGGGAGACTACATAGAAGAGGTCCTTTACAAGAGGTCAACATAAGAATAGAGTTTTGTATAGTTATAGATGTCTTGATAAGTGCTCTGCAGGTGGCCCGCCCGGCAGATGTAGGCCTATTGATCATTTATCTATAACCTAATTCACGGATTGGGATAAATGGACAGACCGAATTTCCCTCTGACCGAATATTTGTCTCTTTCTCAGGTAGGCCAGTGGGATCTAGGGTCGTGGAGGTGGTGGTAGTTACTAGGTAATATAGCTACCAATCAAACAAAAACACGCCTTTTCATCCATTTACAGATGCAGGATTGATAACCAAGAAGAATATTTAATTGCAACAGAAAAGATTAATTTCCCAGGACAGTCACTTAAAAACAACAACAACAAAAACAGGCAAATGAATTTCCACCACTCCACCTGATTCCACCACAGAAAAACAGTATAGTCTCCTTAAAATATTATTATCATATTGTGGTTCCGTTTCCCGTCACGATGCCCTAGATCTATTATTGTTTTCAATTCATATGTAGGCCTGTTTATCTATGTTTGTGTGTGGCTGTTTTGTTTTCAATGTATGCTCTTCACTGTCAAAAAAGGAAGACATTAGTTATAAAGCAGCACAAAATGCACAAATTCCCTCCTGCTCGCCCGCGGCCCACCTGTCATCTCTCTATTCCCCACTAGTGGGACCCGTCCCACACTTCGAGAACCACGGATCCAGGATCTTCCTAATAAAAAACTATTGCATCTGCCATTCCCACAACACACTGAAAATCCTTGTCCTCTCCCCATTGGAGACCGTTTTCTTTCTTTCTTTACTTATAGGCCAATAATAGGCTACTGTTTTCTTACCAGTTTGGCAATTAAATACCAAAACCATATTAATGTAGGCTTAACTTCTTGTCTCCATCTCCATCTCGTTTCCTTCCAGCTCCTGCTACTATACGTATGTGGTGTTAAATTACGTCAGTGTTTTTTTACAGTCAGGAAGCATAGCATGCTTGATGCTGAATATTCTCTGTACAGGGCGCGTAATGCAGTAGCCTAATCTAATTGCGAATTTGTGCATGTGTGTTAATTCCTTGACCGATGGGCCCATTTTTGCTAGTTCTGAATTTCCTCGCTGGACTGTGTTTTTGTTTATTCGCTCGGGTCTTTAGTGGTAGGTAGCCTATAACCTATAACTTTACAATAACTTGTGATTAACGAACGTCATTATTAGGCCTACAGTATGTGCTAGGCTATACTTCCCGATCAACCATAGCTGATTTTTAAATTTCGCAACCTTGTGTTTAAAGTCTTGCTTACTTTTTAAACTTGTAAACTGTCTCATTTTAAATTCCCAGCAGATAAGGACACACAGGAACACATCAATATGAAGAGAGGAGATGATTGCACCCTCCAAACTGGTACCGTCAGACGTTCGAGCATGATAATACTATGGAGTTTCATTAGGCCTACTACTGATAACGATTTACATATAGCCCAGCTGTACAAGGACAACGCTGAAATAATGCCCACTGATCAGTTTAGAAACAGACTGCATTTGGACAGACATACTGGGTCTCTTACAGTCACGGATATTGGCTTCATGGATTCTGGTCTTTATAAACTTAATATTCGAGGAGGAACACAGAACTCATACAAGGAATTCGATGTGATCGTATATGGTAAGCTTGTGGTAGCCTATAATTATATGAACGTTAATTTAGATGTCGATTGATTTGCTTCTTGAAGCATGTGTAGCCTATAATGTCATATATTTGCTATAGCTTATCATAATTTGGAGACACACTGAAAAAAAATCACTTAGTTCAACTGAGGTTAAAATGTATTGCAGTTTATTCCACTGCTCGGTTGAGTTCCCCATTGTCCTGCGTTCTAGAAGGGGGTGCATTAACTTTAGATATACGCACGGCTATGAAGTAGTTCCAATGTTTTTGACCGTATCACACTTGAATATTAATTCGCCAAACTCGTAGTGAAGTTTAAATGCACTGTCACGTTACATACAAGCTGTAAAATACAGACGTTCAGATCATAGTAACGTTTAGCATATGACAGAGGTGTCATTTAGCTAGTTAGGTGGCAGTAGGCTAAGAAAAATAGCAATCTTTCAAAGTCAACGTTCATCAGAATCTTGGGATATGCCAGCTTGACAACGGGAGATTAGAACTAACGACTGGCTTTTGGCCATAGCAACCATCCATTTAGAACTAGTAACCGCAGTTTGAGAAATTAGTTGAAATGTGTCTGGGAAAAGTAGTTCTACAAACAAAACAGTTCTAGCGATTAAAACATTTAAATTAGCACCGGAAACGAACACAACGCAGTGGCAACAGTGGAATAAGCGGGATAATGGACTTCACGCCGTGCGGTTATTCAAAGTTAATGCACTTTTCTAGACGGAACGTCCCTCCGCTTCGCGTCGGGCCGTATCACCGTCTAGAACGTGCATTAACTTTGAATAACCGCACGGCGTGTCGTCCATTATCCCGTACTTATTCCACTGCTCGGTTGAGTTCCCCATTGTCCTGCGTTCTATAAGGGTGTGCATTAACTTTAGATATACGCACGGCTATGAAGTAGTTCCATTGTTTTTGACCGTATCACACTTGAATATTAATTCGCCAAACTTGTTGTGAAGTTTAAATGCACTGTCACGTTACATACAAGCTGTAAAATACAGACGTTCAGATCATAGTAACGTTTAGCATATGACAGAGGTGTCATTTAGCTAGTTAGGTGGCAGTAGGCTAAGAAAAATAGCAATCTTTCAAAGTTAAAGGGATATTCCGCCATTTTTGGAAATACGCTCATTTTCCACCTCCCCTCGAGCAAAACAATCGATATTTACCTTGTTCCCGTTCGTCCAGCCATTCTGTGAGTCTGGCGATACAACTTTTAGCTTCAGCCTAGCATAGATCATTGAATTGGATTAGACCATTAGCTTCTTGCCTGCTAGCTTCATGTTTAAAAGTGACTAAGATTTCTGGTAATTTTCCCATTTAAAACGTGTCTCCTCTCAAGTTAGAAAGTGCAATAAGACCAACTGAAAATGAAACCTGGCGTTTTTCTAGGCTGATTTGACATGGAACTACACTCTCATCTGGCGTAATAATCCAGGCAACTTGCAAACGTACCATAGGCGCAGTGATATCGTACGCAGCATCTGAAAATAGTCCCCATAGACAACAAGCAGTAGTAGTGCCAGTAGCTGCAAGTTGCCTTGATTATTACGCCAGATGAGAGTGTAGTTCCATGTCAAATCAGCCTAGAAAAACGCCAGGTTTCATTTTCAGTTGGTCTTATTGCACTTTCTAACTTGAGAGGAGACACGTTTTAAATGGGAAAATGACCAGAAATCTTAGTCACTTTTAAACATGAAGCTAGCTGGCGAGAAGCTAATGGTCTAATCCGATTCAATGATCTATGCTAGGCTGAAGCTAAAAGTTGCATCGCCAGACTCACAGAATGGCTGGATGAACGGGAACAAGGTAAATATCGATTGTTTTGCTCGAGGGAAGGTGGAAAATGAGCGTATTTCCACAAATGGCGGAATATCCCTTTAACGTTCATCAGAATCTTGGGATATGCCAGCTTGACAACGGGAGATTAGAACTAACGACTGGCTTTTGGCCATAGCAACCATCCATTTAGATTAGAACTAGTAACCGCAGTGTGAGAAATTAGTTGAAATGTGTCTGGGAAAAGTAGTTCTACAAACAAAACAGTTCTAGCGATTAAAACATTTAAATTAGCACCGGAAACGAACACAACGCAGTGGCAACAGTGGAATAAGCGGGATAATGGACTTCACGCCGTGCGGTTATTCAAAGTTAATGCACTTTTCTAGACGGAACGTCCCTCCGCTTCGCGTCGGGCCGTATCACCGTCTAGAACGTGCATTAACTTTGAATAACCGCACGGCGTGTCGTCCATTATCCCGTACTTATTTATTTTCATTATTTCCTCTTTTGTTGATATCAAAAGAGTTCAAACATCTTTTCAAATTTTGTCATCAAGGCTTGTGCTTGTGCAGTTGCGGTTGTGACATTTATAAAAATTGTAAAAGTGATGTTTGTGATCTGCACACTCATTGTATCCAAGTAGGCTTGGACTAGGCCTAATCAAAATCTCTTGTTTTGTGGGCAATATAGGCTTACAAAACGGCCCCCCCCTTTTGGAATGTATGTTCTTTATCAAGAGACTGAAAGAAATTCATAATGCCTAAACGCATTGGACTCTTTTAAAATGTATCTCACATCTCCCACATAGGCCTAAATAAAATGATACTTTAAATATTCCTTCCACTTATTGAAGGTAAAGAGTTATTTTAAACCAATATTAATCATGTAAAAAACCCAAGTCCCAAACCTATTAACTGCGTTGTACCCTCGCAGCATGCAGCTATAAGTAAATGAGCCTGTGTTGTTGAGCCTTTTATGTGGAGAAATGTTTTCCTACTTTTCTTTGCAGAATTTGATTGTGACACTAGAGGATTTTAGGTCTTCCCTACTTGCTTGTGCGCCACACTTTAGTTTTAGGTCACAGACTGATGGGTGGACATTGTCCATCAGGATTTTCTGGTGGAGAGCAGAATTCATGGTCCTAAAATGTATGGAAAGTTGTCTTGGTCCTGAGGCAGAAAAGCAGCACTTTACCATCACACTACCACAGCTGCGTTTGACCATTGGGATGATGTTCTGATTTTGGAATGTTGTGTTGGTCTGCACCAGATTTTCTAAAAAGTCCACAAAATATCTTCCTAAAAGCTTTGGGGGCCATCAAACTTTTCTTCTTATTTAGATCAGATGTGACAATTTGTGTCTTTGTGCTCTTTAGCTTGCATTATGATTTTTGCTAGTCTCTCTATGCAGTCATTAAGACTGACTTTTACTGGGTGATGCCTGATGTTCTTAAGATGTCTGCCTGTGTTCCTGTGTCATCTCAAAGATTAGTCCGATATGCTCCTTGAGGAATTTTGTTTGGCCCGACAGTACTAGAAAGATTCACCATTTTCTCAGTTTATCCATTTAGTGATAATGGCTCTAACAATGGTTCACAGAGTCCCAGTGCCTTTGAAATGGCTTTTTCCAGACCAAGTTTTCAATGTTTCTTACCTGATTTGAGATTCTTTAGATCACTGCATTATGTGCTGCTTATTGAGACCTTTCAGCCTACCTTACATTGCCAGACACGTTAAGCATGAGAGTGACCCTCTCTGAAAAAATCTGAGAAACAAATCACAGGTCTATGCATATGACAAAATGTATATGTTACAATATGTTTTATGTTGCAAAAATTATTTGAAGCAGTTCAACTATGAACCATAAGATGGGTTTTAGATGTGTCTCTCTTCCAATGACTGCATCGTTTTAAAAGAGCGCCACATGTGGTGCAAAGTGGTGCTGCTGGTCCACTACAAATAAAGTGTGTGAAATACCAAAAGAGACAACAATGTTGCAAGTTTTGCAAAAGGATTGTTCACTACAATGCTTAAAATGACTTGAAGCTTCAAAGGGCTGTCGTTTTTTGACTAAGATTTATGTTTGGCCTACCCTCCTTTCGGATCAAAATAAAGAACAATGGTTAAAATCTGTAAGAAAAAAAAAACTCTGACTAAACCTACAACCTGTATATGACCCAGTGACGTTATTCGATACAATCACCCTTGATTCATTGTTGCCTCATACAACCTTCTTTAAGGGAGATAAGTAGTTTTGCTTCCCTTAATCATTTTATCTCTTGTTCTTTGACCATAGTCAAAACAACTGACACACCTACTGTATATTGTTTGTTTATGTCCTGTATTTGTGCTGAACAGGTGATGTAGGTGTACCCATGGTGACTGTTTACCACAGCAAAACAAAACTAGATAGAAACTGTTCAGTGGAGTGCAGTGTGGAGAATGGGAGAGAGGTGACCCTGTCCTGGTACAGAGGAAATGACCTGTTGAACCAGACCAGCAGCCCTGATCTCAACATGACCCTCAGAGTCCCTCTGGAGGTTGAACGCCATGACAACAGTATCTACAGCTGTGTGGCTGCAAACCCAGTTAGCAACCAGACCATTTTTCTCAACATCACTGCCACCTGCTCTGCCCCCCTAGGTACTGTAAGTCAGCATCATGTTTCTTGTTGCTTTTGGACCATGTATGTTCAGTGACTGATTCCGTCAGCAACTCTATTTGTTTGTAGCACTAACTAAGACCACAAAGTCTTATTTTTTTTTATCAATTTAGAGCTCTGTAGCTTAAAGGAATTATCCAGAGTAAAATGCACTTTAGATCAATTTACAGATGATTGGGAGTACCTACGTTGAGTTGACATCAAAATTATGTCATTCGGATGTGTTTTGAGAAAGTTCAATTTCACCGTTTTTAGCCAAAACTCATTAGCCTGGAAGTGACCAGGGAATGTCATTTCACCTCTACAAAACGCTATTATTATACCTCTTCTACAGCTCCAAACAACATTACACTCACGTGGTAGAGAGCAGAGGGTGGCCTTTGGTGGGAGATATTCTGGGGAGAATAGAAAGAGTGGGGTAAAGAGTGGGGGCTACATTTGAGGAAGCGGCATCGGCATCATCCTCTGAAGACCTTCCAGCATAAGGGAGACCGCCCGTTCGGTAGATCTTGCGTTAGACTCCATCAGAGTCTCCATCATACGCTGCTCCTGCTGCTGCTGTTGTACCATCTGGGTTGACATCCATTCCTGATGCTGCTGCTGTAGCCTCTGCAGGTGGATGTAGTGCTCCTGTACTGTCTTTGTAATTTTAGGTCTTTTCGCCAGTCTGGTGGTTGTGCCTGGCACAAGAAAAGGAGCAGGGTTAAAGTGTGTTAAGTGCAGGTGTTGATAATGGTAAGGGCAAGATATGTGACTGTGGAAGGGGAGACAGGGATGCAGGAGTTGGGTGGGACAGAGGGTACAGAGGGAGTTGGGGAGGTGTATGAGTGTAAGTGGGGTTGGTAGTGATGATGACCGAATTGGTTAAGGTTGGCAGGACTGCGTGAGTGAAGGGAAGTAGCAATTTAGATAAGGCCTCAAATAGCTGACATAATTGGATAAGGACTTCTGATAATAATTTCTGAACTGTTAAGAGCACATTTATTTACAAATCGTGACATGTGAGTTCAAAAGTGCTCAAAACCTGTGTTATAAGTTTTCCAGAAACTATTACACAGTTATGCAGGTAGTTGACTGACTAGATAAGCTATAACTCTTTGTTCATCTCCTTTCACAGACTCTTTGACTTCAAACAGGAGCTATTCTTCACTGGATTGTTGGTCATTCTGACAGCATGCTGTGCTGTGCTGCTGTTCTACCTTATAAGAAGACTGAAGGCTAATAGTGAGTAGCCTAATATTCATGAATATTGTCAGGTGAACATCCTTCTGATGTTTACAGCAAAGGATGTTCATTTTTTTATAGATACATTTGTTAAATTCAGTGCTAACAGTGCATTCAAACATATTTTCACATGTTGTGTAGATCCCTCTGAAGTAGAGAGCCACTACGTAGATGTAAATTATAATGCAACAAAAATCCAGGCAAAGGTAAGCATATTTTCAGACTATTATATGGCTGTTTCACTATTTCTTTTCCATCTTGGTTGACTGTCAGATTTGGATCATTTGAATGTTCCAACTTCCATTGACATTTGGACTCATGCAATCCAATCCAATCCAATCCACTTTATTTATATAGCACAATTTAAACAAACACAATGTTTCCAAAGTGCTGTACAACCACAAAATGAGGACAACAACAGATATGTGATATCATGTCTGCATGTAACAGTTTCACTAATAAGCTGTGCACAACACTGGTCTGTGGCTTCTCTCTTGGTTTTTTTAGCATGGGATATTACCAAACATCAATATTATTTACACAGTTATAAGCCATGGCTAAATACAAATCCCTTTGGGTAATTAGTAGTTATTAATCTTTCTTTTTTTGTGAATCCCACCTATGTGTCCTTTCAGATTTTTTTTTTTTAAAAAAATAACAGAATTCAAAATCATTAAAGCAACACACTAAAGCATTTTTTGTACCTTAAAATAATGTTTCCAAAATCATTTCAGTGGTTCATCAACTCGTAACAGGGTGAACGGCACTTTTGCATTCACTTTACAGCCCTCTATCGGCTATAACTGGACTAGTACTGTATGTAAGTTTACCAGATCGGGTAGCAGATCTGTAGTTCAATGGAATGGGACATTAAAAAAAAACTACAGATTTCACTTGCTTCGATGTCCCAATATAAAATCATGCAACCTACTCCACCTTGATTGTGGACATTATTTGCAAAGCCAGTGGATAAACAAATAGCGTGCATGTGGCAAAGGAAAAGTGCTTTAGTGTTGCTTTAATCTGTGCTGTTCTTGTTTGCCCTGTTCCTCCTCTACATTGTGCACCACCATACTATTCAGCCTCTTCCCTCCACTCCCCTCTGGCTTCGGAAGGGAAACCCCTTTTAAAAGGAGTGAGCTGATTTCCCATGATTCAATTCAATTCCATCTTTATTTCAGACTCACAGGAGGGTCCATAGCATATATTAAATAAGATAAATAGAGTAGAATACAATTAAATAAAAGATGTATGAAACAATCAATTGAAAGATGTATCAAACAATCAATTGATCAATCAATCAGTCAATCTACAGTATAGTTTCTCACGCCAGTGTTCTCCACACACAGCTATTTCTAGAGCTGAATACTCCTGTGCAGGTAGTGTGGGTAAACTCCAAATAATTGTTGTGATTTGCAACAGTTGCATGAAAAGATTAAATAAAACATTGAACTGGGTTTGTCCGCTTCGGAGATGGTATTGTTTTGGTCCAAGTCTAATGTGGTTCCTTACATTTTGTATTTTGTAGTGCACTGTATGGATTACAGGGGTGCATGTATGCAAATACTGTTTATTAGCATTTCAGTTTTGAGGACATGACTGAGATTTGCTCTCACATTTGTGTGAGAATGTATATCAATATTTTAAACAAAACACCAGCTCTTCAAAAAATATGACAGGCGAGGCAATGCACATTTTGCTTTGTGGTGGAATAAAGAGATTTGGCCAAATGGGTAAATAGCAGATTTTAAACAAACTAATCAGATCTGATACCCAATGAATTAATACATGTAAACCTATTATTCAAGGGATATTGTCAGGAAAATCTTCCCAATATTATGACACAAGAACCACAGACAAGTAGTATAATTTTCAGTATACTCTGGCGCCAAGAGGAGAGACATAGAGAGGAGGTGCTTTACCTCTCCGAAACAGTCTCTGAGCTCTTGGACGCAAAGAGGCTCTTTTATTAAAGAAAAGCAGAGAGCAAAACAAGTCAGCATGACCTTGGTCGAAACCTCCCTAAAATCCTCCTCTCGCTCATGCCCAGTTTCTTATCTGCAGGTGCATAGCGTTCCTGTGAGGTTCCCGTGTGAAACTGTGAATAGCAACTTTGAACACACAAATGAAGTTCATAATGATAAATATATACATTTCTTTGTCAGATATAATGTGGTAAAGTGTTATTGAGTGTGCAATTGCAAATTTATATTTTGATTTAGAAAAATGGACCTCACTGTTTGGATATTTGGTTTACCTTGTAATCAGTATAAGCCTCATATTAAATCTGATGTGCATTTTCTGTTGTAGGTGAGACATGAAGGCACTCTTTACTCAGAGGTTACATACATGGCTGGCATCCAGGAAGAGTCTGGCTAGTTTTGATTTGTTGACGTTTGTTTGCAGAGTGTAAAAATGTATATGACAGAATGTTGTAAGTCTTTACTGCCTACATTTCCCTTTTGTGTATCTTCAGTCATTTAATTGTTTTGCCATGCCTACATTTTGCCTATCATGCCTAGATTGTCATTGATCTGCATATATTTCAGTTAATTTACCCGTATGTTGTATACAGTAGCCTATGTAAAGTATGGTAGCAGCATATTTGACACAATAAATGCTGTTAGTGATATGGATGCATTGCTTATACTAATAGATCATTTAGTTGTGTGAACTTGTGTCTATTGATATATTGCATCCAATTACACTGTATAGACTATGATGTTATCTAAAATGTTCAGCAAAATAATTATAGTATAAAAAACTCACATAACTCTAAAAGGTGAAATCAGGGAAAACATATTTACCTTGACTGTGTTGAATAAGGAGAGTTTGGTACATGGCCACAAATCTCTCATGAGCGAGATTAGTATGAGGGGGAGCTTGATATATTTTTAAACATTCCTACAGTACAATGTTACATTACAACAAGTAAGGGATAATCAACGACGCGCCGTGCGTTTATAGGAAAATAATGCACGTTCAAAGTGGTAATAAGGTCCCGACGCCGCAGGCACTTTGATAAGTGCATTATTTTCCTATTTTCCTTTTGTCCATTACCTTAGTCATGTTAAAGTGATGTCAACTTAACCATTCCATCAATCACATTTGTGCACAGTCAAGTCATACAAATGTGTGCATTGATAATGATCACTGCCTTAAGACAATTCAAAGAGCCCAAACTCTGGGGTTTAATGTAGGCCTGAGGAAACACTATTATTGACCCAAATCAATGTCACAAATGGATAAAACAATGTGGATATGGAATATGGCATCTTCAGCAACGTAATTAAATCGGATCTGAAAGGCCTTCTACAGTATATAACATCATTCAGTTTCATATTTCATTTAGCTTATGCGCTCCATTTTTGGTCAGGTTTTGGTGCAACGGCCGTTGTTTCACACATACCTTGTTTTAGACCACATAGGCCCAATGGAACATTCCGCTTTCACCATGGAGCTTGTCTGATTCTATAGATAGACACAGTAGGTTATAAAGGTTTCTCATGTGGTTGTTGGACCTGCCTATAGATGAGAGGCACCTGGCTGTTGGGTTATAAACCGCACCAACAGCAAAAATAACATACTTTATGCAACCGTGAGCCAGTTGTAACAGCTCTTTTGGTGAATGTATTACCGGCCTCTAAGTCTAGGGGAGCTTGGGGCACAGCACAACCACGTTCCCTTGCTTGATCTTAAAACACAAATAGAACGGACAAGGCAATGTTCAGGTGTTGCACACTGGCACTCCATTTATTCATTAAAAAAATGCTTTCAGCAGAAATGCTTAGATATTCAAGGATATCCAACAATGTTCAGACACACCCAACACTGAATATCATAACACACTAAATCATTAACATCTTTGACAAGAATAAGTATATGCGATGAGAATAAACAACATTCAGCAACCAATTCATCCATTTGTAACCTCACTAAAAAGCCAATGACCACATGGTTAATGGTGGCAACAAACATTTGCTTGAATTAACATTCATTTCACTTGACTAAGAATAAAGTAAAGTAACATTTAATACATTAACCAGTAATCTCTACAAAGCAACCTTAGATGGCAACATTAAGATTAAAATGAAACATACCTTAAAACACAATGAGAACAGACAAGGCAAGATTCAGGCATTGCACACTGGCATTCAACATTCCTTCTTCTCTGCCAGCTACAGTATGTAGTACCTGTCCCCCATCTCCATCCCTCCCTCCCATCTACAAGCCTGGAGACCCTGTCCCAGAGATTTTCCCCGACAGCAAACTGGATGTGTGCAATGTATACCATGTCAAATTGTGTCAATACTAAAACATGCAAACATTTTAATTGAAAATCTTACTCATAAGAATGAAAAATTATTACTGCAGAAACACACAATACATTTCCTCTTTGAACCCCCAGATAATGGCATCTAGTGGACATTAGGGACTGGATGACCTTGACTTTGCGGATGACCTGGCCCTTGTCTCCCACTCCCAGCAGTGGATGCAGGAAAAGACCAGCACCGCCGCAGCCAACTCCACTCATCTTGGCCTCAACATCCACAAAGGAAAGAGCAAAGTCCTCAAGGTCAACACCAACAACACAAAGCCCATCCTGCTGGAAGGTGAGGCGCTAGACGAGCTGAATAACTTCACCTACCTTGGCAGCATTGTCAACAAGCAGGGTGGAGCTGACACAGATGTGAGAGTGAGTTCTCCAACTAAAGAATATCTGGAGTGCAAGAGACCTGTCCACATAGATCATGGTCTTCAACACCAATGAAGTAAATTCTGCTGTATGGCACCAAAACATGGAGGACCACTGTTTCCACCACCAAGAAGATCCAGACTTTTATAAAAACCTGTCTATGGTGCAATCTCAATATTCGTTGGCCTGATGCCATCAGCAACGAGGAACTCTGGCAACGCACAAACCAAACGACCTGTTGACGAAGAAATTATTCAACAGCGCTGGAGATGGTCAGGGCATACCCTTCGCAAACCTGCGTCGAACATCACCAGACAGTCTCTATCATGGGACCTGGAAGGGAAAAGAAAGAGGTCGACCACGAAACAGTTGGTGACGAGACCTTGTGCAGACGCCAAACGCACAGCCCACAGTTGGGGACAGTTGGAGAGAGTTGCCCATGACCTACAGCTATAGATTTTACAACACACCTCATTCAGTCAGTCTGCTGTTTTCTCTTTCCCTGTTCCTCCGACAACAGATTACTCGCTTTCTGCTTCTTTTTTGTTGGCTCTGCCATGACAAATCAAAGTTCAACACTGTTTTTTTTTTCTGTTCACAGACACTAGGGGGAAGCAAGACAGCCACCATTCAACCCGATAAAAAAACATATAACGATTCCAATGACTCCATGACTTAAGGTAAATGAAGCTAAAAAAATGAGTATACCAGGTAAGTAAAGTAAATTTTGCTGCAGCTGGTTTGTGGCGCAAACAGGTAGATAATTGGTTATCATTCAAGCAGTAGTGGAGTTTGATACCCATGTGGAGTTAATAATAGGCTAGTTAGGCTTATTTTGGTGGCACTTTCATGGTCCAGTGCATGTAGCCTACTACAGACAATCTGACACTTCCAAGGCTGACAAATCGTGTTAGGAGCATCACAAGCATTTCTATTTGAACCAGGAGTTAAACAGACAAATCTGTCACCAATTCAGAGGCTGAACACATCTGCAAAAGGGGGGGGGGGGGGGGCAGTTATGTTAACCTCAGAGGCAAAGTCAACCATTCAGCCAGTTAACATGATAGCCAGTTACCGTATAATACCAGTATTACATGGCAATGATTTCGGGATGGCATGCATCGTGATACTGCTCATTATTTTAATGTATTATGGTAAGCAATCTTATATCTCATTTATGCATGGTTGGTTTATAATTTTTAATTGAAAAGTTGTAGGCTGACCTAAATGTCTTTCATTCACTTTACATTAAGATAGCCTATGACGCATTCCAAGGCACTCATCATAACTATTATAAACTGCGAAGCCTACAAAGTCATAGAATGCATACTTAGAAGTAGAGACACGCAAAAACCTTGTAACAGCTCAACCAGCTTATGTAAACAAAAGAGCAACTTTTAGGTCTTTATATTTAAACATAAATATAATATAATATTGGCATGACACTAGCATCAATGACTGCGGAATAAGTTGAACCAGTCACAAACAAAGTATGCAAACTGGAATTAAGCATCTCAATTTCCAATATGTGTGGGCTACCTTAAATGGCTCCTGTCATCTCCATTTTCATTCACAGATCTAATTGCTTCTTTAGAGAGTGAAAAAAGGAGATTAACAGCACAAATTGGAGAGACAGTTGTCCTTCAGCCTGAAATCCCTAATCTGAAGACTGACGATCTGTTCGTGTGGAGGTTTCAACTGTTCTGTATATGGTGAGTGACTTTTATTAATAACATTTAGAGTTAGTGTAATACTATACATAACATTAAAAGCAGCAAGATGTATTAATATTGTCCTCACTGAATTGTTAAAGGAGTCATAGAATTCAAAACCACATTCACCTTGTTACTGTTGAATTTAGGCTGCGAGCAGTGTCCAAAGGACAACACCAAAGACTTTACCGCGCCCCCCGCCTGCTTTCGTATGCAAATTGGGAAATAGAAACAGCCGTGTTGAAATGCTCCAATCTGAACAGAGCTCAGATAACACGTAATAGGCGCCCATCCCCCTTTAGATACACCCCTCGGCCCCTCTCATTTGCATACCTTCGATTAATAATTCTTGTTAAACTGCTCTTACGATGCTAGTATCTAGATATGTGGTCTATGGCAGAGACGTTGTAATGCTAGCGTTATTACAGCTAACTTTGGAGAGTTACTATACTAAGAAATGTACTGATAAAACTTACCAATCTAACACATTCATTCTGTTGGGGAATCTGCTGCACTTCATCTTCGTCAGAACCTTCTTCTGACTCGGTTTATACATGTACGGCTGTATTCCTTATTTAAATCCATTGTTGATAGCTTTATCAAAGACTTTGGCTTTATTTACCAGCAGTAAACGTAGTTTCACTTTGCTCTAGCTTCAGACCGGTGGATTGAGCCAATCAACTTTCAGGACATGTCGGCCAATAGACCAATCAGCGCGCATCTCATTTGAATATTCATTAACTTGCTGAGTGGGCGGGAAAAACAAACTGTTTCATTGCAAGGCTTATTTATGACCTTGTATTAGGCGATCTAGCAGTGCTCCTGGAGCGTTTTCAGCCCCACAAATTTACATATGACATTATTTAGGCTCAAAGATCAATTTGTAATGGTCAAAAAATGCGTTCTATGACTCCTTTAAGTTTGTATTTTCATGAATAAATAAGCTATGCATTTGTGTATTTACCTGACAAGCTCCTGTCTCAGCACCCAACATCATCAGTAGAGGAGATTCTCACCCCAACACAAGGACCATCACTGGGCCTGAGAGCCGCGCTCTGTCAAGGCCGGAATCCCAGTCCAGCTCCAGCTGTCAGGTGCTGTGTTCTGTGAAGAATGACAGAGAGGTGTCCCTGTCCTGGTTCAGAGGGAATGACATTCTCAACCAAACAAGCAGTCCTGATGCCAGCATCACCCTGTCCCTCCCTCTGGATATAGATGACCAGGAGGACACGGTCACTTACAGATGTGTGTCTGCTAATCCTGCCAGCAATTACACCACTCACCTTGACATCCCTGCAGTGTGTCCTTATAAGAATCAAAAAGGTTTGTCAACTACTGAGTTGTATGAATTTGTCATGGCAAAAAATTGCAAGTTTGTCTGTTTGTGTGTACTGCTAAACTACAAAGTTCAGATAATTTCTGAAGTGGACATTTACTGGAAGTGGACATTTACAATTCATTTTAAATGTGACACATGCAGTTACAAGTTAGTTTGGCAATTAGCCCTTTTCACGGTGATGTCAGACGAAGCGTTGCTGGGTGTCCTCCGGCATGTCCAGCCGCCCAATACTACAGAAGAAGAAGAAGAAGTATTCATGGGTTTCATCAGGTCCCTTTCCACAGGTGTATACAATCAAGCACCATGCAGTGCATTGATAATCAAGGTGCTTGATGTATACACCTGTGGAAAGGGACCTGATGAAGACCTTCTTCTTCTTCTGTAGTATTGGGCGGCTGGACATGCCGGAGGACACCCAGCAACGCTTCGTCTGACATCACGTGAAAAGGGCTAATACAAGCACATTGTAAAACAGGTGAGTCTGCATTTTCTTAAAAAAAAAATATTGAAATCTTTTTTTGTCTTTCAGGTCCTTCAGACCGCAAACTGTGGTATCTTTTAGTACCATTCGGCTTTTGTGTTACAATTGTATTTTTGCCCATAACAATGTATTTGAAGAGGAAAAAAGAAGATAATAATAGAAGCTGTACAGGTGGGCATGGATGCATGACTGCTTCTTCTTTAAACATATATTGTTAAGTGCATTCCTATTCACCAACAAATCAAACTTGAATGTTTTTCTCAGATCAGAGTCAGATCGTCTATGAAAAGGTACACCCCGCTGATGTGAAACACGCTCATACAAAGGTATACAACATCAAGTGATTTGTACATTGGGTGTGATTTGCTTATGCTCCCCATATCACACATAGTAAGGCAAGTTTATTTATATGGCACATTCACACAGGGGTAATTCAATGTGCTTTATAAAAAAGTGATGAGTAATAGTACATAAAAACATTAAAAGGTGTTAGGAAAATCTTCCCAATATTATGACACAAGAACCACAGACAAGTAGTATAATTTTCAGTATACTCTGGCGCCAAGAGGAGAGACATAGAGAGGAGGTGCTTTACCTCTCCGAAACAGTCTCTGAGCTCTTGGACACAAGACAGTGCTTTTATTCAACAAGCAGTTCAAACACATGAGAATGACCTTCAGTGAGAGCTCCATCCTAACTCCCTAAATGTCTTATCTTTACCAGGTGCATAACTTTCCTGTGAGTCTCCCAAGTGAAACTGTGAATAACAAGTTATGAATAACAACTCTGTGAATGACAACTCTGAACACATATGAAAGTGTGGATTATAACTTTGACGCACACAAGTGAAGTTAATAATGATAAATATATACATTTCTTTGTCATTTCCCTCCTGTTTATCATTAGTAAACTTCACAATCATTTGTTCCATTGCTACATACTGTAGATTCAACCATAAATCAAATCAAAGCGTGTAGTAATTATTACCAACTGGAATAGCAAGTTTCAAACCTTTTGATGGAAGCGAAAACCCTACCGGAAAACCTCAGTCATGATTGATCTTATTTTGAGGAGAAAACCGTTGAAGGAAAAATTCTTCCATTACCCTGCTATAGCAGCGGCACTTGTGTACACAAGCAAAAGGAGAAAAACTCACCTTCTACTACACATATGCTTTTCCCAGCCCCATATTATCACATCAATCAGGCAAGCAAATTCACATCAACATTTTGATGGGCTATATGCAATGAGGGCTAGTCCTCAAATAATCAAAGCTTAATTCTACAAAATGTAGGGCTACATTCTAAACTTCACTGATAACACCTGTAGAGAGGCAAACTCCCCACCGGCACAGAACCATCTCTGAAAAAACACAGTGGGAATCTTGTTCTAGGTTTAACAGTGGCATACAGTAAGGGGTCAATGTTACACTACACTTTATGTACTTCAAAGGGTGTGTCACTGCACAAGGTTCACAGATCATGTTAATACCATTTTTATGTATTGTCATGTGGGATGAATTATAAGTCATCTTTGCCAGACTTCCCTTCACCTATACACAAGCTCTGTCCATGAGGAATTGTACGGCTGTTAAACGGGAATGATAAAAAGATATTGGCATCAGAGAACACACATAGCAATCAGACACATTATTCAAATCAGCCAGCATTTGAGCATAACGATACCATGAATTTAAGTGATACACATGTGTGATGTAGGTATGCACATACTCTGACAAAATCAATCTCTTTTTTCCGGCTTCCTTTGTCTTTCAAGAAAAAAGTCTTTGTTCAGTCCTTAACAAAATTGTCAGCAAGGTGAGAATGATAGCCGCTCCCAGGACCATCCTCCACACTAAAAGTCTGTTATCTCAAGGCATCGTCACTAAGCTTAGGAGGATCCAAAATCTTCACCGACGTTGAGACGACTAGATTCTAAACCTCTAATCCCCTTTGCAGTCGGGCTTCCCCTCCTCAGCGGTTGACTGAACCTTACAGTGAGAGAGATGCGTCCAGCAGTCCGGCCCTCCACCTTCACTGCAGTGGGTGTAGATAGGATGATTCGGTGGGGTCCTTCCCAACGCGAGTCAGACCAGCACTTTTTCTTTATGACTTTGATGAACACCCAATCTTCTGGTTTCACTCTGGGATCCTGTGGAAAAACAGAGAGAGAGGGAGCAGTATCCGTGTCCACATATTCCTTTGAACACAGTGTTTTAATTAGTTGTTCCACTACTCCTACATCAATACAGTATATGATGCACTGATAACAAACATTTTGTGAGTAGTTTGTAAATCTATACGTTATAGTGTTTGTCTACTAGTTCACACATCCCTCCTGTTGAGACATGGCTCTGCCCATGACTCAAAATTGCTACCCATTTGTACATTGATTTCAGCAATGTAAGACACAGCAAAGGCATATTGGCTGTCTGTGTATATTGTCACTTTCTTTTTGGCAAAAAGCTCACATGCTACCTGTGCAGAGCATGTGGCAGACAAAAGTTTAACTTCTAATTTAGCAGTTAGTCACTGCATAAGCTGCTTTGTTTACGCCATATTTAATGTGTGGTTGTGATAACAATACTGTCATACGAGATAAGAATGTCATGTTAGTTTGTAACAGCAGTAGGGAGACGGCAGTTGGGATTTTCACAGTCAATGGGTGAAAAAAACACAACTCCAGCAGAATTTAAATATCTAATTTAAATGTTTAGTTTAATATGTAGGCTTTCTTTCTTCACTTTCTTAGTCATTTAAACACACATCAGCTCTAGTCTAGAAATTCCTCACACATTTCTAGCTCTTCTCCTTCTCCACTTACATACTGATCACTATCGTATCTTTGTTCTTTCTCATCTTCGGTGGCGCAGTCACGAGACCAATGCCCGCGACCCCCACACCAGAACCAGTTGTTGCTATCATCACCTTCATTTTCATAATCTCTCTGTTCTGACCCATTTCTGCCTTGTAATGCCATCACAAATGCTTCCACTACTTTCTCTGAGTCTTTCTTTTCTCTTACTTTCTTTTTATTCTTCACTGTTTTCTCTGCATGTTTAGCATGTTCCATAAAATCTGGCAGTTCTGCTGTTTTGAAAGAAACAAAATATTTCTCTATCCAGCCTTTTATCTCTGGTCTGAAACTCTGGAGTAGTGCTTGTTTTAATTGCTGTCCATAAATTCTCTTATCTTCTGCACTCTCTGACTTCAGGCCGCTATAGGCTTTGAACACTTTTTCAAATCTGTCTCTAAACTCTCAGACATCTTCATTATCTTTCTGTGTGGTGGCGTGTATTTTGGTGTATTTGCAATGTTTTTTAAACACGTCTTTACATTTATTCTCTAGGCTTTGGACTTGTTGATTTAAATCCAGAGAACCAGGCGCATACGCTGTACCAGCCTGATGGGCTACAAAGCTATCTTTAACACGGCTCCAATCAGAGCCCATTTTAAAGCGGAACATCCTTTCGACCTCGAAACCATTCAGGTGGTAGGCCTACACCGCTATTATGTTTTTCATTTCGTCGCAAAATTCTTCAATTTGGGCTTTATGAGATGGAATTCCCTCCACTGCTTTTTTTTTTACGTCGTCCTGTGTCCATGTCCTATAGACATACATTAACCGTGGATTATTTTGACCCTCAGCCACGTCTGGCTTAAATGTTGGATTGGGCAGTTCTACCATTGGAAATGCCTCCACCGGAGGCGGCGGTGGGGGCCAATTTGGAGTTTTACCGTAATCATCATCATCGTCATACAGGTGCACTTCTGCATGGCATGATGATAATTTTGGTTTTAGTTTGCAAAGTCGAATTTATTTTTTCCATCGTAATAGCCAATTTTCAGTTCCTGGATAGACTCTAGCTATGAATTTGGCATCGCCTTTCAAAAGTTGTCCTTTATCTTGAGTATTCTCCATTTTGCACAAATAAGAGATTGTTCTGTTTCGTCCTCTTAGGGCAGGGGTCGGCAACCCAAAATGTTCAAAGAGCCATTTTGGACCAAAAAAACAAAAAACAAATCTGTCTGGAGCCGCAAAAAATGAAAAGCCTTATGTAAGCCTTATATGATGGTAACACAGGCTGTAAGTGTATATATCTATATTAGCCTACTATCAAAATGACTAAGTAGGCTACAACGAGGCTACATAATGAGCTTTCATGATTAAATGTTTTTCCCTACAGCGAATCTCGGAGAGAATGACACACCACGTGACTACTCCGCTGGTGCTTTAAGTTCAACTTCGTGTAATCACCATCCGTGAACCGTTGTTTTCCACGTTTTAATATCTCTCAGGCTGCAACAAAATTTCTCCAGAAGTAGGCTACTGCAATCGCACTTTTTCTCTCAGTCCCAACTGGGTAGTCGGCTGCAAATGAAGCATGCCTTCCCTGAAAATGTCTTTCTAAATGTCTCTCTTTTTGTTGTTCGCCAACTTCTCATTACGCAAGCAAACATGCAGGCAATCCTTCCGCAATGGCAATGAAAGCAAATGATTCGGTCCATTCTGCCTTAAATTCTCTGATCTCATCGGCTATCTTTCTCTTTTTCCCTTTGGGATCCATGGCATGGCCATGCTGACACCCGCCGGTTTGTTTACAACCACAGCCACCTGCATGGCACGGCGCCGCCCTGAAACGTGTGTCGCAGCTATCAAATCTTCGTTGACAGAAATGTTGAACTGTAATATTTATTATGCACATTTTTACAACATTGGAAAACGTTAAGAATGTTTGTCCTGATACAGAAACCATATTAAAACAAACAAACAAAAATCCCCCCATTCATTTTCATACATTTTTGAAGACGCTCAGGGAGCCGCCAGGGTCGCGCTAAAGAGCCGCATGCGGCTCCAGAGCCGCAGGTTGCCGACCCCTGTCTTAGGGCAAACAACAAGCCTGGGAAGCGAGCTTCTAGACCTTAGTCCGGCTTCCCCTGGGTGTTTTATCTCTCACAGGCTCTGTTGTTCGTTTTAACTCACAGACAATCCCTTCACACACACACTTCTCAGTCACACTCCTTCTTTCCCTCTCCTGTCGACTTAGGCGGGACTCAAAGCTCTTTTTTTTATTTGTCTTTTTATTTGTATGTAGGGCCTATTATTTTATTTTATTTTTCTTGATTTTCACAATTTTATCAACATAGCCGAATTCTATAACTCCCTATTTGATAGCTTAGGTGGGACTTCAGGCCCCCCAGCTCAGGTGGGACTTCAGGCCCCCTGTCTCAGGTGGGACTTCAGGCCCCCTGTTTTAAAGATAAACTAAGCGGCATCCATAGCCCCTTTACATCTGATAAACTAAGCGGCATCCATAGCCCCTTTAAGCGGCATCCATAGCCCCTTTACATCAGATAAACTAAGCGGCATCCATAGCCCCTTTAAGCGGCATCCATAGCCCCTTTACATCAGGCGGGACTGAAACCCCCCTGGAAAGTTTATCTAATTTTACAGCTGTATTAAGAGAACGGCAACTTAATGCGACTTTTCCCTTGGGAACGGCAACTTAATGCGACTTTTCCCTAGGCCTATGAAATTATACTCACACTGTTATGGTTCTGCTCTGTAGTTCGGAAGTCGTCAATCCAGTCTAGGAGCTGGTCGCCGTCGGCTGGCCTGCACGGAATTCACCGTACGGGGCTTTTCCACGGTTGTAGTCCGCGGGCTGCTGCAGTCTTCAACTTCCGACGATCAGTTCCAGAAAGGATATATTGACAACCGGCTTCGAAGGACCAAAGAATGTTAGGAAAATCTTCCCAATATTATGACACAAGAACCACAGACAAGTAGTATAATTTTCAGTATACTCTGGCGCCAAGAGGAGAGACATAGAGAGGAGGTGCTTTACCTCTCCGAAACAGTCTCTGAGCTCTTGGACACAAGACAGTGCTTTTATTCAACAAGCAGTTCAAACACATGAGAATGACCTTCAGTGAGAGCTCCATCCTAACTCCCTAAATGTCTTATCTTTACCAGGTGCATAACTTTCCTGTGAGTCTCCCAAGTGAAACTGTGAATAACAAGTTATGAATAACAACTCTGTGAATAACAACTCTGAACACATATGAAAGTGTGGATTATAACTTTGACGCACACAAGTGAAGTTAATAATGATAAATATATAAATTTCTTTGTCAAAAGGCAATAGTTTAAAATAAATCTTTAGAAATAAACATTACACAAAATAAGATTATTAAAAGACACAACATAGAATATTTAAAAGGCAAAGTGCAAAACAACAAATTACTGACCATAGGTTGCATTCTTTTTTTGATCTAGTAATTGCAGTAACATAAGAAACTGATATTTTCAATTCCTCAAAGTTACGTTTAACTATGAATTGTTTTCTTTTTCTCAGAATGTCTTCCAGAAGATAGAACACACCTGTGAAACATGTGTGATATACAGTACAGTACAGTACAGAGAGTTGTAACATGATAATGATTTTAATAACATATGTTTGGTGTGTGTTTTGAAATATCAATAAATCATCGATTCAGTGCTGTCTTCATCATAATGATTTCATATTTGTAAGCGTCAGTCAGTTAACTATTTTGGAGTTTTGCACTATTGTTTCCACTTAGCCTATTATACAGTATATCTTGTGTACTGTATATATGCGCCACCTGTATACTTTTTAAATCACATTGCACTTTTCTGGAAACATGATGAGAGTTGAAAGAAAGTTATCACTTATACTGGGAAATAATAATAATAAAAAACGGATTATCTATTTATGTATACAAATTATAGATAATCATACATCAGTAAAATGAACCACAATCATTTATTATTATTATTATTATTATTATTATTATTATTATTATTATTATATATATTTACCTTTCTTTACGATTTCAGGGGTGGTGGTGACATTAATGTTATTGTATTTTATCTGTTACAAATAATTCATTGATATGTCAATGTATTATATGAAAAAGAGCAACAGGCACATCTAAAAACCATTGAACAATTATGCCATAATTTTTTTTTTTTTTTAAATGTGAATTTAATATATTCTAGATTCATTACACATGAAGTGAAATATTTCAAGTATTTTTGTTTGTTTTAATGTTAACTCATGGAAATAAAACATCGGAGGCTGTAGGAATTGATTGAGGATCCATTTATCAGTCTGAATAGAACCCAGAGTAATGAACTAGAGCCATGCATAGAGAGAGTTTGACCTACTAAGGAATCAAATGAGTGCCATGTTGGAGACCAATATTTCTTTAAAGGCCTTTTACATATTGACAAACGTTGATGATAATATTTAGAAGCCTGTTATAACAGTAAAAGTAAGTGATTTATTTCAACAATGCATATTCGCTCTATAGGATTATACTGTAGTCAGCTGATATTGGTATCCAATATGGCGCCAGTTGGCCAAACTCTCTCTATTCGGCACTGGGTGCCTCTCATTTGATCTTTTATACATCCTCCCTTCCTCCTCGGGCCTCGATCCTCACTGATCTACATAAATGAATGATGGGGCGGCAACAATGGGATAGTCTATCCAGTGTTAGTGATAGATCAGTGGGAAGGCCCCTCGAGGATCGAGTACTAAGGATCGAGGAGAGTGTTTGAAAGCCACCCTCTGTAATGAACAACCTGTTGATGCCCTCCTGTGGTGAAAGACAGTATTGCATGTCCCTCAGGATTATGATAATGTTTGAAGGATAGGCCTAAGAAGCAGAGAACCTTTCTGCCCCAAGTTTAAAAGGAGAAAACACTTATCTGTATTCAGTGGCGGTTCTAGGATTTTTCTGTAACAGGGGCCATTAAGGGGCCAGATGTTACATTCAGGGGCCGAGTACAGGGTACATCCAAGCACAGAAAATAATTTATTCAGTTCAAGTTTTCTCATTTATTTATACTGTGCGTAAAGGACACAATGCATAGAACTCATTGAATGCAACACACCACACGCACATACTCTTACCCTCTTATTTATACTATGCATAAAGGGTACACTGCATACAACAATGCATAGACCACACACACACACACACACACACACACACACACACACACACACACACACACACACACACACACACACACACACACACACACACACACACACACACACACACACACACACATTACTACAGCAATACTGCCAAGCCTGAAAAGCTCATGGAACATCTCTTTGAAAGACTCCAGAAAAGCAACAAACTCAAGGAGCGTGGTCACTTTTTTCTATCCTATCCAGCACTCTCTTGATCTGATACACATACTCTTACCCTTATACTCTAATCTATAGGCTACTATGCATAAAGGGTACACTGCATACAACAATAGACACCCCCCCCACACACACACACACACACATTACAGCAAGCCTGAAAAGCTCATGGAACATCTCTTTGAAAGACTCCAGAAAAGCAACAAACTCAAGGAGTGTGGTCACTTTTTTCTATCCTATCCAGCACTCTCTTGATCTGATACACATAGGCTACTCTTACCCTTATAGGCTACTTATTTATTTGCTGCAACTGAGCAGAGCAGCCACTCGTTTAATATGAGCCCTAAGCTGTTTTAAGGGCATTTTCACTACCTCTAGTTAGAAGCATTTATTCTGGTCATTGTAAGTGCCATTCACACATGCTACATATTGCTTTTTTCAGCACAGTCCAGATCTGCCACAATATCATGTATAAATACTTGCATTGATTTGATTTAGATTTTTAAATAATACAAATTTGAAAAGCGTACTATACAAATTCTTACATTTTGACGTGTAGGCTATCTCACCACAGCAAGCTGACAGCTCAACATGACTTGCATGGTTGTGTAGGCCTGACTGTCCTGAAAATGGCAATATAAGAACCATGATGGAGGTATACTTTGGGGCTGAGCAATTTACAGAAATATGTGGTGTGTGCCTTCCAGAAATAAATGGCAATTTTTATTTAGTGATGAAAAAAATGACTTTCTCTCCATATTTGTGACACTAGCTGATCTCTCCATATTTGTGACACTAGCTGATCTGACATGACTTGTTTGCGATAGCACACATGACGTGCACAGATGATGATTCTCTATAATATTTGTTTTACTGCATTGCAATGAACACAGTAAAGGCAAAAAGTGTTTATTTGACAAACAAATTTGGATGCAATATGAGTCTTGAATTGGATACCATACAGGAGTTTGCTAGGATCTCAAAACCGTGTTATGAACGTGACTTGTCAAAGAGAAACACATGATAACATTGGATTATGAACATAGGCTATTATGCCACACAAAAACACGAGGTAAGTGGAGCTAAATGAAGTTATTATTTTGCTGTCACTTCGTCTGTTTTATGGCCTAGAAGGTTGTATTTGGTATCTGTGGATAGCTCTAGCTCTCCTCTTTCATCTGACATGCGTGCCATATCTTTTTGATAGCGGTTTCACGAGGAAATCAAACGAGAGTAAAGGTAGCCATTTAGCTATATGACATTATTATTTGTTTGTAACTTCGTCTGATTTTATAATACGAAATTATCGATGTATTTGGTATCAATGCAAAGCTCTGCTTCTCCTCTTTCATTTGATATGCGTGTCATGTCTGTGCGATGCGTGGTCCGCGAGTAATTCAAGCGAGAGTTCTGGATGCGCCGGTGAACGCAGAGCAGACTGTAAATATGATATACTTTGATTTAACTTCATGATTTTATTTTATTTTCATACTTGATCGTACAGACAAGTGTCTAGTATCGTTGGAAAGCCCCGGTTCTGCTCTTTCCTGCAATATAAGTCTCATCTCGCTGTGACTAATAATAGCGGAGCAATGTAACAAAGAAAATGTGTGCGTTTTTAATGTGTGCGTTTAAAAGACTCCGGTTGCTCTTTCATCGGCGATTAATGGAACAGGGGCACTTCGGGGGCCAATCAGATTTCAGTAGGGGCCAGGGCCCCTGTGGCCCCGCCCCTAGAACCGCCCCTGTCTGTATTAATCCTGAACTCCCTACCAGCGATTTTGTAAAGGTGCTGCTTGTGTTCATTGAAAACAAATAATCTACATGAACCACATTCATGATCTCATAAGGATAATACAGGTTTTAGTGTGGGCACAGACACACACCTTTGTGTTTCACAAAAACCAACAAGCAGACCTGGTTCTGAAAGAGACGTTTTAGTGGCCAGGCAGCTTTGGATGTACCACTGAAACTTCTGAAACTGTGGCCAAATACAGTTCTCCCAGTACACCATCATTCAGCATTTATTAATTCTTACTCTAGCCTACTTATATCTTTGTCATCTCTGGCAGTTATGCACTGGCATCTACTCAATGTTTAGTCACAGTCATGTATGTCCCACAACAGACAATCTAGTGTGACAAGCATAGCCTACTCTTTGGTGTCCTTGTCTACCTTGTTACTGACCAATTTCCGCATAGCTTAATCATTACTTTTCATTGGAAGAATTGATTGTTTTGTTGAGGTATTGAATTGGTTAAAATGTTGCTCTCATGATAAGAAAGAGTATCAGCTCCTCGACTAGAAGCACCACTCTTGACATCTATTAGATAATGTGGTTATAGTAGTTTTTGTGAATCCACACTGATATATTAAACAATATGACTGACAACCAGAGAGTCATTTGGAGTTGATGCAGTGTAGCTAGGATAGTCGCATATGCCTTCTGGTTAGCTGTAGCCTGCAAACAGGAGAGAAGGTGGGCTGCAGCAGATTAAACCACAATGGCGTCACACACACACACACACACACAAACTTGGCGCAAAGTGCAGAGATGCACACTCCCTTTGATGCCCAACTAAGCCTGTATGTGACATGTTGACTGTGGCAAGCATGAGAAGGTGCACTGTTGCCACCACAGTGGTCACCCTGGGTAGCGTGTCATACGCGAGAATGGAGAGAGTGCAGCAGCAGACCAAACCACAATGGGGCCAGCTCGCATGGTGAGACAGAGAGCCTAACACCTCCTCCAGATCAAACTGTACACGGTTTTATTTAGATCCTCTGTTTAACTAGGCTTATACTTATAAGTAGCCTAGTCCTCAATTACACAGAACTAAACATCAACAAACTTTCACCATCTCACACTCAAATCAATCATCCCTTATGTTAGGAAACTGAGGTGTCAAAGAGCAATCAAATGTCATGCTCAACAAGGACCCGTCAGTGCAAGATATCACCTAGTGGTAGGTCTTATTTCCCTTCAGACTTACTGAAAGGGACACAGTGGTATATGCTTTCACAATCGTTGCTGAAAGGGAGCAACACCTGAGATATCAATACCTGAGATATAACAAAACCTGTTATCCTCTGAAATGTGTTCACATGCTTTATATGTATACTGTATATATATACATATATATATATATATATATATATATATATAGAGAGAGAGAGAGAGAGAGAGAGAGAGAAAGAGAGAGATAGAGAGAGAGAGATAGATAGATAAATAGATAGATAATAGATTATTTTAATCCTTTCTGTAAAAAAAATTGATTGGTGGATTCAAATAAAGAAATCAAATGTGAGATTTTCACTCATGATGATTTGATGTGAGGTTTACAGGATCACATATCAAGATAGTGGTGTTTTAGCACTGTTATATTTACTAGCTGACACACACATAACATAATATATTGCACATTATGCATATCACAAATACAGTATTTCTTATGAAATGTTTTATATTTTGCACTTCAGTTGGTGTTCTTATATCATTGTTTGAACAAGCTCATGGAGATTTCACAAAACAAAGTAAAATAATCAGAACACAATTCAGTTCATTCTGACATTGGTGACAGAGACAGAGTAAAGTTAGTTTGCAGAACAAATTTATAAAATGATCATAATACAATAAAATTAGGCATGTACGGGAATCAAACCCAGTTTGAGTGATTGTCATCTGCTGAGGCTGGGCATACATACCATGACACTCACTTACACTTCTTTAGCTTTTGAAACTGAAATGGGATTTATATCCCACTGCTGTATCACACAATCACACTGTATCACACTCGTGTAAATCACAGTCCAGCACATCATCTCTGCAAATCTTGATCACTTGAATTAAGCTCTACCACACCACAGTGAACTGGATATAATTCATCTTTGAGATGAGATTTCAGCTGTGTCTGACAGACCATTTCATAGTCTGACTCTAAAGACACAAATGGAGTATTAAAGGGATAATCCGGAGTGAAATGCACTTTAGATCAATTTTTCGGACTATTGGGAGTACATACGTTGAGTTGACACCAAAATCATGTCATTCGGATGTATTTTGAGAAAGTTCGAGCTCACCGTTTTTAGCCAAAACTCGTTAGCCTGGAGGTGACTCGGGCATGTCATTTCGCCGCTACAAAACGCTATATTTATACCTCTTCTACTGTTCCAAACAACACTACACTTACGTGGTAGTGAGTAGAGGGTCCCTAAAGCCAAACCGAAGTATCCCCACGTCTTTATGTGGTCGGATAGAGAGTCCAGAATGAATTTAATCGAGTCAGTACCTTTCCGGAAATGTCGCTGTTGCAGCTAGCAACGTTTTCACAACACTTTACTAACATTTCCGGAAAGGTACGGACTCGATTAAATTCATTCTGGACTCTCTATCCGACCACATAAAGACGTGCGGATACTTCGGTTTGGCTTTAGGGAACCTCTACTCACTACCACGTAAGTGTAGTGTTGTTTGGAACAGTAGAAGAGGTATAAAAATAGCGTTTTGTAGCGGCGAAAGGACACGCCCCGGTCACTTCCAGGCTAACGAGTTTTGGCTAAAAACGGTGAGCGCGAACTTTCTCAAAATACATCCGAATGACATGATTTTGGTGTCAACTCAACGTATGTACTCCCAATAGTCCGAAAAATTGATCTAAAGTGCATTTCACTCCGGATTATCCCTTTAAAGTTTCAATAAATGAACAAAACTTGCTAAACTGCACCACCACAGGTAATACCAGCAAGACTTCTGACCTAGCACCACTGAAGGACCCTGCAGTGCCGTATAGATTTGTGTGAGGATCATGTTCCTTTAACAGCCAGCATGTTGATGTTTCTAGCAGCTCTAAGGGCAGACTTCATCGAGGTCTCTATCCACCCGTGGGGCAGAGCTGTGTGCTCGCCTGCAAAGTGAATCCTTTTCTCTCTCTGGAACAGCGCGGAGGCGTAGTCCGTCTTCTGGTAGGGCGTGAAGATGGCAAAGGCCCCCAGGCTGTACGGGTCCAGACCCCACTTTTTCACCACACCCCCCGTCCAGTGGCTCCGGATGCCCTCCCCGTGAATCTTCACCAGGTCGTCGAGCATCAGCCGCATCAGTTCGTCATCCCCGATCCCGTCTAGGAGACTGGCATCGTCGGAGAAGGTGTAGGATGCCAGCAGTGCCCCTCCTTTACCAGAGAAGCCGTGGCTCGGGTAGTAGATGAACCGCGCCGGCCGGTCTGTTATGGACCTTCCGCCTCTGATTCCGTCATGTTCCCAGAATTTGTCGTCGAAGCTGAGCACCACCTTGGTGGAGCTGGAGTAGTGTACGGAGCGCAGCGCCTCCATCTTAATGTCCGACAACCGCGGCTCAAACTCGATGAACAGAGTGGCTTTAGCTGTTGCAGTGACAAGGGCATAATCAGCAGTGACATGGGACAGAGAGGAGGGCTGGCGTGAGTCTTGATAGTAGACAGTGACACCTCTTGGTGATTGGGTTATGCGCTTGACCTTCGAGTTTAGAAGAATTGGGCAATGGAGAGCCTCATAAAATGCATTGGGGAGGGTGTCAGAACCACCCACAAATTCCTTATACCTGAAAAAGAGACAGATACTTTTCAGACGTGCTCAACTCATCACAGTGTACCTGTTTATCTGTGACATTTTTGTTTTGAATAAGCATTGCCCATGAATGGGAAAATGAAAATAAAATTCTCACACAATCTTGTCCTGTATATCAGACTGCAGATACAGTGCCTCTACCATCGACGTATAGAAAAAGCTGTTCTCATTCAGGATGTCTCCAATCATGCGCAGAGCCTCACTGCTCAGGTTAGTCTCTTTCACCAGGTATTCCTGAAATTGACAATTTATTCACATCTGTCATGTTTCTTCTGTGTGAGGGGGGAATATACAGTATGTTTGACAATGCCAAAGACTTGCCAGATTTAGGGGCTGTGTGGCTTTGGAATAAGGCCACTCTCAATGCAGACCTACCTTTACAGAAAAAGAGTCGTATTTCTGCATTGTTTTTTTGCAACCAGCTCTTTTAACTTCCTCCCTAATCTGTGAGGAGAAATACAGTATAATACCATTGCTTACATAATGTAGACCATATATTGTTTCAAACATGCTGAATATTGAAAATAAGTTAATAAGTGCTGAAGGCTGAAAATGAACACATATAAACGTTATTGCCAAAAGGATTGGGTCACTTTGACTTGCATATGAACTTAAGTGATGTCCCATTCTTAATCCATAGGGTTTAATATGACATCGATCCACTCCTTGCAGCTATAAGAGCTTCAACACTTCTGGACAGACTTTCCACAAGGTTTACGAGTGTGCTTATGGGATTTTTTACCATTCTTCCAGAAGTGCATTTGTCAGGTCACACACTGATGTTGGACGAGGAGACTGGCTCTCTCTCAAAGATGCTCCATTGGGTTGAGGTCAGGACTCTGTGTAGGCCAGTCAAGTTCATCCACACCAAACTCTGTGAGAGACTCACTTAGAGACTGAGAGCCACTCCTCACTTAGAGACTGAGAGCCACTCAGCCACTCCTCGTCACCTCACAAATGCGCTTCTAGAAAAATGGTCGAAAATTCCCATGAACACACTCCTACAGTAAGCCTTGTGGAAAGCCTTGCCAGAAGAGGTGAAGCGGTTATAGCTGCAAAGATTGGACCCACGTCATATTAAACCCTATGGATTAAGAATGGGATGTCACTTAAATTCATATGCGAGTCAAGGCAGTTGACCCAATACTTTTGACAATAATAGTGAATTTTCAAGGTAATGTCAACTGACCTTGTCAATTGCTTGATTGAAAAGTTGTTCAGCTGATTTCCCGCATTCACTCTCAGATACATGATACTGTAGCACATTTGGGTTGTGCTGCACTTTGTAGGTTCTTTCAAGCAATCCATTGACATAGTAAAATGTGTTGATGTTCTCTTCAATAAATGGACTCAGCCGAAGGCCAAATTTGTTAACAAGTGCTAGTAGGATTCTGTGAAACAAATTGCATGCTGGTCATAATCTGGTGTGTCACCATGCTGGGTCAGATTTTTAAAATTAATTTAAATTAACTGAAAATGTTTCTGTTATATGAGGACATTCTGGTACAGAAACAGATTGAGTTGACAGTTGAAATCTGTTATGTTGTTATGTAGTCTATGTAGCATTCATGTATGAATGGTAGTAAATTAGGTAATGAAAGATGTATCACACCACCTACTCCCACATGCATATAGGACACAACAAAATCTCAGCTCACCTGTGCATACTTGGGATCCGCATGGCTCCCATTTCAGCGTACCAGCCCTCACTCTCATTCCTGTAGGTCTCCACTCGGCCACCTATTCGAGGACTAGCCTCAATGATTGTCACCTAAATGAACAAGATGGTGGTTGGTTATCTTATCTCCAAGCAACAGTAGTGCTCTTCAAATGAGGGAATGTTTTCTGTTTTACATGTAATGACATTAACACAGCAACATGGAGAAATAAGTAACAAGTAGAAGGGTGCTTTCTAAAAACATAACAGGGCACCTTATGTCCAGCATCCTCCAAAACCTTTGCTGCAGTCAGTCCAGCCATGCCTGCCCCAATTACAGCCACATGCAGAGGCCTCTGAGGAGGAGGCAGGCCATGATTTATAATGGCCAGAAGTTCCTCATAATCAGGGTCATGCAGACAGTGGAAGAGAGGATCCTCCTTAGCATCACCAATGCTCAGAAGGGTGATCAGAGCAACTGCAAAAGATCAGTTGAACAGATGATCAACATATGTTTACCAAGGAATTTGATAATTAGTTTTTTTTAGCCGCCCTAAACTATGTATTTATTCAGACAGGAAAACAAGACACGCAATGCTACACTGTTCTAGACTAAAATACAATACACATTCAATGTAGGCCCTAAGGGAAGAACCGTGTAATAACAAACTGGCAACAATTGTGAAGAACCGATAACAAACTGGCAACACATTCCATACAGTAGATCACAGGCTATTCTATGGCGCCACCGAATTTGCATGGCGGGAATTAGGAAATGGGGATTTATTTTGTAAGCCTTCTTTGCGCTCTCTCGCAGTACTTTTGTGTTTTGACTCGTTTGCGACCAATGCTAAATGTAGCCTATTGCAAGGGACCGTCTGTCATTACGATGGTATGCAAACAGGGCGCAAAGGAGAAAAAACACCATCCTTTCAGATAAAGGTGTGTGTTTGTGCGTAGATCCACTGAAAAAAGTTTTCCATCCCAGTTTACCAAGCCTATGGCCATTATTTCAGTGCAAAAATAAAAGACGCACAACAGCGCCACGGTGGGTTTTGCTTTCAGTTTTGTTTCTTCACAGGCGCGCACATTCAGACCAGCGAACTACAGGGAAATCCCAGTGAGACAATAATGTGAACACAATCTGACCTTAAAGGTAGAGTAACGAGTGGGTAAGAGTGGCGTTGCGTTTATTTGTGTTTATGCTTAGGATATAATAGGCTATAGGAGAGAGAGAGAGAGAGAGAGAGAGAGAGAGAGAGAGAGAGAGAGAGAGAGAGAGAGAGAGAGAAAGAGAGAGAGAGAGAGAGAGAGATCAATTTACATGATATTTGGACCATATAATGTAAAAAAAAAAAAAACAGATAAACCTACCGTGAACGTAATACGCGAATGGTTCTAATGTCAGAAATTCAAAAATAGCCAAGAAACCAAACTTTAGGCTATAACTATAGGCGGATTAATCCACTGTACACATGCGTTGCCTGTAGAGCAGCCTGGGAAGCTGTGTGCGAAGTCCAAGGATTCAACAGGGCTAATATCACATAAAAGAGCATGTAAACTATCCAGTGTAACCCACAGTTAGATCGATGAATAATGTGCCAACTTACCATATCGACGAAGTCTCCAGCTTTGAAGCATCGTAGGCAAGTAGGCAACTTTTCCCTCAGAGCGTGAGTTTTTGGGAAATAGAAACCTATCGAAAGTAGCCTACATTTAAATTGCGCTCAGAATAGAAAGAACCAATCATAGTAACTTTCTACTTCAACAACAACCGTATCAAATAATGTTGGTTCATATTGAACAAAGCAACACACCCTGATGATTCAAATAATGTTGGTTAAAATAGAAGCAACACACCCTGATGATTCATCATCTCTACAAATTATCATGGTCATCATCATATCATCATCAACAGTACTCTGGATGGATGGATGGATGGATATAGGCTTATTGGCTAAATGTCTGCTCCCTAAGTTAGTGGTATAGCGGGCATACCATGTAACTTGTTCCTTGGGGATAAATAACGTGTTTTTGAATTGAATTGAATTGAATTGAATTGAATTGAATTGTTTTTTTTAGGCAACACAATCATAACGCACATCACCTTCCCCTAAGCTTTAATCATATTTAAGAAATATTGCTTCGTAGCCTACTTAATCAAATACACAGCAATGCTTTTCTGTTTTCCAGATCAATAAGACCTAACGCAGGCTTGGTAAAACACCCTATAATCAACAAAGAAAGAAAACTGAAATGTTCTTACGTTTGTGAAGGCTTTCGTTTGCTTCGTCTCTCTCAGTAATAGGCTACTACAGTTCAAATACGTACGCGTCAATTTATACCCTAGCTTACTCTCGGCTCCAATAAAACCGAAACCATGGGTCAAACATTTAATGAATCAAACCACAAATCCCACAAAAAATCCCCACTTCTGCCATGTTGCAATGGGCTAAAGCACTGCCCCCTGCAGGTATTCTGAACACAGTTCCCCCTGGCAATGAACTGAGGGAAACACCAGGACAGAGTTTAGACAGAAAGAGTCAAAACATAAGGAGGAGAGCAATGACTCCATAACACTGGCTGTTTTAAAGTGCAAAGTGTTGATACATTTTGAATAAATAAATCAGGCTTTACACAAATTACCTGATTGGTTACCTAATAGCAATGGGATATTGCAAAAGCAAAGAAGAAATCTAGGATATTCAAAGAGCACAACATTTACATTCTTCATCTTTCCAAAGTGTCAAAGAGATTTTTGTTTTGTAACCTTCACACCAAACAAAAATTAAAAATGTTCTACTTCTTCTATATCCAACAACTCTCTGATAACTGATAAGGGTAAAGATATACTGTACTGTATGCTCTCTGCAAAATAGTTGGTCTTCTGGCACAACCTACCCCATATGTGCCTATGACTAAGTCTGAGGTGAAAAAATGGTGGCTGTGGGATAAGATCTCAGTTTTTAGTAATCAGTTTACAATCTTGATTGGTCTCCATCGCTATGGTATTCCATATGTAAGGGATAATCAACGACGCGCCGTGTGTTTCTAGGAAAACAATGCACGTTCGAAGTGGTAATAAGGACCCGACGCCGCAATAATAGCTACAGCAATAGTCTAAGTGAAGAGCAGCGACACAAACCACCATTTCCTTCAGAAATAGCGATACTTCCCCTTGGGTTCGGTCTCACCTGACCAGTCCTCAGCTGAGCTGGAGGGGCCATCTTCCTTTGCCATCTCAAGGTTGGAGGGATGACCCTTAAAAGGACTCCATATTGCTTGGTACCTCAGCCATTATAGGTTCCTTTGACCTTGTTCTGGACACCCTTGTCTTACTTGTGGCCGAATCGAAGCGATCTCACCAATGTAGTGAGCAGTGAGGGCAAAACTCAAGTTCGGCCATGTCAAGCCATTTATTAGAACCATTTATTTAAGTATTTATTTAGAAACATGGGCGTGCTGTGCAATATTTGGATGTTTGCTCTGTTTCTTCAAAACATTAGAAGTATTATCAGTAAAACAAAATCTTTGCATGAAGTTCAGGAACGGACAACTAAAATCACACACTCCATGCTTTAAAACATTAATATCATGGGAGATGGACATCACGATTACCTGTGAATAAACCGGCCAATCAGGTTTTGTTTTGATTTTCTTTAGATACCAACACCTGTAGATAAGTCTGTGTGTGTGTGTGCGTGCTTGTGTGTGTGTGTGTGTGTGTGTGTGTGTGTGGTGGGGGGTTGGGGGGGGGGGGGTCTAAAGGTAGAGCGCAATAAAAATAAGTGCATCAGTGAGTGCTGTTTTTAGACAGTCAAGTGTCAGTAATAGTCAGGTGGTAAGCCTAGGATCAGCAAGACTAGTTATAAGTAGTGCTATGAGAGGAGATGTCCTCTGAAGAACTGGGTCTGCAGATGTTTTTTTGAAGATGGAGAGGGATTAGATGTGCCTGCTCTAGTGGGAACTGGTAGTGCATTCCTCTGACGAGGAACAACAGATAAGAAAAGTTTGGATTGGCCTGAGCGTATAGCGGTGGCAGAGGATGTGGACGTTGTTTGTCTGAGGAGTGCAACGGTTGGGTGGTAGCGTATGCCTGAATGAGGGCATTCAAGCAGCTGGGAGCACAGCCAGATATTACTTTGTCGGCAAGCTGTTAGAACATGAATTTGATGCGGGCGGCCATAGCAGCAGGGTGACGTGCCCTTTTGGGTTGGTTGTAGACCAGGCGTGCTGGGAGACCTGTCAGGAGGGCATTACAGTAGTCAAGTTGTGAGGTGACTATTGTCTATACCAGGAGTTGGGTATCTTGAGTCAAGTAAGTCCTGATTGTAGAGTGCGAAACGGCACGACCGGGTGACCCGAGGAAACATGATCGGAGAGGGCTAGTTGGCTGTTGGGAACGACTCCTACATTTCTTGCAGCCCTGGTAGATGCAACAGACAAGGGGTCCATTTTTATGTTGATGTCATGATGTATGGTAGGCTTAGCTGGGAGGACCAGCAGTTCAGTTTTTGAGAGGTTTAGCGTATCCATGTAGATATGTCGGAGAGGCAATCTGAGATCTATTAAATGTCGCCAAGGTAGCATGTGATCTTGTGAAGTGCTGTCCAAATCCTATATCTGAGCCCATGTGGCATCATACACTCACTCACTTAGCACCTGAGATCAATTAAGTCTGTGAGTGTTTAGTCCTAGTCCTCAGGGCTCACTTTGGGATTGGCCCAGTCTGTGATTACATCTGCAATTGAAAAGTGGTGAGTGATGCATACACCCTCAAGTAATCTGTCTGTGTAAGTTGAAGCCCAGAGGAATAACAGAACCTGACAGCTATAGGACTCCTTACAGGGTTTTCATTAGTTTACCTGTAGCTAACACTAACAGTGAAAAGTGGTGTCTATGTTCAGTAATGACTTAATGGCATTGGTATCTCATATAGCATGGGAAGGCAGAGCCAATGTGCATGATTAAGTTTTTTTAGTGATACATAGGAAAGATTTTAAATTCCTCATGCTGTTAGTTGGGGACTTTCTATGGAGGCCAAACCTCTCACTACCGTGCATACACTAAGTATATTAACAACAGGAGGAACTACTGCCCTCTCCACATTTAACAAATACAACAACAACGATGCCTTTGGGAGCATTAGTGTTTCATTATGTCCACAACGCTTCCAGCAGACTCAACAGTGCCCCTGAACCTTTGAATGGCTATTCTCTAAAAAATCCAACAGAACTGGACAGTCCTGATAAAACTCATTAAACAATGTTATAGTGTTTCACGCAAAACATACAGTACATCCCAACTTCTGGGTTAGTAGGTGAGTTGTTGGTGTTGCTCTTCACAGATGGCCTGATTAAAAAAAAAAAAAAGCTAAGCGCTAAGATTATGTTCTGTTCACCAGTAACAGACACTATAGTTCCTTTGTTTATTATGACAGTTTTCTTTGTTAAATAAGAGCTACATTAGATGCTTGATTCCATCATGAAGATGGCATTGATGGTATGAGCTTGGTTCCAACCAGATATTCTTAATTTATCTTGTCTTATAAAGACATTTGAGCACAGAATAGGCCTATCGGGAAGGTACAGAGAGAGAATTGTGAATGAACCAGTTTCACAGAATACCAGACTTCCGATGCCAAAGCAGTTCATCTAGGTTGAATTTCAAGAGGAACTTAAGTTGAAAAGAGAACTGAAAGTCTACTGGAAAGTTTTAATTAACACCATGTCCACGTGATAATGGTTGATCCGATAAAGCTTTCATACCCGTCCAGCGTCAGAAGGTGGAACTTTTGAAAGAAGTGGGCAGAGGGCAGACCAGAAGCAGCCTGTTCTTGTGTCAATGGAAAATTCAGAGGAAGTTGCTATATGTATGGTGTTGGAACTTTTAGCAGTAGTGAACTACATGTAGTAGCGGTAGCTCAACTACACTCATATTTACATTGTTTGTAGTTGAATTACTTTTTTCACCTTTTTTTCAGTTATTGTGAAAGCCCAGAATAATTGTTTTGTTTATGACAGGTCATGGTTTTAGGAGTATACCAAAAACAGGATTGTGTGTTCATCTGTACAAATAGATTCAAGGATACAAGGAGATGTATGGCTTGAGAAAAGAAGCTTCTCCTCAGTCTCTCTATTCTGGTCAGGATGTGAGGAGTCCTTAACAATACTTTGGGCCTTGATATATGTACTCTTTTCTTAGGTATCCTGCAGGGTAGGGAGAGGTGTTCTGGTGATGTGGTCATTAGGCAAGTGACGATCAGCTGAGCGATAGTGTTGCCACTTTTGGGGAAGTTTGTTCAGTTTGTCTGTCAGAAGGATTACACCATTCAGGGATATGGTGGAGGAGTGCAGCATTGAAATGCATAGCGTCAGGTCAGACAGACCACAACGTCACACCAGCTTCTCGAGTCTGCCAGGAACTCGGCTGACAGCTCAGATGATCACTCAGCTGATCGTCACTTGCTCAATGATCACGCTGGTGATCATATCATGCAGGGCGTGTATTTAAGTTGCCATAGCCTGCCTACTCTTGCCGCTTCTCTGCCAGCGTTTTTGTAACCCACCTCCACCCACCTCCTCCTGGTCAGACTAATCAATGTCTTGTTGTTGTCATTGATGCTCTGTTCTACCTCTATATGGGGGATTTATCTGGCTGCTCTCCCTATAGGCTCTCCATATTGTCACATGAAGGGGCAGGGGATCCCTCCATCCAAATAATAATAAGTAGGCCTATCTTTTGACAGTGGTCCTGACTGAACGTCATCATATGGTGTGTGGGAAATTGAGCTGACCAACCAAACTTGTGCTATAGGATCTGACCAAAACTGACCAAAGATTTCAGAACAGCCAATAGGGTTCAAGAATCGTTGACCTTCTTTTAAAAGCAGTAGATGAATAGGCATTGTTTAAGAAAAACTGAGGTAATCACAACCACTCAAACAAAAATGTAAAGGAATGACCAGATATACACCAATTCTATGTGGAAATATATTTGTATTAATGCATTTTCACCATACATTTGAAATGCTACAACAAAATTCCCTGATATTCCAAATCCAAAAAAAAGAAAAATTATATACCAGAAATTCCATGACCATTCAGTTCCATCACAGTGTTGCTATAATGTTGTATCACATGTGCATTGTTAATTTTGTCCATGGAGTTATTTAGTTAGTTGCTTTTTTTCTTTTTTCGATTTCTTGTGTAGATTTGCTGTCATTCAACTCCTTCTAGTGTGATGTAATTGGAGGCTTCCAGGGCTAGCTTTAAAGTCCCCAACATTACTCATATAAGTCATGTGTCTAGTTTAGTCTAGTTTCCTGTATTTCTTAAACCAAAGACTCAAAACATGTCGCACATGTCTCTCTGTTTATAGTCAAATCTTGACAAATTGCATGATAGTTAACTTTTTTCTGATTGCTTACAGTTTTTGCCCATTTGGAGAACAGCTCCTAGAGACCATTGCTGTAATTTCTGCTCATCAAATCTTGAATGTCAGATATTTGACTGCTCATCAAATCTTGAATGTCAGATATTTGACTTTCAAAAACATATGACAGGCCATAATTTATAAAGGAATGGCATTTAAAAAGCAAAACACTACCGATCGAATTGATAGAAGAATAATCGTTGGAATTACAAGATTTTTGAGCAAGCAAACTATAATGTAGGCATTGAATTTAAATGGCCATGTGATGGCGTGCTTCCACTGCACTTCAGGCCTCATAATGTAGATCTGAAAAGCCCAGAATTCATGTATCAATATTTTAATTGTTTCCATTTTGAATTATCACTTTCAAGGATTGGTAGAAAATAAATGAATGTTTAGGTAGGGTAAATAGCCTGTGACCCTTAAACCCTAAACTCTGATATCTTACTAAATTATGTAAATATGAAGTGAACCATATAATACTTTTTTTGAATACATTCACCACACTAATCGCTGATCACATCAATAAAAGTTAAAACTGTTTTGTGATTGTGGGACTTCTATGTTGACAAGTTGTTGTTCTGTCTTCCATGTTCATGAAAGCTTTGGTATGAATGTTGAGTCATGCCTCATGAAACAGTAATGAATGTGTTATGTGCAGTTCATGACAGCTGCTATGAATGTGTTATGAACTCACCCGCCAAGTAAAGTGTTACCGATTTTTTCCTTGTTTAAATGTTTCTTTGCATCTGATAAATACTGCTGTGGTTTTCGAATTTAAAGTACCTCAGTGCCTTTTAAGTGATGTGAGATATGGCCAATTCCCTCTATGCCCCTCTAGGGGGTGGATGATGAACATTTTTGGTAGCTCTGAAGGGTAAACAACCTGCTACATCATCACTGAGAGCAAAGTATGCCAAGTGATATACAAGCTACAGTATACCAAGTGATATATAAGGCAACAACTATAACAACAGCTAGAAATATGAATTTCCAGTGAAAGCAAAGATGAACAGTAACATAATACCAGTAACAAAAACTAACTTTAGAGTTATAAAAAGTGTTGTAAAATGTATTTACACATATAGAACATAATGTGGACCAGTAGATTTCTTGATGTGACCACCTTAGCTGTTCTGTGACACCTTATCTGTTGATTCTCTGAAATAAGAAAGACAAATACAATGCTGTTTCAAGGAGCTATATGTACTGTTGTCTCAAAATACAATGCTAGATCAGTCAGTATGAAATCATGCTGTCTACTGTTGGCTGTCGTGAAATACTATTATAATTCACCTATCAATATATTGTATGGTGATGTATTGATTCACTGAATCAAATGTAAACACAAGAAGACATTCCCTTCACCCAGATCAGAGCTCTGTCTCCTGCAACAATGTATCAGTCCCTGATTCTCCATCCCATTCTGCTTTGATGAACAAATCCACTATTCTGGTCTAACTATTAACATATTGAATGACATGATTGAATTTTATGTATGGGGAAAGTTGACCCCATATTTAGTATGAAAGAGGTCTGTAAGATTGAGCTTTCAGAGGAAATGATGAGGTGTAATTTTGAATGAAGTGATAAACCTATCAGGGAAAAAATATTTAGAATCGAATGTATTGGCCAAGTCAGTAAAGTTTGGAAAAACCTAATTGATGAAAAAAATACTTTTAGTCACTTTCATTCTGTAATTCTATTAAATTTGTTTGGGTTTGTTTGGGAGTGATTTTTGTGTAATTTTAGAGACTCTGGGTTTAGAACTGGAAAACGTAATGAAACCCTGAATGAAACCGTTTCTGATTCATGTTTCAGCCTCAGTTATAATTTTTTTATCATTAAAAAGTATCAGCTTGCTTCGGTGAAGACAACAAAAGTAAACTTGCACACTAATGCTGTATTGATTACAAAGTAGTCCCAGTCATCTACTTTCATTTGTATTCTCTGAAGGGATTTTGGAATTCTGCACAATTTGGAGAAAACATCTAACTGTGATTTTTCTGACAGTGATTGTGAATGAATGACGTATCGTATAAAACCATACTGTAGTTTGGAAATTGAAAAATAAGGCATTAAGATCATTGAGGTCATTGCAATTGGGGCTATTTTAATTCCAAATGCCAAGGGGACTTTATTAGGGCACATAGTGTCCTGGATCCATGAAATAATTGCCATTTAAAAAATAATACAAATCTGCCTGCCCCTATAGGAATTTTAACACATAGGGGTTCCAATACTTATGACCCCTGTATTTTAAGGAACACATTTAGTTATGATACGTCATTCATTCACAATGAAAATGGATGTCCTTAAAGATTGGATATTTCCAGTTTCCTCATTTTTTTTTAAAGGCATTAAGATCAATCTCCAAAAGATGATATTCCTCTTTATAGTCAACTTTAGCATGTGTTCCAATACTTATGGAGGGCACTGATCATTACAAGACAAAGTATTTTCCTGGAATCAAGCTGAAACAATCGGCATCAAAGGGCCCTTACCTCATAAATGTCAAGGTGCTTCCTTGCTTTGTACAAAGTAAGTGTCAGGATAATAGAGATGACGGTTTGGACGGTGGTGTAGCATGCCAGGGATGTCTTTAAACCGGTACTTAACAACTGAGATTTTGTGTGTGAGAGAACAAAACATATGTACACAGAGAGAGAGAGAGAGAGAGAGAGAGAGATAGAGAGAGAGAGAGAGAGAGTTCATAATCAGCACAAGAATGTAGAGACCCTCATTTAGTAGCATTCTTTCAGTACTTCAGTAACAACAATGCACAAACCTTAATTCTGGCAAACAACTCACTCACCGTGGCATAATGTTCGTCCGAACACAATTCATGAGAAGCACAATATTTTGTTGGGTGCTTGGTGATGTCAGTGAGGTAGATGATTAGGGCAACGGCAGATGTCAGCGCGGCTGCCGCTGACATGGCCACACAGGAGAAGAGCTGGAGAGGAGAATGAGAGAGAGACAAACAATTTAAGATGGTTGCCTGAGGGGTTAAAAAAAACAAAAAAAACAGAAATAATCTGATGTGCAAGAGGACATGAACTCACATATTTTCTGCTGATGAATTTTTCTAGCATTATGGCAAAACACCCTGCAATGACAAACTACTGCACATGTGAAAAGTGTGAAGCACATACATTTTGAAATAGTAGGCTAATTAATTCTAATTCTTAAATTATTTTATAAAAAGTCTTGAATTTCTCTAATTCTTAAATTATTTTATAAAAAAGTCTTGAATTTCCCCTTGGAGATCAATTAAGTATCTATCTATAAAATGGTAATTCAGTCATAGCTTATTATCTTGACTAACTTAAAAACACTTAACTGGATAGGCTACTTGTGGCCAGTTTTTTTACACTTAAAATAAGAATAGCCTAATAATATTTGAGATAATAAGAATATTACCACAAAGCCACTCCACAAGGGCACTCCAAAAGTTAAAATCTCAGTGCAGTCAGTAAACAAGAGTGGGATGGAGTTCATCATGACAAGTAGTCCCAGCATCAACTGGGAGACCTGACAAAAAAGAACAGGCGAGTCATCTGTGCTTCATGGTGCCATACACACATGCCATAGGCCTAAATTGTAATATGTGAAGTAGGCTAATATTACAGTTGAACTTGGTTTGAACCATGGGCGATCATTTGCAGGAAATCACATAGACATAACCAGCATAAATGTTTACAAACTGCATGATTTTTAGCCTCATCATGTGTAGCCTAGCCCTATCAAAAACAGAACGTATCGATATCAAACTGAGCTGAACCAATACGGTTGGTCGAATAATATCGTGACATGACTTACCCCCAGAGCTTTGGATTGACTTTTCTCGAGATTTTGCAACAAAGCTTGTCTGTCTGCAAGTTTATCAGCAACAATGTCCTCGCCCACAGTGACTGACAAATCTCTGGACACTGATACAGCCATTTTCAAGTCTAAATGGGACATTTAGTAGGCCTATGTTCAAGTAATGTCAATGATCCACATTTCAATAGGCTAACCAATGTTATTATTAGAAAAGGCTGAATAGGACATCCACTTTTAAAGTTATCTTAGACTGTGCGCCTCAATCTGTGAAAGGCATCTTACCTGATATTTGGTGAAAGTTCGACGTTTAACTTGGCCACAGTTATGCTGGCTAGTTGTATTCTTGGGTACAAAGCACAAAATAAGTTGCGTAATATTGAAGTAGTTTACAGAAATCTGTTCTTTTTTTGGGGGGGCCGGCCACTTTCACTCCGCCCTTGTTGACATGAACATGAGGGGTCTCAAACGCCCCAGTTGCGCATTCGCCGAATCGCATAACGCTTGAGAAGAAAACCAAAATTCGATTTTCCTATGCCAATTGTGGCAGCCACGGTAAGAACTCGAATTAAGTGTAAGTAGCCTACTCGAACAGTTAAGTGGTCGTGCTGTTGCGACTTGGGATGTGATTTCTGGGACGCACTCACTTGCATTATAAAATTACATTCGGCAAGCTTAAAACAGACAGACCCTAGCTATTTCTTTCATTGGGATTCCACATGTTAAATGGCACGTAACTTCGTAACCAAGACAAACGTTTTTAGTCTATTTATCAAGGTTAGTTTCGAGAAAACCATCGAGCGTTTTTGGTCTAGGAGGAGTTTCTACTTTCCAATCTGTTGCACATTCCATGTGCATCTTGTTTCGCAATGTCGACGGTACAGGGACATGTGGTTCTGATCAACTCTCTTTTTGTCTTCTCTTTGGCACAGATAATTAGCCTACAGATTGTATTCCCTACATGAGGTCAATCTCCCACTATCATGGCATCAACGCAAGCGCATTCTCATGAGAGGAGTTCCCAATTGCACCGCATCTTTCGCCAGTATGACCCAGAGGCTGCTGCAGTAAGTGCAAACCGGATATGTCTTTAATATTATGTGGGTTTAATCAAAAGTTTGTTTAGTTTCTCCAGTGTGTGTTCAACCCACACTTGCAAAGCAATGCCTGACAACATGCCCTACATTGGAAAATGTCATGCTGCCTCCTTGTCGTTTAAGCCTATTGAGATGAGACAAATTAAAATCCTCTTTGAAATAAAAGTAATCTTTTTTTAAAGATCATCACTTCAATGTCTTGATGCTTGGTGTATCAATGGTGTATCAAGATAGTCAACTACTGAAGGTGTTATTTCTTGCATTTATGTGGGCTTAGCCTATTAACATATTTGGTGAAAATATATGACCCTGGAAACTTTCTTGTCTCAAAATATTTTCTTTGTTTCACAAGAAATAAATTAGTTGAGTTAAGTTCAGATGCAAAACCACAATCGTCACCTCTGTCATACGGAGCCCTGAGGTGTCACTGCAAGATATTTTTGTGATGTATGTACAGAGAATGTGCGATCATTTTAGTAAATTGTGCACTCATTTTACTAGATTGTGTGAACATTTTAGATTGTGTGCAGAATATAGTTAACATAGTGTGCACATTTTCCTAATTAGAGTGCTCATTTTAAATTGTGCTCTTAATTTAGTAAATCGTGCACACATTTGTACATAAAATAATAGCACAATTAACTTTACTAAGTTCTACGAACGATTTACTTAACTTGCGATAATGGTAGCTTATCCTTATCGGATAGACGCTGCATTTCCCCCCAAGATCACCCTGAGATGGCCATTCAAGAAATCTTTCACTGTTTGAATCATTTCATCTTCACTAACTTGGGGCGGTGCATTCCACCTTTCTCAGTCGTATGACAGCCACAGGCCCTGTTCCTTTTACTGAACATTGTGTTCCGTTATGTTAGATGTTAAGATGAAAAAAACTAGATATCCAACAAGATGTTATTGGTAGACTAAGTACTTCAAGCAAATCACTGCTTACCGTTATCCTTAAATGGTTTACACCAAAACATTAACTCATGTTTCCAAACTTTTGGCGCATACAAAGAAATAAAGATCCACACTTCAAATTGAGCTGCATTCTTGGCCAGTCTGAAAATTGCGTTTGAGCAGCTAGTTAGCCCGTGCGCTATTAAACTTCCCATGTCTTGCGGCATATAATATGCCTGTTCAACCTCAGTTGAACACCACACCAAATCCAGCCATTCACCCTGCTACAGTCTCACACCCTGCAACAAAGAGAACTAATAAGACCATATACTAAGAAAGATTGTTGAGCTGGAGTGCCAGTTTGTGATAGTGCTAGATGGTGCTCTTTGGTCTAAGGCTTGCTTAGTATCAAAAAATGGAAAGATACCAAGGCACTCATCCAGTAGAAAGTTTAAAATGCCTTTATTCTACTTGGCAATACATGATGAAAAAAACATGCACTCCGACGCGTTTCGGCTGGAAGCCTTCGTCGGGAGTGAACAGTCTCTGTTCTGAGACTAGTTGTCATTAGTCATCATTCTGTGAGGGTAAACAGGTGTGTAGATTGGACCATCAATTAACCAATGGTAAGTAGGGCGTGTTCACTCGAGGATGATTTTCCACCGGTTGCGGGTGGATGTTTTACATTATATTCCTATGATACAGAGAGGTTTTCTTAAAAAAGGTACTGGGCGCTTTTTAAACCACCACCACCGGCGTTTTTTTCCACCTACCCCGGGTGGTTTTCAAGTTGAGAAATTTCTACTCTCCAAGAAAAAACACCCCGCGTCAAGTGTTTTTTTGACAGCTGACCAATGAACGAGAGTTTGCGTCATAGTGAAACTTTATTGAAGGTTCTTTTTTCAGAAAAAAAAAATGGCGACCAAAACAAGGAAAAAAGATGCCAACCGAACAGCTAGTTACGGAGCCCGTGAAGGGTCAGGTGTGTGCATATTTTTGAGTGCACTTTTGCGTTCCCTCGCAATACTTTTTGCGTTCCCTCGCAATACTTTTGCGTTCCCTCGCAATACTTTTTGCGTTACCTCGCAATACTTTTGCGTTCCCTCGCAATAATTTTGCGTTCCCTCGCAATACTTTTTGCGTTCCCTCGCAATAACTTGTATGTATGCCCTTAAGCCGCAGGTTCCGTTTGCGGAGTGGGAGGGGTAGAGAGGGAGCAAGGGTGTGTGTGTGTGCGTGCTGGTGTGTGAGATTGGAGTGGGAGAGAGAGGCATGTTACAGGGACCTGAGTGATGTGAATGTAGGCTATATTATAAAGATCACAAAATAAATTCTCTGATCCAAACCACTGTGCAAGTTATTAACCCGCTGCTGTTGTGAAGGAGAGAGGGAGTTAACCCGAGTCAATTCAAGTACCTCGGCCCTGGAGCAGCCAAATATAAGTCTCCCCTGAAATCTCAAACTACTGAGACGTAAACAAAAGTTAACATTGGGCTCCGTACGGTGGCTAGCCTAGGCTACATCAGGTTAATGCGCTGTCAACTCTCATGCTGCGCCGAAACAAGCCGTTTTTCTTTAGCAGACGCTTCAGAGTTTTCATGCTTATAATCACATTGTGTCTCACAGACAAATCCGCCAGTATATTGCTGTAGCCTATGTGAGCCCCAGGTTAAAGTAAAACTTAATAATGTCCATGTAAACCTGTATGGTGGGCTAATGCATGGAGCCCAAGTTGACAGGAACACATACAAGTTATTGCGAGGGAACGCAAATAGTATTGCGAGGGAACGCAAAATTATTGCGAGGGAACGCAAAAGTATTGCGAGGTAACGCAAAAAGTATTGCGAGGGAACGCAAAAGTATTGCGAGGGAACGCAAAAGTGCACTCAAAAATATTCACACACCTGACCCTTCACGGGCTCCGTAGCTAGTTGTTCTTGTGAGTGAACATGTAGAGCTATACGACATGACCAGCAAGTTACACCACAACATTTACCATAAGGAGACCATCTGGAGGTCGATTGGTGGGATTTTGGGCCATAATTGTAAAAATTAATTCTCCGTTTTCATCCGCTCACCTGGCAAGCTAAGCTAACCAGTAGCAATCACGTAACGGTACTTGTGCTCTAGAACGGCAGTTGTCATGGGAATTGAAATTAACGTTCGGTGCTGTTTTGGGGGAATAAAAAAAACCCTGTCGGCTTTCTATCTTTTAAAAAAACACCCAGGTCAAGTGTTTTCTGTAAATAAAAACCCCCTCGTGTGAACACCTCCGTAGACTGCTCTTTGACAAAGGTAGCCACTGAGATTACAATGGTGGTCAGCAGGGGGCCTCACTCTTCATTAAGACTTATATACTGTCCTAAAACACAACGGTATTGCCGCTGTGTTTTATATACCCATGCCGGTATTGTTACTGGCCGCGCTTTTTCCCCGCGTACATCGCTCCTGTGGCGCTGGACGACTCCACACTCATCTCTGCAACCACTTGTCGTCGGCAGGGTTACATGTCGGCAGTCCGACATCCTGCCAGTCCGACATCCCTTTCGTCCGACATGCCGCTATTCAGACATGGTGTTATTCCGACATGCTGCCAATCCGACACATTTTAGTACCCCCATTCCGACAGTTTACAAATCTTATTTTTTTCCACGTCAATTTAACGGACCCTATGAGCCCGACGGACGCAAAGTGCGTCAAAAAACACACCCATTCTTCTCTGTTACATTGCTCTGCTATTATTAGTCACAGCGAGATGAGACCTATATTGCATGAAAGAGCTCAGAACCTTTCCAACGAGACTAGACACATGTCTGTACGATCAAGTATGAAAATAAAAATAAAATCATTAATTTAAATGAAAGTAGGCTATATTACAGTCTATATTGCTCTGCGTTCACCCACGCAGCCACTGCTCTCGCTTGAATTACTCCGGGACCAGGCATCGCACAGCCATAACATGCATATCAAATGAAAGAGGAGAAACAGAGCTTTCCATTGATACCAAACACATCGATCCTTTTGTGTTATAGAAACAGACGAAGTGACAAACAAATAAGAATCATATAGCTTCGGCTACCGCTATACTTTCGTTTGATTTACTCGTGAAACCGTGTTAAAAAGATACGGCTTGCATGTCAGATAAAAGAGGAGAGCTAGAGCTATCCACAGATACCAAATACAACCTTCTATGCCATAAAACAGACGAAGTGACAGCAAAATAATAACTTAATTTAGCTCCACTTAGTCCGCGAATAATGAGACAGAGAAGAAAACTGCTTTCACTTCCCCGAGTCGTGCACGCAACAGACACATAACCATATCAAGAAGTCTTCACAATGACATTTTAAATGTGAATCTTTATTATTTTACACAATTGTATATAGATATGACATTAATAGCCTATTAATGACCTCATGTCGGAATGGCACGTTGTTTGAAAAAAAAGTTAAATACCGCCACTGCGACCATGAAAAAAAAAAATGTCGGAGTGGTGGAACTTTCTCCCATAAAGAGACATGCCTCCACTACGACAATTGGACGTCAATGTCGGAGTGCTGGTATGTCGGAATGAACGGCGGTAGCCCGTCGGCAGTCTTCTGGCCCCCAACAGTCTTCAGGCTTGTGTTTTTATCATGCAAAGTTAGACCCAAGGCTAACAAATGACGTTTGCCATATTGTTCGATGGTGGTGTGGAGCACCATCTCGCCACTACTGGTCCACCTGTCTATGCCCGTGCTCGGCACCTCGATCTGACCAAGCTTGCCATTGTAAAGGCTACCAACATGGAACGCCTGGGTATAGTCCGTCGATATGGCAGCCCATGGGCATCACCCCTCCACATCGTCCCCAAACCGGGCGGCGGCTGGCACCCGTGTGGTGACTATCGGTGACTTAATGAGGCACTGACACCTGACTGATACTCAGTCCCTAACATACAGGATTTTTCAGCACACCTGGCGAATAAGGTGTTTTTTTCCCAAGGTGGACCTCATCCGGGAATATCATCAGGTGCCGGTACACCCGCTGGACATTCCCAAAACAGCAGTGATTACGCCGTTCGGTCTTTTTTAGTTCCTGTGTATGCCGTTTAGCCTTAAATACACTAACCAATCTTTTCAACGCCTCATGGACTCTGTTTTATGGGACCTACCTTTTCTTTTTGTGTACCTGGATGACATCTTTATTCCAAGCACGTCCAAATCTCAGCACCTGGCGCACCTCCGAACCCTTTTTGAGCATGGGCTAATTGTCAACCCCGCCAAGGGTCAGTTTGGTCTCTCCACCATTGACTTTCTGGGACACAGAGTCACTAAGGACGGTGCAGTCCCTCTCCCATCAAAGGTGGAGGCGATCACACAGTTCCCACACCCGCTCACTATCAAATCCCTGCAGAAGTTCCTCGGCATGGTGAATTTTTACCACCACTTCATCCCTTCAGCCGCTCAGCTCATGGCGGCCCTTGCGCGAGGCCTTGAAAGGTAAGCCAAAGCACCTTGTGGACTGGTCTTAGAGCAGGGCTTTTGCTGCCACTAAGGCAGCCCTGGCAAACGCTACCATGCTGGCGCATCCTTCTTCGACAGCCTCCATCGCCATCGCCTCGGACGCCATCACCTCGGACTACTGTATGCAGTCGGTGTTGTCACATTGTTACATTTGACCATGTAAACATAGATCTGGTCGGACCTCTGTCCTCCTCTCACGGTTTCACATACCTGTTAACCATGGTTGATAGGACCACCGGCCTGAGGCTGTGCCACTGACGTCGGTGGCGTCTGTTGAGATCACACGGGCATTTATCGGCACCTGGGTTGCCCGTTTCGGCACTCCCTCGGATATATCCTCTGACCGAGGCACAGAGTTCACGTCTGAGCTGTGAAACGCTGTCGCACAGAGCCGCGAAGTGAAACTCCACCTCACCACTGCATATCACCTACAAGCTAACGGACTCTGTGAATGCTTCCATAGGTCAATGAAGGCTGCCCTGCGTGCCAGCCTCAAAGACAACAACTGAGTCAACACACTCCCTAGGGTGATGCTGGGCATCAGGACCGCGCCAAAGGAGGACCCATTCCGTGTTTTGGAGGCAGGAGACAAACATTTTCTGGTGGACATGAGGTGAAAAAATCCACCTACTACCCTGCTAATAGCAGCGGCACTTGCATCCCGCAAGCCAGAGGGGCAACTTTCATCCCTTCTACTCGTATGCTACTGAGTTTTCAGTTATCACCTTAGTGTCAGTCAGCTAATTCTAATTGGTGATCTTGTAGTGAGAATTTTCAAATGTGCTTTGCTTCCCTTATCTGTCAGCATAATGTCCGGAGCCATTTTGTTCTGAGAGGCTACTTTGTGAGCAATCTTGTCCATAACAGAAATCATCATTGTGGTGTAACAACTTCCTTCCCTGTTTGAGGGCAAACATGCATGTTTCCCGCAAACAAATATTCCATTCATGCTCATCTTGACATCTGGCTGTGGTCCAGCAGTGGGAAGACATCTGGTATAAAGACCATCGGTGTCGTCGTCAAAAGGCTGTTTGGGGGTTGTGGTCATGAACAGTAGTTTCTGAAGCAACAAACAAAAAACAGAGGCAGTATGCTAATGCTCACAGAAAAAAAAAAAAAAAAAAACATGCATCTATGTATTTGTGTAAGAATTAAGTTGAAAAACATCTAATCAAATATAAAAACATCATCATTTCATCAAATCGCCTAAGGTTCAGCATTGAGGTTCAACCTCAAGTAATGAAATGTCAAAAACAGGACTCAAGTTTATCCATAATCTTATGACTCTGCATCAGTGACCATCAACACCTTTCCAATTAGCTTTAAAGGCTACCGTACTCTGGGTGGGTCATTGTGTACCCCGCCAAGGGGCTCCTCACACACCTTTGTCGCCTGATCATTAGGGATTAAGGAGACATTATTAGCAATGGCATTCTTTCATTTCGTATCGACAGTAATCAGTGATCTTAAGAAACAGAGATGTAAAAAAAATTGGCAAAATTCTCCTTTAAGTGGTGGATATGTCAGTTTAGTTAATTCACACCAAAAAACATTTGACACCCTCCCCCCACCCCCCACACACATTTATAAATGCAGAAAGTAACTAATGTGTGATCCATTATCGTTATGCTTAGGTTTGTATGTTTACAAATTTAGTTATTTTCATTAAGCTGATTGAATTGACATTGTTGTATTCTCCTTAATGCTCTGTAGTATTACCAATGTTTGAATTGTTTACTGTTAAATTTAACCATTGTTGTTATTTGTATGTCGCTTTGGACAAAAGCATCTGCTAAATACCATAACCATAACCATTATTATCTCTCCAGGTGGTGTCAGTCGTTCTTGGGTTACTTCAGGTTCTTCTGGCAGCACCAGTTTACTTCATGAAATTGAAGCCTTTTCTCTTTGTGGTCCCCTTGATATTTGGAATGTTGGTATGTATTTTTTTAACTACCTGGAGGAAATATCAATATAGGCTACCCCATTGAAGGCAGAGGGGGATAATTATTCTATTATTATAACGGTTATGCTTTTAGGCTTATTGATGGCATCTTGATCTGATGTAACATGAATTCTTGCAACCCTGCAGCTGTGTTTTGTTTGATTTCTTGTGCAACTAATATATTTACTGTCTTAAGTTTGTATCAGGAGGATCGTTTGCTGTTGCTTGCTCTAAATATCCTGACAGACGATTGGTAAGTTTATATGATACAAAGTTTTACTATAGTGTACAGTTTACAAATAACAAATGTGAGTGTAAGAGGGGATTTTAAGTAGAAGAGGGTGGGAATGTTAAGTCTGAATGGTTTTCATGCATATTCTGTTATCCCAACACAAAGTTCACCAATCGTCTGACTGTATTGAAGTAATGTATTGAAATATATGCATACTGTAATGCCACTGTACTGCTCTCTACTTTAGCTAAAAAGCTGTGCCTACAGTAATATGGCTTGTCTCCTGGGCGCCCTGGTTGCTGTCTGTGTCTACATTGTGGTCCTTTGCAGCGAACTGCCTCAGCTGTGTTTAAAATCTGATGACTATTATGAAAATGATCACATATGTGACAGAGTGAGTGACTTAAATTTGTTCAAGTTAAAAGATCAGTGTAATGATGTTACTGGCATAAATGTCAAAATAACAAATGTTACTGGCATAAATGTCAAAATAACACCCAGGAAATGGGTGTTATTTGTGGTTGATGATGGGACCGGTTCAGATGTATGTTGATGTTGATTTTAAATTAATGTCATTTTTATACATGTGAAACATGTTGCAATGTGCAACGAAATGTTATAGGGCCTATTCCTTAAATTCTCAATATAGCCTAGTTAATTGACTGTAGACACGTTTAGCCTACCCTGCAAAACTATTGAATGTACTTTTTTCCCCATTTATTTCTCTTTCTGAACTTCTCCGTTATCTGTTTTTCTTTATAGCTGCACCAATTATCCTACGGAATTGTTGGCTCACTCTTGGTGTACGACATTGCAGCCATGATCCTTCACTCACTTCTGTCATATTCTGCAGTCAAAGGTCTAAAAATAGACTGAAAATGGACTGACTGAAAATCTCTTTTGCACGCGCATGCACGCACGCACGCACGCATGCACACACACACACACACACACACACACACACACACACACACACACACACACACACACACACACACACACACACACAAACACACACACACACACACACACACACACACACACTTCAACTAAAGTATATTGTATAGTCACTGTATTCTTAAATAAAGGTAAATGTGGACCATGCCTTGTTGTAGCCTATAGGCCTAAGCCAATTTCTTTTTGTAGGCTAGAATTCAACATACATACCCATGGCAAATTCATATGAACTCTAACTACGTGACGCTGGTTGATGCTACAATTTCCACAGGAAAATACAACAATATAGCCGTTGACATGATAATTTGTCTCTGGTTGCAATGCCTCCCTGCTGGCGTTTCTCAGATGGAATATTCCCGTCACGTCGGGGTTTCCCTTCGAGTCAGCTGATAACATGAATACACCATTCACTACAAAACGGGTAACTTTATTTTGGATATTGATGAACGTATTTATCAAGTAGATCTATGCCATGCAACAGTTCAAGACAACAGTAATTACTCAGTAGATTAGAAATAACATAGGACGTCCCATGCATTTTTAATCATATATGGAGTAAAGTAATAGATTAATTGGTGATACTCCCCCTCAATGATCTCTGATGGTTGAGACCAAACATGGCGCTGGTATATGTCAGTCCGAAGTAAAACTTTCCCTGATGAAAAAGAAACCTCTCTATCATAATAACATTTCTAGCATTGTTTTTGTGGGTTCTCAGTCTATACACCCATGTGAATACAATTTGGATCTCTATTTCGAATTATATTGGACGACAGACGGATGTTGACCCTTGTGGAATACTGAGCTCGAGCGGTGGGCTTTCCTGAAGTTAGCTGTAGCTAACGCTCACGCAAGCAAGTGCCTTTCGTTGTAATTATATCGTTTTCGGTTTAGCCAGTAAGCTTGCTAGTTAGCTCACTGGCTGTTATTAGCTTGTTGGCTAGGCAGCTCCCGTCAAAATCTAGATAAATCAGACAAGATTAGTTGTCAGCCATTGGTAACATTTACCTCACGGTGGACATCTCCGACATTATCGATAACGTTATAGATGTTTTTGTTTTGAAATTGAGGTCAGTGCTTCCGTGTTTATTTTACGTCATCCACCTCCAATTAAGTTGGATGCCCGTCAATGTGTTCCATACCACAATATATTTGATTTGCTAGCAGCAAGTAAGTAACGTTAACGTTGCATTAACATTTTGTTTAGAAAAAAATGTAGATGCATATGTCATTCTAGCCTGCAGTTTCAAAATGTATACTACCCCTTGCATTTACGATTGTCGACATACTACAGCAGGTTAAGAGTACATTAATGTTAACGTTTCCTAGCTATAGCGTTAGTTAGTAGTCTGTCAATAATTCAATAGCTATTGGTTCGCTAAACTTGCTTTAACGTTATCTCTGTGTTGGTAAACTTCGCATTAGCTTGGCTCCTTACACGTAGTATACCAGTTTAGCTATGTAAAGCAGTGGACGCATAGAAAGCAGTGGCTTTCTTAGTCCAGTGTGACACTTTAGAGGGGTTGACGACACTTAATTTGACTTGTTAGTGGTATGTTGTTATGATCACGATCGGAATCTAGGCCTGCTGCAGTGGCTGAAACTCCGGTCTATCACATGATATTTGTCTGATTGTTGTAGACACGGCATGTTGTCTGAATTGTTGTGTGCCGCTTTCTGTGTCAGCATTTGGTATGTAAACCCAGCTGTTTGCACTTCGCTTTCTCCACAGTTCTTCTGGCAAATTAATGGATAAGCTTCAGGACCTCAGCCAATCCGAGTTGCAGGATTTGCTGGACAACTCGGAACGGGTGGAGTCGATGGCACTGGAATCAGATGAGGTGGGTCATTTATTTCTCAAGACACCCTTTCAGTGAAAGAAAACCACGAATAGCCTATAACAGTGTCAACGTGGCCTCATTGCTTGTGTATCCAGAAACTGTGTCAGACTTTTACCAAGCAGACTGTTATGGTTATTAAATCCAGGGTCATTAAGTGTCAAATCACATAAGTTCGTTGCTGCACCGTCACATATTTTGTCCAACCCTGTCTACACCATGAATGGGTCCTGGCCTAATCCAAGACTTAAAAAGGAGTCCAAAAATATATCCATTCAAATCCTATATCATCATAGTTGTTAGCCTTTGATATTAAGAAATCTATGTGGAAGTAGCCCAATGTATGGGCATTTAGCGTACAAAGTGGCAATGTCAAAAGCTTGTCAAAATCACAGTTTTACCCCAGGGACAAGAATGAAAAAGCAGAAGTATACAATGTAATTATATTTAACTAAGTATATTTATCTGTGAACCCCATGGTACAACACTAGCACTTTGTACCATTGATTACTCTACTGATACTGATACAGTGATGCCATCACTGTATCAGTATCAGTAGATTAATCACTCATTTTGCGTTGTTACCAAATCTAAGGCCTTATATAGGATCAATGGACATTTAGTACATACTTCTAATGTTTGTCTTCCATCCTACAAAGTTTGGTCAGACTAGTAAAAACACCCCTCAAAATATTATTGCCCAAACAGGGCTGTATACTGTGCTATGGATGATTTATCAGCTTAACACCAGTGACAATTCATCTGATATGTTATCTATAGTGTAGCCTACAGATGAGGAGTTTGTAAGTACATACTGATGTAGATGCTAGAGATTTTGTGGCTCGTGCTACATGGCTATCACCATACTAACATCAATCTTTTAAGATTGAACATTAGTCTGGGGCGTCTGCTCTTTATTTTTACTGCACAAGAGGTGTGGTCAGGGGGCATATTTCAAATGACTCTGTACCCTTTTGGATTGTCCCTCAACCAATCAGACCAACAATCCGGGTGTGCCTTTTGGATAAGCTAGTTTGTGAATTGACCCAGAAGATGTGGACAGGAAGCAGGAGAGATAGATTTGCAGGTTTCCAGCCCAAGCTGCAGGGTGAAATCCAAATCGTCGGCAGATCAGGCAGAGTTTACCCAGCCTAACAAAGCTATCAACGTCTGTAGCATCAATGCTATGAGCAAAAAAAAAACATTTAGCCCTGCCGGAGATGGCTTTGAACATCATGCATTTTTGAGCGTATAATAGCTGTACATATAATCTGAAAAAACATTATAGTACATATGATCTGAAACATTTAAATGTAACAAAAATACATTACAAGTGATCGTTTGGGGGCCTAAACATTATGTACAAACTTTGAACAAAATATGAGACAGTACAGCAACAATTTTCCTGGATTCTGTCTGATTTGACACAGAATGGCCCTCCTGTGATCAACAAGCCATCATGCACTTCATTGTGAATTGGCAGAATTGGGTTCAATTCAAAATGTATTTGATAATGACGGCTAGCCCTGGGAGGTGTGAACATATATAGACTAGAACAAAGGGATGGCATAATAATATTTCCGTTCTTCGTGAGTCATTAGCCTATTATTAGTGTTACAGTATTATGAGGGTGGTAGAAAAAGACACGTTTCTCTCTGCTGACCAACTTGAAAAACAAGAAGATTCAGATCTGGACATTCTGATGAGTAACTAGGAGAGGTGACTGGTATGCTTGCATGCAACTGTTTAGACATTTTTGAGCTTTGCATAGGGGTGTAAAGGTACACGTATTTGAACCAAACCATTTAGTTGCATGGCGTTATGTTCAAAGATGTGTACCAAATGTACACATGTACAAAATGCAGTTTTGAACAGTAATCGGCTTTTTTTGTGTGTGGACCATGTTCACTACAAACATATTAAGTAGCAGACCATATGTCAGTTTTTCAACGTAAAAAACATTAGACCCCTGTTCAAAATGCTATTACCGTTGTGCATTAGTAATATTGGGCTACAGGCTTACTGTATCGAAAATGAACCAAACCGTGACTTAAAAAAGGAGATACACACAAACCATGATTTTTGTGAACCGTTACACCCCTAGCACATTTTACTATGATACAGTATATATATACTGTATATATTTTGCATTGACACTGTCTATATCTTGGTTGTTATTGTCGGATAAGCGATTGTGATTGAATCCTGGGTTTTTGCTGTTTCGGAAACGGGTGTCAGTGGGATCCTCTCCACAGTTCATCCACACAAAACTCTGTGATCCATGCCCTTGTGGACCTTGCTTTGTGCACTGGTGCACAGTCATGATGGAACAGGAAGTGGCCATCCCCAAACTGTTCCCACTAAGTTGAGAGCATGGAATTGTCCAAAACCTCTTGGTAAATGCTGAAGCATTCCGAGTTCTAGAGGATCTAGAGGCCAAGCCCAGCTCAGGGATGGCCACTTCCTGTTCCAACAATACTGTCCACCTGTGCACATAGCAAGGTCCATAAAGACATGGATGACAGAGTTTGGTGTGGATGAATGTGACTGGCCTGCACAGAGTCCTGACCTCAACCCAACTGAACGCCTTTGAGATGAATAAGAGCGCAGACTGAGAGTCAGTCTCCTTGTCCAACATCAGTGTGTGACCTCACATATGCACTTCTGGAAGAATGGTCAAAAATTCCCAAAAACACACTCTTATAACTTGTGAAAAGCCTTCCCAGAAGAGTTGAAGCTGTTATAGCTACAAATTGTAGACTGAAGTCATATTAAACCCTATGGATTAAGAATAGGTGTCAAGGCAGGTGACCCAAAACTTTTGCCAATATATGATACATTCTATAGTATGCTGCTGACACTGTCTAGGTAATTTGAAAAGATTGAAAAGAACACCCATGGTGTTCCAAACGTTTGAATGATAGTGTACGAATGATAGTGTATTTTTTTTTCCGATGATGAATATGATTTTCTTTTGTCACAAACGTTGCGCAGAGAGGACAGAACACAAATGAGTTGTTTGCTCCGTTAACACTATATCGACAAGTAGATAGTTGAGGTATCTATCTCATGCATGTGACCTAGATTACAAATTACATAACACAAGCCTTAAGGTTTCCATACAAGGACACATTTTACTGTCAGGCTGAGTCACATCATTGAGTTACCCCTGATCATCAAGGGCATGTTGTAAAGTGACATAGGCAAATATCAGGTCGAGTGATATAAGGTGCTAACATGAAACTCATGCTGCTATTTTGAAGTCCACCATTTCAACTGCATTGAAACTAATACGCTGTGCTTGCCAGTTTTATTTGACTTTAGGCAACACATTTTTCTTGGGTAGTCTGCTTACAAAGACTTTACAGATGGTTTGTTGAAATTCTAATTCAGCCTTTAACATTTTTGTTTTTGCCTAACTTCACCAAACCCTAGCACATAAACTGTGAATAGAGTGTCAACAGGAGGGATCTGCTCGAAATATCAATATGATATATAGTGATGTACTCCTGAAACGATTTGAAGCAGAATCATTCATCTGAAGTAAATTTTAAGATCTCTGTGGGCCTCAATTGTGTTTTGCAAAGCCTTAAGGTTTTGCTGTCATATAGAATTCTGAAGAACCGTTTTGGAAATGGTCATTATTCAGAATCAACATATATTGCAATGCATCACACTGTGGCCTCTGTATCGTGATGCGTTCTGTATTTTGTGATTTTGTGTATATTTGCAGGCAATACTCAGCCCTTGGTCGACAGATAGTTTGTTTGTAATCTGTAGATAGTAGGCCTGTTCTGTGGAAGATAAGGGGTGTCCTTTTGGAGACCATCCAAGTAAGGTCTGACTTGTCGTCATCTACTTCTCTACAGATTCAAAACATCCAGCTGGAGCGGGAGATGGCCCTGGCCTCCAACCGTAGCCTGGCTGAGAGAAACCTGGACATGAAGCCGAGGCTAGAACGGGAGAGGGAACGCCTGGTGGAGCGCTACTCAGAGCTGGAGGAAGTGCAAGACAAATATAAGCAGCGGTGTGCTCTCAGAGGTGAGCGAGTGATTAGCGAGAGAAGAGGCATATGTTGGGAAATGGTTGAGAAACAAGGAAAGTTTGGAAACACCTTTCTTAAGAGCTGCCCTCTCGCGTGTTCAGTTGGCCCTCAGTCTCAAGGGTAATTCTCTCTGGAGAGAATTAGAAAGGCAAGTGAAACTGGAGCTTATGTGGACGTAGTTTAACAGCTGAAGTGAAGCACGCGGTCTCTTGTTCCTTCTTTCGGTCCTCCCTCCCCACCCTAACCATGCACAGTACACAGCAACATTCCAACAGGGAGTATTTAACAAACAGTGTGCGCCATGAGTTAACAAGAGCGAAGTCAAGACAATCCTGTTTTTCTTGTGACAGTGTAGCTTAAAGAATTCACATAGTTCTGGTATGATCGCATGTACATTCAGAGTTGATTTCACTGTTCTGGTTTGCCTCACATACTCACATACATCATGTAAATTATATATATGAAACACACACACACACACACTATTAAAATAACCTTATTTAATGCACCAATTTGTAAAGCTGACCCTCCAAATAGTAGACAGAAACAAAAGAAGGCTAACTCGTTAACTCTACCAATGTTCGACCAAGGGGAAAAAAAGCTTTTGGGGGTGTGGTTTGCTCAAGGTCATGGTGCTAAGGGAAATTACTCTGCACCATCCCTTCAGTCCATTCCTCGGTCATTTTGCTTCAATGCTGACAGGGACATTGTCCTGTTATAAAAATCTAGTTCCTCTCTAGCTTCATCTCCCTGACTGACATGAGGTTCAGATCAAGAATTTGTTGATACCGGTATGCCTGAGAATTCATAGGCCCAATCCCAATGTCAGCCCTAAAGACTAAGAACTAAAGACTCACAGACTTAATTGATCTCAGGTGCTAAGTGAGTGAGTGTGTGAGGCCACATAGGCTCAGATAAGTATTTGGGATTGGGACAGCACTTCACGAGATCACATGTACCTTGGCGATGTTTACTAACAAAGACGTTGCTAACATTTGCACCATGCACGTGTGTCGTGCGTGCTGTTGTTTACCTTCATTTCCGGATTTTTCTATGATCTCCGCGGTAAACGTCACAACACTTTGAACTGTGGGTAATTCCCTTAGGTTAAGTCTGCACCGATGCAGACTCACGGAAAGGGGTCGGTAAGTCTGTACTCAAACCCTCCCGCCCGTTGTAATTCGACATTGGGACAGCCCTAAACCCTTACGAATTTCGCGAGAACGCGCACCAAAGAACGTGAGTTCGTGAGTCCGGACATTGGGATTAGGCCATAGTGTTCTGGATGCTATGGAGTCATCCAGGTCCAGAGGCAGAAAGCAGCCCCACACCTCCACATGTCCACCACCATGCATCACTGTTGAGAGTGTTTTTTTCTTGGTATACATAATAGTGTTGGCTTTCTTCCAAACATGACTATTTGGATTGTGACCAGATAATTCTATTTTGGACTTACCTGTCCAGAGAATGAACTTCCAGGAGGCGTCTGAAAGTAGACTCTGGCAGTTTTGTTCTTTCTTGAGAGCAGAGGCTTCTTTCTGTCAACCCTCCCATGAACGTTGTGTCTGTTCCAGTTTCGTAGACGCATGTCATGTGTATTTATTCCAGAAGCTGCCATTGAGGTCTAACTAGAGGTGATGTGTGGGTTGGCCTTTATGTATTATCTTTCTGGTGCATCTTGGTCATACTTTTGATGGGCATCCACTTCTTGGAAATGTTGCTGTGATGCTGAATACCGTCCATCTGCAAATAATTTGTCTTATACAGTAGTGGATAAATGGAGCTGGAATATTTTTGAGGGTCTTGTAGCTTTCCCCAGACTAATGGGCTGTCACAACAACTCTCTTCTTTATGTCCTCGGATATCTCCTTTCCTCTTGGCATTGTTGATCCCTGTGGGTGTGCCTTAGCTCTACAGTGGTTTGGAGGATTTCGTCTCTTTTGACCATGGCTGTTCAGACCCTTTCCAAAGGAAATCTGTTTGATGAATATGTTTAATTGATTCAGCACTTAACTTCAGCACCTAAATATATTTTACATTAATCAATTATTCTATCCTATTTGACTTTGCCAATGGAGCTGGGGGTTGACTTACTTTTGTACATACATTAATACATGATGTTTCATGATATTGTTTTTGCTTTTCACGCAATTTCATCTTAATAAGTCCATGCATTTGATAAATATACTCACCTGACAGTTCATATTTAAAAACTGGTGATGATGGAATAAGAAAATCGATAAAACAACAGAAAACTCCAAACTGGTCAAGGGATTCACATACCGTATTTGCAAACAGCTATGTATGTATGTATGAATGGACGGATGGAAGTTTGGACTGGATACTGACCGTTCTCTCCTCTCACAGACAATGTAATGGGGCAGGTGTCACCGGAGATGCTGTTCTCCCGTCTTCAGGCAGAGGGCACTAGCACAGAGGCAGAGTCTGAGGTGAGTCAGAGCCTCTTATCTGTCTATAGCGGAACTACAGTGTTGTTGAAATAGAGTACCGGGGTTAAATATGACTTTGCAAATGTGCCAAAGGAGCATTTATAAGGCATTACATGTCTCCAAATGTTATTTACTCCCTAAATGATATGTATGGTTATGACATTTGGTTTCCTATTTATATGGCTTTCAGACACTAGCAGAAGAGTTTCTGGAAGGTTCTTTGTCTCTGGACTCTTTCCTGGATCGCTTCCTTTCCCTCCGCTCCCTTGCGCACAAAAGACGAGTACGGATAGAGAAGCTGCAGGAGGTTTTACGCCAAAAGAGCCAGGCGGTAGGTGACAACGCGGCCGCCATGACGACAACGCCCTGCGCCAACCAGGATCCAGCGGTGACATCCTCGCCCTGGCAACCAGGCCAGACGCAGCCGCAGCCGCAGAGCGTGGCCAAGTCCAGCGGCAGCTTCTCAAACTCCCCCCAGAATCCCTCCGGCTCGGCTCTGCCCTACAGCCCCTTCCCCGTGTCTCCCCCCTCCCAGCCCTCAAGCGCTGCCGCAGCAGGCCCCGCCAATCCCCCTTCTCAGTTTCCACCCTACCCCAGCCCGGGGTCCTCTTTCACCCCTGCAGCAGGATATGCCGCCTCCCGGCCCAGCTTTGGCCCTGGGCCCTGCCCTTACCCCACCCAGCCAGCTTTCTCTGGCATCCCCGGGCCTCCCTTTGGGCAGTTTGGCCCCAGCCCAGCCCCCTACCCTTCTGCGTATCCCTACCCGGCGGGCTACAGCTACCCCACTGGGCCCAGCTTGCCGCCCTCCCAGCCAAACGCGGGCAGGCCTGTCTACCAGTCTGGATTCAGGGTGCCGCAGTCCTACTCCTGAGTCCCTCTGTCCCTCTCACCATCCTCTCTTCCTCTGCCTGGCTCTCTCTTTCAGTCAGCCTATTATGCTGTCTCTTTCATCCATTTGTCTCTCTCTCTCTCTCTCTCTCTCTCTCTCTCTCCTCCCCCCGCCCCCCTCTGTCACCTGGGTTCTGTCCCACCATCCTCCTCGCCCCCTCTTGTCACGTTTCCTTCGCTCCTGGCGTCAGATTTGTGGTTTGCCCTACCTACCTGCGCTCCTTCCTCTTCCTGTGTGAAGCTTGAAGGGTGTGCAAGCCTTGGTTCACCCTGCACTCCTTTTGTTCTCCTCCTTACCCTCGTATTCACACGGAGGCCCCCCCACGAGGAGTGTAAGGCAACGCAGCCAGGTGATGGGACAGTCCTTGTCCTCCAGCAGGCTCCAAAGCACTCCTTATGTCGCACACATCATCAAGTCGGACTTCTTCACAGGACGCACCTTGGAAGCAGTGATTGCGTTTGAAAAATGTAAACGTTTCCTTGTTTCCTGTCAGAAAGTGTTCAACTGTTCTGACTTGTTTTGTTTTGTTTTGTTTGGTTTTATAAATCATCGTATTTGTGCATTAACATTTAAGTGTTGGGAAGTCATGACACTACACTGGTAGTGAGTGCAGCATCAATGACACGACTGGCTGTGAAAACTCACCACTCCTCCGATCATCAACCCGTCCCTCCTATGTGCAAACCCACAGCACCATGCCCTCTCTAGTCACCTGATATCCTATTGTGACATCCAGCCCATAGGTGGCCCTCAGAAGCTTCCCCATCACAGCAGTGCGGGGGCTCCACAGTTGTTGTCTTGTCTTGATCTCAGACTGTCATCTTGAATGCCGTAGTTGGCCATAATCTCAACTCTGATTGCTTTCATCTTTTCCTGGTTTACATTGACGGTATCTCCCTTACTCCCCAATTGTTCCTTCATCTGTCCCTCTGATAAACCTCTTCCACTTCCCATGTACTGCTTGACAACATAAATCAACGCTTGACAATGGTGAGAAGACATAGTTTATTTCTGTAAGTTCACTACCATTTGAGAATATATGTGATTTGTATGATAAATGAAAATACTACTAACAGGAATCATTAAACAAGGGAAGTATATAACATATCTTATTCTACTTCTTTAGCACCGAAAGCACACTGAAGGGAACGATAGATGGGGGCCCTAAGGATGGGCATGAAAATGTTGGGTGAAGAGGCTACGCAGCACCCCTCTGATTATGCAACCAGCACCCGTGAGCTAGGGGTATGCGATATCGAAAAATAAATATCTCGATATTTTCTGGGATTTTGTTGTTAATCTTAATTAGGTGATATTTTGCATCTTTAAAAAGTTGTTTTATACAACTCGTATCAGTATCTTTTATATGAGAGATGGTGCTTATCACATCTGAGATGTCAGCCAAATTTGGTGACACGAATGCTATTTTGGAACAATGAAACACGTTAAGCCTTTTCCTTATTCTGGGCGTCAACATTTAACATACTAAACTACAATTAAGTTATTATTGTAGACAATATATACTGTAGAATACATATCGCACACCCCTACCATGAGCCCCCACCCCACCCCCCCAACCCCACCCCCCATGTCAGCTAATGCACCTCCCTAGTTCTCCTCTATGCAGATATGTGTTACTGTCAATGGTCAAGGCAGCAGAGTTGAGACATTTTAGTTTCATTTGAAGAGAAGAGTAAAATTAGTCCTGGTTGATACAGGCTGTATTAACTGGTGTTGTGCTGATCCGTATTTGGGTTTTTGGGTTAAAATCAGCAATTACTGTATAAGCGGTTGGGTTGGTGGGGGATCTAAACCAAAACAAAGCGTATATCAAACGGCGCGTTCAGGTGTGCGCGGTGAAGGGTCGTCGTGGCACCATGCGTCACTCTGAGAGGGTGTTCCGTAGCCTCGGCGCCAGGGCCCCCACCCTGATGGCAGCGCACCAACTCACTCACCGCCATCACAGACAGGCTGGCCAGCAGGCCGACCGCCGGTGCCACTGAGCTCAGGCTGGCACTCCACCGGCCCGCCAAGCCAGCCAGCACGCCTCAGCCCAACCCAGCTCCGCGCTGAGGCTCCCCGCCCGCACCAGTCGGCTCTGACCCCAGTCCCAGAGCAGGTGTCCGGCTCTTTTTATTTTTGTACTTTGAAGCAATCCTTGACTAAACCAACAAAGAAACAAAAAAAAAAAAGAAGAAAATGAGAAGAAAAAAATAAAGATATCAACACGGGACTGATGGGCATTTCAATCAAGCCCACCTTGCCACTGGCTTTAATGAACCAACAGACTCAGTAATTACGACTCAGGTGGTGCGAAGCCCGGACACCTGGCTACCGGCAGGAAGGAGTTGTGCCGAGGCCCGCGATCTGATCGAGGGTGGGGAGGGGGATGGGGTCGTTGTCGTAGAAGCACAAAGATGTGCCTCGTTAGGGATAAAACAAAGAGAAATAATCATTTTAAAAAAAGAAAAAAACAAGAAGAATATATTGGTTTGGTGGTGATGACTGTAGCCTGTTTCAAAGTGTTCTTTTTTTGAGTGTGAGTAATAAAACACTGAAGTTGATTTATGAGAAAAGCGACTGTGTGATGAGTTTATGATGTTCGTCTTGTTGTCCATGCCTTAACACGCACACGCAACACGCATACACATATCCGAGTAAGACGGTCTCGACACCACATACTAATCAACACTGATTTTGTGTTCCACTCAAAAGGGATTTTTTTAAGATATATATTTACACATAACCATAAAACTATTTGTAGGCCTACTCCGCCTCCCGCCTTGTTTATGTGTTTTGAAGTTGCTTTTGACTATTTCTCCATCTCGCCCCAGCAGTATGTGTCATGTCCCACAGTTGATTGTAGGCTGAGAAGTAACCCATCATACGACAGGAAGTAATATGACAAATTGAACATTTATTTGCATTTCATTGTGAACATCAGGTCATATGTTTGCTGGTGACTGATACATGTCACTGCTGGTGCTACTGCCAAAGATAAAGTATGTAGGTAAAGATGAGGGAGTAATGATGACAAAGTCCCATCTCACGTTTACACAGAACCTCAGGCCTGATGTTTTAGGTGTCAGGAAGTGTTTATGACTAGGTGGTTGATGTATGAAAAGGCGACGATGCACACATTGGGGGTTTTTCACCAGGTCTACGGCTCTGGTAAACCAGAGGAGAAAGATGAGAAAGATGAAAAAGATGGGGTACGGAGCGGGAGAGACAGAAGCGTAGACCGAGAGGAAGAAATGAGTAATGGCAGACTGAAAGTGAGCACGCACGGCCCTGAATTTTCGATCGGTCTGGTGGGAAGTGATGCGCTTGGACGGGGGTGGGATAAGGCGTAGAAACTGGATTTAATGAAATGTAGTAATCACATTTTAGACTGGAACCAGAGGTCATATACAGTGCCCTCCAAAAGTATTGGAACACATGCTGTTGACGATATAAGATCATCTTTTGGAAATTATCTTAATGCCTTAAATGAAAAAATGAGGAAATAGTCAACCTTTAAGGACATCAATTTTCTTTGTGAATGAATAATGTATTGTAAATAAATAAATGTTTTCCTTAAAATACAGGGGTCATAAGTATTGGAACGCCTATGTTAAATTCCCATAGGGTAGGCAGATTTTTTTTAAAAGGCCAGTTATTTCATGGATCCAGGACACTATGCACCCTGATAAAGTCCCCTAACATAGGCGTTCCAATACTTATGACCCCTGTATTTTAAGGAAAACATTTATTTATTTACAATACATTATTCATTCACAAAGAAAATGTATGTCCTTAAAGGTTGAATATTTCCTCATTTTTTCATTTAAGGCAGTGGTTCTCAAACTGTGGTACGGGTACCACTGGTGGTACGCGGACTCTCTGTTGTGGTACTCTGGGAGATGTTTTAGTTCTTGAAGACAAGGTAATCACTTAAAACGATGTAAAAATATATAAAGGCCTACTGAAAAATCGTTACATTTAAACTAGTTTTTATCTTCCTTGAAAAAACAAAACAAAACAAAACAATGCAAAACAGTATGTGCAATGTAAAATATATTTAAGTTGGCCTACGCTACTGTATTTTAATGCTGGTCATATAATGGTGGTACTTGGAGAGTCAATTGTTCTCTGAGGTGGTACTCATTGTGAAAAGTTTGAGAAACACTGATTTAAGGCATTAAGATCATTTCCTAAAGATGATTTTATATCGTCAACTTTAGCATGTGTTCCAATACTTTTGGAGGGCACTGTAGATAGGTCCAGAGCTGCGATGAACGTGATGGAGAAAGTTATAATTCCACCACTGAACACCTTTACAAGCATTAGGTTTGTCCAAAATTCTGTCATCAGTCAATTAATACTGTTATTATTTTTTTTAAAGCATCTTTCCTGCTCTTTTTCTGTCACATTTTAAAATTTCAGCCCACTCAAGTGTTTTTTTCTTCTAGCTGTCTTGTTCTTCCTGGCTTTGATGTAAGGAAGTTCTGCATTTTGCAGAAGACATCAAGTCAAAACACTGAGACGGAGTGATTCATTGGAGAGAATGTGAGAGAGGCCTGAGAGAGTGGGGGAAAAGGAGAGAGAAGAAAAGTATACACCTCTGCACATTTCCTTTCATTTCAGTTTGTCTATCATTCAGTGAACTTCCTGTCATCGCATTGCTTGAGGTGAGTCTTGTTTTTGTTCAAAAGTAATTACATTGTAGTAAAGGACAAGTGCGCGAAGCCACTGTCACAAAATAAAGACAGAAGAATAATATTACCTTAAGATGTTATTCTTGTACTGATAATATTGGACCGTATGATGCTTTGCTGCCATTGAACTTCATGCTAATGTATCAAATATAATTTTGTTGGCCCTCTGCTTACGTGTGTAGTGTTATCAGGATACATAGAGTTATTTTGTATAAAATGTGTGAGTTGTAGCTGATGGCTTGGTCCTCCGTTCTGTCAGTTTGAAATGGAACGCTGGCTGCAGCTGCTGGTGCTTTTTCTGGGCCTGCTTCTCGTTAACACAGGTGAGCCTATGTGCATAGAACACACAACCCTTGAGTAGAATGAAATCACATGCAATGAACACATTTAAAATAGATCATTTAAAGCAGAATTGTAAAAAAATCAGGATTTATTTATGGATGACGGAGGGGGATGCATCACTTCATGACTGATTGCATGAACATGAGCATATATAATATATTTTAATATAACTAAGAAACAACAGCTTCGTTATCTGTGAAAGGGGGAAGGAAATGTGTAACTTTGTACACTTAATAAGACATCTCATCTATACTTAAATTCTAATACAGTTGACTTGAGAGTCGGCTACGTTCAAAAAAATTTTCTGCGTGCCATAAATTTCAAAATTCCGATGTATCCAACTGACAGATGATTCACTTAATTTGTGGCATTAAATCCCAAAGATTACAGAGTATATTTTAATCCAGGACTTGACAGACCATCACAGTCGGGGGGTAATCTGGGGTTATCCTCGTTATAGGGGTCCTAATCTGCAATGACTAATAGACTTTTTAAACCTGACCCCACTCACAACAGGTCCCACATACAGCTCTTTTGAGACTCTGGACAGAGTAGTGACAGGGTGGCTGAGCATATCACTGTCTTCTGTGGGACTACAGATACAAATTGTAGTTACTGTTAGTAGCCTACTGTTAGTAGCCTACTACTACTAGTATCGATCGTATTAGTATTTAGAAACAATAGGCACACCCATGTGAAGGTTCATAGTAGGCTTGTGAACGTGTTTTGTGCTTAAATAAAAAATGCTGTCAAATAAAGCCTACAGTCACCTTAAAATAGTTCATATTTCTGAATCTTGATACGAAAGGATTATGAACTACCCATGTACTAAATTGATATCACTCATGGTTATCCTGGACATAGAATAGACCTATGATGCTCTTGATTACCAGATTGCAAGGATTATTTAACCTATGGCATATGCTCTCACCAACTGCCAGGCGCCTTTATGAAAGCGTCCATAAACCAACATTTTTAATGTGTGTTATGATCTTACGTCTTATGTTCTTTCAAGGAAAATCGTCTGTCAGTGAATCCATTTTCAGACCTGTGTCTTGCCTAGCAATGACCCTGTTTAACTTTGGTTATTTTATCTGTGACAGACACAGATGTCCAAAAACAACCTGTCTCATCCACCAGTCCTCCATCAACCAATACAACAACGTCCGCCACTGTGCCCAACTCCAGTTCCATAGCTCCATCAACAAGAGCAGTGGTCACTCCTGCACAGCCATCCCCTGAGTTGGTCTTGGTGAAAGTGAAATGGTCAACCCAGAATCCATGCAAGGGGTCTGTCCACCTCACCTGGCCCGACGGTGAAGATAAATGTGTCTGCAAGGAAAGTGCATACAAGAGCAAACTCGTCGGCCTCTGTCACAATACGAAATGTGGACATTTCCAGAGCTGGGTAACCTCTAGGCCTGTGACCTGTGACGGCCTGCATATTCTTGGTAATGGGAATATAACACGGAGGAATTGCGCGGCACTCCATGTTCAGTGTACAGGTGCGTGAGGTGTTTTCTCTGGATTTTATATGTAAAGCTAGCTAGGGTGTGTCAACCACACATATTAAATTCCCTAATTATTTCAGGCCACCAAATCAGCCAAAAGTACGTCTGTGCAAGGGCAGCATAAATATCAAGTCCCTCGGCATAAGGCCTCATAAAAGCACCAAATGTATCTCAAAGTAATTGCCATAATGAATATCTACTGTATATCCCCTCAGTAATTTCACAAATCTTCTCCTTAACCATCAGGCTGCAGCGGGGAGGTGGTTGCCTACAAGGTCATCACAGGTCTGCTTCTAGTCCTGGTGCTGGGGGTCCTTCTGCTCCGCTTCGGGAAACCTACATACAACGCCCTCCGCAAAAGACGTCAGTCCACTGAAAAACATTGTGTTAACTGTTGTCAAGCTCACTCTTAACATATACCTTTAGTGTGTGATGTGACGTGCGTTTCTGCATTACAGTGAGGGGGCAGAGGGGGCAGACGCGATGGATTGGCCCTACGCAAAGCCAAAGTGGTGGGTCAGACAAGTGTACACGCGCACACACACACACACACACTACACATGCACGCATGCACACACACACACACACAATAATATAGAGAGTTAAGTTCATTAAGTTGAAATAAATTGATAAATGCACTGACGCTATGTGTATCATGTCATTAGTGTACTATAACAGAGAACAACAGGCCGGCCTGCAACCCAACAACAACACATTCAAAAGACACTCCTATCCAGGTGGGTGTTGCTATTTCTTTTTTTCTCTCACTATCACAGATATATATTTCACTCTCTGTTGATATTTTGCTATTCTGTTATTTCCCAGCAGCCTTAGAAAAGCTCACAGTGACGTCAAGCAGAGAGCCTTCGTCTAACCGGAACAGCGACTATTCGTACAATTAAATGAGAATCTTTTTCAACGTTTTGTTGTCATTATCTTCATCACCAAAGTGTTATTTATCTGAGTGATGCTGGCTTTATTTTGTATTGTGCATTTTACACTTTTTTTTTGGAGGGGGGGAGGGGATTAATTTTCATAACCATGTACATAAAATTATCTTTCTTTGAATTGCATTTTCTGAAATAAAGCCCATTCCTGAGAAAACACAAACTCGGTTGCGTAAAAGAGTTTCTCACACAGATTGAATCTCAAACTTCCAAGCTGAGCAGCTATGACTGGGAGAGTTAGGCTTAGGTGAGGAGGGTGGAGGGATGCATACTTTTGCAGATGTGTGGTTTCCTGCTGCGTTTTCTGTCGTCTTCCTGTTTGTGTTATTTCTGTCATTTACACCCGCTTCTTGCTCTAAATTTATTTCATTATGCCACGTGCCCCCCCGACTAACCTCATTTTGGTGCATCCTCTCCCTCTTTCCCACCCCTTTGTGTCTGTCTAATGCATTTGTGTTGTTTTCAGAGCTTTTATTGTGGTGGTTTTGGACCATTACACGGAGTGGATTGGGGGATTTTATTACTGCGTTTCTGTCTAATTGAGATTTATTTTGAGTGAACAACTGTGCCTGCCTCTGTCATTTTAATGCTTAAATTTTTTGACAAAAATAATAGCATCCAGCCAATAATCTTTGCTGTGTGTGTGTGTGTGTGTGTGTGTGTGTGTGTGTGTGTGTGTGTGTGTGTGTGAGAGAGAGAGAGAGAGAGAGAGAGAGAGAGAGAGAGAGAGAGAGAGAGAGAGAGAGTTTGCATTTGTGCTGTGTCTGTCCGTCAGTCTGTATATGGGGGGTGTATTTGTTAAGGTAGAATGACACAAAGAACGCAGATTATTTATCAAAGGAACTCACACTGCTTGTGTCCTTTTAAATGCAACGCTCGTTTTGTGTATACTGTATGTTAGGTGGCGTGGGATGACACAAGGGTGTGTCTGAGCACGTGTTATGTCTGCGTGGCATACTGAACGTGTGGCGTGGTGTGGTCGTGCTGAATATTTATTCTGTCGATGAGCGAGAGTGAACAGTGTGTCGGACTCTTAGGCTGGCTACGGTGAGGGATTAAAACTCTAGTTTGAATAAGGTTCCATCATGGAACAATGACAGATGACAACAGATTACATGCACAGATTAACGGCGAGGGAGAGAGGGACAGAGGGAGGCGAGTGAGTGAGAACAAAGCGAAGGGATGAAGATAAATGCATACCACCCACATTCAACTATCCGTCCCTCTATCACACGTTTCAGGGGCATTAAGTCGGCATGTTAAAAAAAGCCGAGCCAAAAACAAAATCACAGAGCACATGCACTTTAAAATCTCTAGTGTTCTCGGTCACGAACGGGCCCATTTTCACACGGAGGAGAATTACTATGACCGCACTACGTACAACCATGCCCTGTCAGTCCAACTGTCGTGGTGCAACTGTGTGAATCAGAAGTGACACGATAATAGAATGGTCAGGTAAACCATACTTAACATATTGGGGGGTTTTGGCTCACAAGAAAACAAGACACTAAGTTGGAGGAAAGATTGTGTGGGTTTATGTGTGTCTAAGAGGGAGTGAGAGAGAAAGAGAGAGAGACAGAGAAAGAAAGAATTATTGTAATATGAGTGTCAGCGGTGCTTTGTGAAATTTAATGCTATAGGTTTACACTAAGCCTCCTGTGGTGAGGACATTGCCCCTAAGCTCCTTCTGTTGCCCTAGTATGGGTATCAGCACACAGAAGTGTGTCACAGTGAAAGCTTGATGAAACTGAGAGATTTTAGAGGAGTGTTCCTTTCCCCACTATCCCAAACTTAAGAGCAGCCTGCCGTCTAAATATCAGCCCCGTCCCGACTTGGCACAACCTGGCCTGGTAGTATTTTCTACGAAGTGGAAGAGAGTGCCGTCACCACTGCACGGGGCCTTCTGTCTTGAGATCGTAAGAGGGAGGGGAGAGGGGTTTAGTGGGGTCACTTACAGATCTATCCTTTAATCAGAGGATATAGTGAGAGAAGAAAGGAGACGGATAAAGATGTATTTAATATGGGCTGCTTAGAGTTGATTCCCTGTGGCAATTTAAAGGACACATTGTCAAGGGTTAAGGGGCACACTGTCAAGGAACAGAGAGGGAGGAAGATTCACAGAATGAGAGATTATGGTGGAGTGAAGGAGGATGAATACACGGATTTAAAACTAATTCACTGACATCTTTTCATTTTGTTTCAATTTTCAACTCAAATAATTGCAGAAAGACAAAATAATTTTGGACCTAATCAGTACTATGGAAATTGACATTTGGTTAATAAAATTACGAAGAGTGGAGCTGCCCAAAGGAGACCGTAAAAAAAAGAGAAAAAGAAAAGAAACTGTGAGAGCTACGGGTACTTCTGAGAAGGTGATTAATCAGTCTGGGAATGATTCAGTCCTCCTTTAATGTGAGGAGTTTATCAAGAAAGAGTGAGAGAGAGAAAGAGAGAGAGAGAGAGAGAGAGAGAGAGAGAGAGAGAGAAGAAAGATGGAAAAAGAGGGGGAGGGACAGGGAAGAATAGGGATTATTTGCTGTTTAAATGAATAAATCCGTATTGTGTGAATCTAGCACAGAGGGAAAGCAAAGGGGTGGGGGGGGGGGCAAAAACAGAGAGCAATGCAAGAGTGAGCTGGAGCAGGCAAACAGTGATACTGACAAATCCTACCGAGCACAATCTCAGGGAACAAAATGTTTTAAAGCAAGGGAAAAGGACTAACGACCATGGCAGTTCCTGTACTTCGCGACCGTAATGTCAACAAAAAGTATCTCTGATCAATTGTGACGGTGGAGAAAGAAGGTTTTGTTCATAGATCTGTTTTGTGTAAGAGGAATACGTTTGAGGAGCACAATGACAGTGAATATCTCACAGGCCACTAAAGCATCCCGCCAACTAAAGTAGAGAGGACCACTCCAAATAAGGTAAGTTAACATGTTGTTATTTTGAAGAGTGTAAAAAGGTGTAGGAAAGTGTATTTTCACTGACTTTTTAAAATGAATCAATTAAATTGATGTTTTTTGTACTGCAACATATAACAGGTGTCGGACAAAAGGATTCACTATTTTTTATTTAAATTTGCAGATGAGATTTTTTCACTTAAGTTGCACTGCACTGCCAGACAGCACAGGAAATGACCAACATTGCAACTGCACATTTGCAAACATTAAGGTGCAAATAGTGTTGGCTATGTTGGTTATGTTGATGTGTGTGAGGGTGTGTGATGCGAGCCTATGCATGTGTTCCTCTGCACAGGTGCAGTGATGAGTGTGGCTGACTGCCCCAGTTCCCCCTGTGACAGAGGGGTCACTATGGTAATACTCCTCTGCTACTGTTTCACACTTGGTGAGTGATGTCTCTGAAAACAACCTATAATAATGACTGTGTTGCTTCCACGGCCCCCCCCCCCCCAAAAAAAAAAAAAACAACAACACACACACACACACACACACACACACACACACATACGACAGTTCAGAAACCTAACGCTTTCCATACCTCCTCCAACTCTCTGAAGCTGGTGCGCAGCAGCTGCCCCCGCCAGTCTCGCTGCCCGCGCAGATCAGCGTGCCCCCTCCGTGGAGCGCCCTCTCCCTCTCGCAGGCTGATCTGGGGGTGATCTTCTCCAACTCCAGCCCCTTCTCTCACAGCCAGCCCCTGCTCCTCATGCCTCCCCCGAGGACCAGCTCCAAGGCCGGAGTGCGGGCGTCCTTTGGGCCTTACTCTGTCACACAGGTAGGCGGACAGGTTCAGCCGAATCACAATGCACCAGACAGGGTGCATCTCTTTGTTCTCTTAATCACATGATGTATGATGAATCATGTGAACAGATATAATATCATTTGAAATCTAAACTCCGATTGAGTCCAAAAACATTTGTTAAACAGTTTATATTTTGATGTATTAATGTAAAAAAACACTTCATCTCCTAATCTGTCCTAAATCTGGATTTTTGTCCCAACTGGTCCACTTGCTGAATCTCGTTTTGTGTTTTTGTTTTTAAGCTGGTCTCCACACCTGTCCTTCCACTTTCACCTCCTCTCTCAGCATCTCTTCTCACAAAAACGGTCATGAGGGCCAAGGAAGGGGAGAAAGGAAAGAGGTCTGAAGTGAGAGTGCTATTTCACATGAGGGGAGATGTTAGCAAGGGAACCTGCATTACTCTTCATGCGTTCAAAGAGACAGAAGAGCAAAAAGCATCCTGTATAACCCAGGTAATGTCACACTGTCCATGTCAATTGCCGACAGCCACACAGAGCACAACATATGCCATCACTATTATTGTTAAGATGGCAAGTTTATTTATAGGCCTATAGCACCAGTGTCTAACGTATGATGTGAGTGAGTTTAGCACAAGTTAGTTTATTAGTGAGTTTATTAGCCTACTAAATGCCTAAACAGCAACACAAGATATTATCATTGCTGTAGTGTGCAGTGTTGTCACTGAATGACTGAATGAAAATGATCGCCTTTTGTTTCACTTATCGCTGACAGTCCCCACTTGGCCTCTGCGTGGTTTCCCTCACCTTACCCAAGGACTGGTTTGAGCTGGATCAGTCCGTACACGCCAACACAGGCCAAAATCCCAGAGCGAGATATCAGCACAGGCACCGACAACGAAACCGTGCGCGACGGCGCCAAAATGTGCCCAGCGCACTCCGGGACAACTCTGTCCCTGCCGCGGATCGCATCCAGCTCTACTATTCATCGTCCGGCGCTGTCTCCGACTTCAAGACGACTACACTGGGGTGCGTCGAGGACGATACCGAGCCGATGCAACGGAGGCTCTACTACGTGGGGGCTGTGGCTCTTCCCCATAGGGAGAAAGATCGGGATAAGGCCAGGGGGGCAGTGGTGTGTTCGGACGGGGAGGGCGAAGAGGAGCTGAGGCTGGATTACAATGTTGTCATTCGCTTTTGCCGTGGGCCAGTTCGCACCGGTCAGCCAGCGAGGATCTTTGTCAACTTGAGGTCAAATTTCACCGGAGACTCGGTTACAATCAGGTGAGTGCATTAGGTCAGGTGTTTAGGTGAGGTCTGATGCTGTGGTGAATGCATGTGTCGGAGTCGTTGTGATTTCTGACTGTATTGATGCAGGCTGAAGGTGAAGAAAGGATTGGTGTCCGTGGTGGAACAGCCATCCATGAACTCTGACCTCTGGAGTGTGGTTCTAGAGAGAACCACAGGCTCCAAGCATGATACCGTCTCAATAATCTGCCACAAAGTCGGCGTTCAGTCTGCATTCCTAAGGTAGGCCTATGGTGAACTAACTGCACTGACCTGCATGTTTTGTTTTTCTGTCATCTAAATTGAGGTAGGCCTATTCCGTAGGATAAAATTGCAACACAACTTTATGTTGAAAACCCTGCAGAGTAATTTGGGTCATTGTCAAATCACACTATTTGAGCAAAAATCTGAGCCTAACTACAGCCATTTTAAGTAACTTTAAGCATTTATTTCCAACCTCATCATAGCTCCTTTTAATGTGGCATGGAAACGTCACGGCTAGTGAATTGTATAAAAGTGGGCCTATGTCATCAGAGCAGATATATCTTATGTAGGCTACTTTCTCTTTTACATGGCTCTGATAATTGCCATCCTTTCCAAACATAAAAAACCCTCCCTTTTCAGTGCTTCTCATTCAACTAAATACCTCAGATTATTTCCCAGTCATATATGGACGTTTTGGCCATATGCAGTTGTGAAAACTACAATACAGAAGCGTCAGAATGTTTTTTTTTTTTTAACTTGATTTTCAAAAATGCTCGTTTTCTTTGACCATGTGGACACTTAACAGACTGTTACCATGTATTCTTATAGATAAACTCACTGACATTTGAAGTTGCTGCTGAGGTCAGCCTATATGCCTTCCCCACTTCAAAATAGGAAAGGTTTTCAATCAGTGGCACGAAGACACTGTGAGCCTGTGGGTTATTTGTTTTCCTAAATATTTACAAATGTCATATACACAACTATAATATTCAGATTATTTATATTTCACTTCAGTGGTTGTTAAAATATTTCTCATTTCAATGTGACTCTCTGTGTCCCCCTCAGGCTCTGTGCAGTAAGTACAGTGCAGGCCTGTTGCATAAAATTATATAGCCTATACATTTTTTTTTTTTTTTGTCATTCTTGTTTAAATATGTGAGTATTGCATAGGTGCATATTTCACACACACACACACACACACACACACACACACACACACACACACACACACACACACACACACACATATATATATATATTTAAAAAAAAAAAAACATGTCAATAAGGGAATTCAGCAACAACTCCAGATCATCTTCAGATACATAGGATCAATAATAAGAAATAAAAACAATCCTTGTCAAATGAAGAGATGAGAATAGTATCTAAATCCAAGCATATCCGAGCATACAAATATTCCAACACTCGTAATATAGTAATGACTAAAATTACGGCCTAGCACTGATTGCTGCAAGGGACCACTTTGACTGCTTAAATTGATTTTAAAAATTACTTTGTTTAAATGAAAAAACAAAGATGTATGGTTAAAATGATCACTTCAGCAGTTAGTAATATGGCGCTTAGTTTTAATCCATATATGACTTGAAAAATCTGCAGAGGGCAGAGCATAGTTCACTGTTTGAATGAGGTTTTTTTTATGTTTAGAAATTACGGTCATTTTCAGAGCATAGGCGAAGAGAGAAATTACATCAGATACATTAGATCTGATTACATTATTTAATTTTGTACAGAGGAAGTTCAAGTCAGAGTTTCAACACTGTGGGTGTCATATCAAAGGTGCCATGAACAAATTGTTCCTCATGCTTAAAATTACTTAAAACTTCAAAGGGCCTCAATAAACTGTTAGTGACACAGAGATGATATTTCAGATTTGCCTATAGGTTTGGCATTAGAGCATTAATTAGTGCACTTTTCTTTTTAATTTTTTTCCTGACATGGTGACCTGACCTGATTTGACAATAACCCATGACTGCAACATTTTCATATTCCATGCATTGATTCTTAGTGTTAAATAGATTCTTATATTTAGCGCTTTTGTCCAAAGCTATACTTACAGTAAACTATATTCTAACCAAGTATGTTGTAAATGAAGATCTCTTTTCCAAAATGCTATATCCACCATTTTATGCATTTTCATAAAAAAAAATTATAATAATATTGTTTTCCAAGTAATTTCAGTGGATGTGTAATTGGGTCAATGTTACTTGATTTATCTTGACCCGATAAAAACAACACAACTACACATTTGAAATTACCCGAAATATACAATTAAATAACATGACAATGTTTTCACAAATGGATTTAATGCGTTGTTGAAAAGAGCTCTTCAAATACAAACCATAACTGTAATAAAAGTAGTTGATTAAGAGCAAGGTGAACAGGCAAGTGTTTAAACATTTCTTGAAAGTCCTTTCTGTAAAGTGTAGTTAAATTATTTGCATTAAGAAATGCATGATCATAACAGTGGCATTCAAATTTAGCCTCACTGTTTGACCCCACTTTCCCCTCAGTCAAACCGACCTGCTAGAGGTTGCTTGTCTCTTGGTCGATGGCTTGAAGAGGAGCTTTGGTGTGGCCATGACCGTGACCACTATTTGGTGGACAGAGTACTCGAATCGTAATACCAACGCATCCCCACATGGGGCAGTGACCAGTTTCCTGTCTTTCACAGACAGGGATATTGTGGGTATTGCTCCCATCACAGAGGTAAGCACCTGTCAGACTTTGAATTTTGGAGCATGAGATCTTGAGAGTGTTGCAAATATACTTTCTGTTTTACATCAACAGAGCAGTACAATCATAAACACAGCCATTTTGACCAGCCAGCCAGTGACCCTTCCTGTGATTGTTTTGGCTGTTGGGCATGATGGAAAGGTCTCTGATGTGACTTCTGCAGTAAGGTGTCAATCTGCTAACGAAGACATTGTCAAGGTAACAGGATGGCTCATAGGATCTTCAACAAAGTTCACTTAAAATACAACAGTCTAATCATACTCCAAGAAGAAATGTGTCGTATCTTTTTGCTGTAGATTGCCAGTGTCTCATTTGTACCCCTGCCCCGCCCAAACGATAGGTATCAAGTGACTGCTCCACCCTCTTTGTGGATGGGAGTGAATCAGGAGTGGGCAGCACATGTGTAGAGGTGGAGTTCCTCCTGGGTCAGCTCAGTGGGTCGGTCTGTTTATCAGTTTGGGCTCCTGTGGTACCCCTGCGCATCTCCCTCTCAGACTATGTCCTCAGTGCCATCGACGGCTGGAGCTTCTTCAACCAGGGCAGGTAGGCTCCTTACAGTTCATAGCTTCGCTCTGCCCTCTGCTGGAAGGAAGAGGAATCACCATAATGCCATGCATAGGATTCATGTATAGCTGTAAACTACCCATCACTCCTACTATCGCAAAACATGGGGATCTTTATTCGTATATCTCGGTTTGAATTTTTATTCAGTTTGTAACATATTCTCCATAATTCAAAGGATATTTTTAAGTATGTGTTGTTTATAAACTAGTCAACCACTGTTGTGCCTGTCTCTTTCAGATGTACTCCAGTTTTTCAGAGATCCACTGTACAGGTCCTGGCACAGTTTAGTGCTCATTCGTCTACCAAGAAGGGTCAGCCAACGTACATGCTAGGATCACCTGACTGGTTTGTGGATGTGACAGAACTTGTTTGGGACTGGCTGCGTGTGGGAAATCCACGGGTGGCAACACTCAACAAGCAGGGATATCTGGTCGGCTTGGAGCCTGGAATAACTACACTGCATGTTAGTATACAAAAGAGGCAAGCCAAGCACTGCGGGGAGATGCTGCCATTAACACTTGCCATAACCAGGCCAAATGAATCTTCAATGTGCCGAGCATTCCAGCATATAGGCCTACTTTGCATATGTGCCTTGCATTTTCTGTGCCCCTACCTTATTTCTTTATCTCTTTCATGGTCTCCGTCTTTCCCCTTTCACATAATCATCGATAGGTGATTTCAAGCCAGTGGGATGGTGTGCTTGGCAGTGCTGAGGTGGTGGTCTCATCTGAACCAGTGACCCCCGGTGATCTTTCAGTGCAGCTGGTTGGTGGACTGGGCTTGGTCATCAATAGTAACCCCGCTCACCAGTCTGTTGTTACTGCTGCTGTTACAGCACATAACATCCTCTACAACTATGGACAGGTATGTGGAGATATTGATCTGAAGTGATGCATTTAACAAGACTCCTTGAAATCTGTGACTCAAGACTCAGAGGTCCAGTTTCTCGGACATGGATTAGGCCTAACCCTAGACTAAAAGACAACTTTAATTGATTTCCATTAAAAAACAGTTTGTACAGTAATTTCCCACATATAAGCCGCATTGTGTATAAACCGCAGGACAGTGTTTTATGCAAGTTAAAAGAAACGAAACCGTATTAACACCATATTAACTGGCCCCCTGTATTAACCTCATAGCTGAGGAAATGTTGCAAAATCAATGTATAAGCCATGGCTAATACATTGCTTAGTCATGGACTAAGCTTAATCCCCGTACAGGAAACTGACCCGAATGTTTACTACTCTTTGGCCGTCCCATTTAATCCCCTCTTCTTCTACATTACTCTGTTCCTCAGGAGGCATCTGCTAGTGTTTGGCTTCAGTTTAATGATGACACTGCCATACTGGTTTCCGCATTCACCAGTGTTCCTCACTCCTTGCGTCTCTCCTCGTTGGCCGAATCTGTGGTTGCTGTGACACCAGAGCCCGTGCAGCGCATCTTGGCCCAAGGCGAAGGGGGCGGGCCTCTGGTCAAAGCAGAACTCCTCGTTTCCACCTGTGAGCCAGTGTCCAACAATGTTGAAGCCAATGTGGTGAGAGATGGGGGAGGAACCAGAAGACTGGCCAAAGGCTCCGGTTGGATAAGAGTGAACCTGGACTCAGAAGTTTGGCCAATAGGAAGCGACTCCAACTCTGACATGTTTGATGTGTCTGACATGCTGTTGGAATCTGACAAGGACTTTTACAGTAACTTTGGTGACAAAGTTATCATAGGGAACATTACGAGTGACTATACTGCCAACACTGGTGATGGTCTAATAACCAGGAATGATTTAGAACGGGCCGTTTTGAATCCTAACCATCAAGAGAGTGCCGTTTATTTCTCTCCTGGAATGGGAAGAGGCAGGGGGCAGCCTGTGGGAGATAGGGATCTGGAAGTGGGGTTAGGAGCAGTGCTGTCTCTCATCTGTCTCTCTGCTCTTCTCTTCCTGGCCAACTGTCTGCCCTGTGCTCTTCGAGAGAGAAAGAAGAGGAAGCAGAGGGAAAAAGAGGGTCAAGGAATGCAGGGAGTACAGGGAGGGATAGAGGTGGGAGAGGATGAAGGTGAAGAAAAAGAAGAGTCTAAACTAGATGAGCAAGTAGCGAGACTGAAAACAAAAGTGAAGTTTTGTAAGGGAGATAAAATACATACAATACACACAGACATAAAGTCGAGAGATTGAATAAATGAATTGTAGATAAACAATAAACAGATATAGAACAGCACATCAAAATTAAACCTGTAGCCTACTATTTATAGCACTCAAGCAACACAGCCAAACACCAACGTACATTGTATGCCCGATACAGGCAACCAATGTCACAGGCCTCTGCATATTGCAGGTGAGGAAGTAGAGGTTTCCCATTTGTCTGGCATCATGTTCTTCCACTGAGTAGGCCTAATGGAAAAACAGCCTGCCAGGTTACCTGACTAGGTGCTTTTATTATTCATGCACAGAAAACCTGGCTTGTTGGCTATTGCAGAATGTTTTCAGTGGTTGGGGGGTTTGAAAGGAAGTGGTGCTCCGAGTAAAGAAGGCCTAGGCTACGTAGCCTATCTCTGGACATGAAAGCTGTTTCATTGCCCTATAGGGCCGCGGAGTTTGATTGGCCTGATCTATCTATGAGCAGTAACGCACTAATAATTTAGAGGTCATTAGGCTATGACCTATAGGCGAGCCTACGTTGTTTTAATGAAGAGTTGTTTCAATTACTGCATTTATGAAAGGTTGTAAGTAAGACTTTAGGCTAAGGTTGATGCAACGTTACAGTCATCTTATCCTGTTATCCGACTAACAAACCTAGGCCTATATGCACCGGATTTAGGCTATGATTTTACTTTGTAAAGATGTGGAGGCGTGGTGGCTGAATTCTGTTTATAAGGGGTATTGTCTGTATTTTATTTTGGAAATAAACGTTTATAATCTTTTCCCGAGGAGTTATATTTCTTGTGCAGTCGCTTATATACCCATATGTTCCCATTACGCATGTGCATCCCTGGTGGTCTAGTGGTTAGGATTCGGCGCTCTCACCGCCGCGGCCCGGGTTCGATTCCCGGTCAGGGAATGACATCTTTTTATGAGGAAGGTGTTATTTTAAGATGTTCATACGGCGGTAGCTCACAGTTGCACCAAGCACAGAAATGCAAATGTATAACAAGTATGTTCAACAGTAGCTACCGGAGAATGTAGCCTACAATGATAGGATATCGCGGGAAGTGATTATGTTGTTAGGCTATCATATGACTCAGGCCATCGATATCGATGGCTTTGATATGACTACATTTTCGTTTCATCGTATAGCCTAATTATGCTCAGCTGGATTTGAGACGAATCAGTAACAAAAGCACTCTTTGGTCAGATTTACACATACACAATACATGATATAGGGCATACATAAGCTACATACATTATATAGCGAACTAAACGCTTATTGGCAGTAACAGCAGAGTGGCGCAGCGGAAGCGTGCTGGGCCCATAACCCAGAGGTCGATGGATCGAAACCATCCTCTGCTATGATTTTTCGTTCAGTTTAGGCCTATTTTTTAATGTACCTGACGATAAAACTGAATATTGACCTTTTGGATTGAGCTGGTTGTAAATACATTTAATTAAGGTACAATTAAATGTCATGATAAATACACCATGTCTTCTAATGTCATAAGCATGATTTCATGTGAACGAACGAGCAAGCAAACTGGTTGACTGATAATTCTTTCCTCCTATTATTATTGTTAGTAGTATTTTTCAGCTATGCTTGCTTCGTGCAAATAATTAATAGGATTAATTACATTTTATATGAATTGGATAATGTCGCCTTTGGCTAAAAATGATGCGAATAATATATGAAACATTTGCGAATACATTATTTTCAAAGAATAGAGGTCTATTACTTAGTCAAAAGGCGCGTAGGCAGTTAAAGCAGATACTTTATACATCTCTGGTAAAAGTAAAAAAAAATGTGTAGGAAAAGTCGGAGTGGGTGGAGCACAGAGGTAGATGGGGAGGAGAATGTTCATCCGGGAAACACGACTGACCCTCTCAACGTGACCCTTTAAAATCGCAAATATGGCGGAGGTAAGATGAGAATTTTAAAGATGCTCTCTGATATAAGTTATTTTATTTACCCCTATTATATGTATATTAAATGCGGAAATGCTTACTAAACCGTAAGGAGTCGCATTGCTGTGTGGCCGAAATATTTGAACTTGTTTTAGCTTTACATTCTGAAAAACTTATTGGCTAATCCCTGCCTGGATAGCTTGCATAGCCTGCTAACGTTTCCTACGTTTGATATCAGGAGTTAATATTATAGACTGCTAGTTGGGTAGCTGTACGGGAACGAGCGAATGTATGTTACGGTTCTTCTTAGACAAACGAGTGACCTCTTTTATCTGTGCTTATTTTTCCTTACCTTTTAGACATATATCAATACAGTGAATTTGTGCTCTCTATTGAAAGACTGTTGTCATATTAGCCACCTTGATAAAGGCAGCCAGCAAGAGATGTTGGCTAACTTTACTTAATTAACGTAACCAGCTAGCGAGCTAACATGAGCAGCAAAGCCCTCATCCAAACAAGTTCATCAAAGAATATGTGGCTCATAAGTGGTAGACTTGTAGTCCAGACAGTGCTTATTCAATCCAGTGGGTTTCCTTTTTCTTTACTTAAATAAGTTAACTTTGCAAAGGTTAACGTTACCTGCTCTGCTTACAGGGCGCGCTTTTTAAAGTTTTCCCTTCGTCCAGGTTGGGCACAGATGGAAAGAACAAAACCCGCTCAGATACACTTATTGTCCAAATTCTATTCCATTTAAATTGTTACAGGGCTTTCTTGATTGATAATGATGAATGTCTGTAGCAGCTAATATTGTTTTTTCCCCCTCTTTCCCCCCAAGCCCTCCTGTGGGGATTCGAGTCCAGGTAAATAACATGATGGTCAGTTAATGTAACCTGTTACCTGTCGCCTCGATATTATGATGTCCTTTTCAATACGTGTTGTTAACATTTTTAGGAGTCTCGACCGGATCGGACAACATAGATTTCGATCCTTCACCTGATATGTTAGTCCATGATTACGACGATGAAAGGACACTTGAGGAGGAGGAGATGATGGAGGAGGGAGAGACCAACTTTAGGAATGAGATAGAGGACCTGGCCAGGGTGCGTTGCTCACAGCAGACATGGGACAGTCACACTAGACTCCTTAAGAGTACTCATTACCCCTGTGCACACAGTACTGCAAGAATGTCTATGTGATATTCTTGGGGGTTTGCCAGAGATGTACTTATTTTATGTTATTATTAGTGGCAGTGTAAACATACAGTGGTCCTTGTTTTGAATAGGAGGGAGAAATGCCCATTCAAGAGCTCTTAAATCTCTATGGTTATGGGAATGCTGTCTCCCTGGAAGAAGAGGATGAGGAAGAAGAAGAAGATGAGGAGGAGGAGGAGGAAGATCCTGAAGATGAAGATGACGATGAAGCAGAAGATATTGTTAATGATGAGAGCAGTAGAGGTGCTGCAGAACCGAAAAGGAATAAGGTCAGCTTCCATGTATGCATTTTGCATTATACTAGTATTCAACTTCCTGGAAATTGATCAACATTTTTCACATTTAAATGATACTTTTATTAATAGCTGAAATGTGTTATTTGCATCAGTATTCAACCCCCAGTGGCAATATGAAGGTGACACTTGTCACATTAAAGGGATAGTTCGGATTTTAAGACACGAAGTTGTATGGGTTCCCTGTCAGCAACGTAGTGCATCAGCACTGACTTACCCCCGACAGCGTCCTGTGAGCCGAGATCCAGCCGGTTTTTGATCGTTTTTGATGCCGGACTATTTTCTTCAGCAAGTTTCTGGGGTCACGAAAGTAAAGTGTTTTTCTTCTCAAAACCATATGCGTTCAACAGAGTGATATATTTGCACCACAAAGACGTTGTCCAGCTGTCAGTAGCGCGCAGTGATAGGAATCGCGAAAAATAAGTAAGTGATAACGAGGTTTGAATTTTTCCTGGACAACGTTTTTGTGGTGCAAATATATCACTCTGTTGAACGCATATGGTTTTGAGAAGAAAAACACTTTACTTTCGTGACCCCAGAAACTTGCCGGACTACTTTCTTCAGCATCAAAAACGATCTAAAACCGGCTGGATCTCGGCTCACAGGACGCTGTCGGGGGTAAGTCAGTGCTGATGCACTACGTTGCTGACAGGGAACCCATACAACTTCGTGTCTTAAAATCCGAACTATCCCTTTAAAGCATCTAAAGATGTTGCTTAAAATATGGAGAAAGGTTAAATCAACACTGACCTGTTCAATCCTGTTTGGGAGAGGATTTGCCCACCAGTTGAATGATTGTCCAAGGCATAAGGCTAAAGCATCACTGGAGTGGCTCAAAAGCAGTAAAGGGAATATTCTTGAATGACTCAAAATCTAGGAAGAGGAAACACAGGTGATTATAAGATGTTATAAAGTGGGTTTTTAAATGATTATTTTAACAGACATGCATCTAATTTAGCCTTTAGAAATGTACTAAATTATAACTATGTGCTTATAAAAACACTGATTGGGCAAACAAGAAAACATTAGCAGATTGAAGTGAATCTAATTGAATATTTCAGCCGAACTAACATGAATGCAAAATAGACCAATTGGCCCTTAATCTGCGTTTACATGGAACAAGCATTTAATTATTTAGAATCTCTTAGTTGTATTGCCGCTATGGAAACTAATTTGTTTACATCGTTCTGCATAATTACCACATAGGAAACTCCTGTGCAGAAAAAAACCCAAATACTGTATACTCCAGCAATGGGAGTACCTGTTTACATGGGTGGATTGGATTTTCAGAACAGATTACCCAACCTCTCTTGATCCAGTTGGAAATCTAGTCAGATCGGGCTGAATCCCATCGGTTGAGGTGTTTACATGAGTAATTTTTATTCTGATTGAGCCATTGCTCCGTTTGTAATCGCATTAAAAGTGTCCATGTAAACGGGGCTGCTGATGATTTCCAGGCGGTTCGGATACTTTTGCAAACCACTGTATGTCTGCAAGAGAAGTATTAGTAATGTGTACTGTACATGTGTAACAAATGTGGGGAGATTCACCAATGTGCTTCACGTCACTCTTGACTGTCCTTTACCATTGATGGCACAAGGCCCCAAAATACACTTTAAATAAATGATTTTGTATGCGTTTAGGAGGAGAGAAACATGTCTGCAGGTCAAGTTGAGGAGTACGGACCCTCCACTGATGGCTGCACTCATTCTATCAAATCTCATGGGACTGCAGAACTCATTCGCCCTCAGAAGTTCTTTGAAAGTATGTGAATATTGTTTCGAAAGTAGTTGCTTTGTATTTGTTCAGAACTAGTTGTAGTTACGAATAGTTCATCGGTGTTATACAACAGTTACCTCTGTGAAGCAAAAAGATGCATTGGATTTACAACTCGAGACAAACGAGAAGAACATTGTTGCAAAATGTAATGCAGCAAAATAATCATTACATTTAGGGCGTATTCACACCAGGAAGGTCCGTTAGTTCACTTATTTGGTCCGGACCAATTTTTTTTTCTTTTTTCCTTTTTTAGTGCGGTTCGCTTTCACACCGTGATTAATTGCAACCGGACCAGAATTTATAAACAAGAGCACATGTGCTAAGGTCGTTCAACCATTGGCTGGTAAACGTGTAGGTGGGGTGAAGAATAGGAAGCCAAAGTCAAAGTTGGCCCACGTAAATACTATGTTTGCGTACTGTACTCATTATTATCCCAGCAATATAGTTTATACAGTTACAGCTTTGCAGAAGTGCTTGAGCGTCAAGACCGTTTGATGCAAGTTTAACAATATCATGCTGGTAATTTTGCAACGACGAAGACGTGCAACAAAACAGCTGAGAAGAGCTCTCATGTGTGTCCAACATGCTAACAGCAGGCCTACGGAAGACGGAACGGGTAGGAGATGCAAAATCAAATTATTGTTGGCAAAAAAGCGTTAGCCCACTGCTGCTTACAGCTGTTGTGCGTCACGGAGCTATCCTACATTTCCCATAATGCGCAAAAACTACGGGAGCTCGTCAAATCCAAAAAAGGTAGATTTCTGTAACTGGGTCGGATGGAGGTCGGTCTGCTTTTACACCATAAACGAACCGCACCAGGGTTCGATAGGAACCGCTCCGAGACCACCTCCTCAGCTGGGTCTCGGTCCGCTTGTTTGGTCCGCACTAGAGTTCGAGTGATTGTATTCACACCAGTCAAAAAGGTCCGAACCAAGCAAGAAACGAACTTGAGTTCCTTTTAATCGAACTAAACAAGGCAGGTGTGAATACCCCCTTAGATTATATTGTTTTCAGAATCCTTGGAAGTCAAGACTGATGATTAAATGGTTAACTTGATTAATTGCACCTGATTAATGGCACATCTGTGCTGCCACATCTGGAGAACCATGTGGTTGTTGAAGAGTGTTTCAACCAGCTGTTCTTTGTTTACCTAGGTAATGAAGTTGAAGAAGAATCGGAAGATGACGAAGATTATATTCCTTCTGAGGACTGGAAGAAGGTAAATGTTGTTTGTTGTTTTAACAGATTTTAAAAAATGAATTAAAAAAAAAAAACTATTGTTATAAGATGTAACTTTGTTGTTTGTTTGTCTTGATAGGAAATAATGGTTGGCTCCATGTATCAAGCTGAAACGCCGTCAGGATTGTGTAAATATAAAGATAATGAAAAAGGTGAGATCTAAGCTCCGTGTTGTCCTTTTTTCACACATGAAGATAATACTTAAAGGGCAACATATACTGGATACATGAAATTAATTCTTCATTTTGTTTATTGTTAATACAGAGGGATGAGAACTTCTGCTTTCCAAGACATGTTCCAGCCTGTTTATAACTTTTTGGTAGTAGTAGTGAAAACTTTGTGTGTTTTTTTTGCAGTGTATGAAAATGATGATCAGCTACTGTGGAACCCTGAATTTCTTCTGGAAAACAAAGTTGTAGAGTTTTTATCCGAGGCTTCAAGACGGACAGGAGAGGAGAGGGGTGTGGATGCCATTCCTGAAGGAGCACATATCAAAGATAATGAGCAGGTAAAACATAATGAATCAGAGTGGTAATATGGAAACACTCTGGGCTTTCTCGTTGATTTCCTTGCATACCTTTCATAATGTATTAAGTTAACCAAAGAAAAATTCTTTTCAGGAAAATGGTAGCACATTGATAATTTGTCCAGTTCCCAGCAGCTACTCTGTAAGAGTTGTTACAGACTAACTCTTAGCAGGAGCTGAAGGGGAGATTAGAAAATTACTTTGTATCGCTATTATTTCGTTTTTGTTGGAAAATAGAAAATTAAACTCCTGTGTGCTTAAGGCTAAAATTGCATCTCTTAAGTGCAGAGGGGATAAGGCACGTGCTACATTGGACAGAAATCTACTCTGGAAATGTTTCAGATGAAGGCAGTGATGTGTGTGTCGATTCTTTTCCTCCAGGCCCTGTATGAGTTGGTGAAGTGTGATTTTGACCCTGATGAAGCCCTCAGAAGACTAAGGTTTAATGTGAAAGCTGCAAGAGGTGAGGACAGCAAGGCAAACATACCACCTTCAAGATAATTGAATAGAAATGATTGCTAGATTTCGGTTTTTGTTCAGATGTGTTTGTATTCCTGAGTGTGGTCTGATGTATCTTTTCACAGAAGAGTTGTCTGTCTGGACAGAGGAAGAGTGTAGAAACTTTGAACAGGGCTTGAAAGCCTATGGGAAAGATTTCCATTTAATACAAGCCAACAAGGTGAGAAGTGTATTTTAAATCTTAAATTGATTAAATGAGATTGTTGGGCAGTAGTTTGAATCCACAATGACTACTGTCGTACTGTGCTGTGAAACCATGCAATGAGAACAGGCGGTGATACCAGTATTTGCTACTTTATTGACATGTTGAACCTGTTGAAAATCGATTGAATGGATCGGAACAACCATGCAATTTTTTTTGTTTGTTTTTTGGGCTTTGCAGGTGAGAACGAGGTCCGTAGGTGAATGTGTGGCCTTTTACTACATGTGGAAGAAGTCTGAGCGGTACGATTTCTTTGCACAGCAAACTCGACTCGGCAAGAGGAAATATAATCTTCACCCCGGCGTGACGTGAGTGACCACACACACCCCCTACCCAGTAACAATAGTTAACCGTTGCCATTTAGTAGCTGAACTAGTATTAACTAACTTATTAATTATTAAAACCTCGGAGATAGAGTTGGCCTTGGAGGTTTGTGCCGTCTCAGTGAGAGAAGTGATTACACCGAAGGTCACTCTTTTGGCCGAGCTGTGTCAGTGTTAGGGCTGTGAGTTGTGCGAGTGTTGACCTGCTGTGGCTGCTGTGAGTTGTGCGAGAGTTGACCTGCTGTGGCTGCTGTGCTGTACTGCAGGGATTACATGGACCGTCTGCTGGACGAGACGGAGAGCGCTTCCTCCAGCAGGGCCGCCTCGCCGCCCCCCACCGCCTCCAGCAGCAGCACCAGCCACTCGGAGCGGGACGACGGGCTCAACCACAACGGTGAGGACAGATCCAACAAATTGTCCAACTCCACAACACTGGGAAAGAATGGAGTTGAATGAATGCTGATTTCTCCTCTGTGCACTGACCTTGACAAACATCTCCTTTCGCCAAAGGGCATGGTGTTGTTACATTAGAAATTGTAACTTCTAAAAATTCAAGATGTTACTTTACAAGTTATTACATTCATTACCTGTGATGATCTAATGGTTCCAAGTGCTTACTGCATATTCTTCTGCGGATGTTTGTCAGGCGTGAGCAGTGTTGGAGCTGGAACGTACCCGTCTGTGCAGCTCCTGGGTGTTGGGAGTGAGGTCAAGAGCGAAGGTCCGGTCCAGTCGAACGGCCCTGCCCACATGCACGCCTCGTCGGCCCAGGATTCCAACGGCTGCGACCCCTCTGAGATGCCCAGCTCCAATGGCAACGGGGCGGTGGGGCTCCAGAATGACTGCCAGGTGTATGAGCCACTTGCCAAGAAGTGCCGGACTGATGGCGAACCTCTGGCTGAGCTGGAGGCCTCCCGGGCAAAGGAGGACTGAAGCAGCACACACACACACACACACACGCGCACACACACCAAATCCCAGACCAAATTCAGAGCCAAGATGGCAGGCAGCACTCTGATTGTACCCAGCACAGTGGCCTCCCTCAAACTCTGCCCCCAACCCAACCCAACCCAACCCAACCCCCAAACGTAAAGCAAAAGAGTGGAGAGGACAGAGGGCAGCTCACATCACTCCCGTTTGTTTATATCATTCAGACCCTATCTTCCAGGGACTCTCCACACAGGATGGAAGGAAAAACAAAAAACTTTTTTTTCTCTGTTTGTATGGAAAATTGTCTGTAATATTTTTATAACTATATATAAATATATATCTATATATATGTATATATATATACATATATATAATTTATATTTTCTATAAAAGTATAAGTGGTTCACTTGCTGTCAAAGCCATTTTAAGTTGGGAGGGGGAGTGGGAGTGACATTTGTGAGGTTAACTTGACTCTGCTACTGAGGTCTAACTGTGGAGAGTTCAGGCACATGAAGATGCACTTTTATTCTTTTGGTGTTCATATTCGGAATGAAATGGGTGAGATCATGTTATTGAACACATTTATGGTAGTTTATATATATAAAAAAATAACTTAAAGAGACTTAGACCTGCAACCCATTATGTTTTTAAATAAGCCAGCAGGGGTATCCCTAAGGTTTGTTAGGCAGTATTTGACATCAGTGATGTCTCTTATCAAAACACAATAGTCAGCACACTAGCTCTATTTTTTAATATTCCTAGCTTTCTCTGGCTTTTTCTTAACACTTGTTTCTTTGTGTTAGAAAAGCATGTATAACATGTACTTGACATGTAAAGTTTGTATAGATTTCTTAACTTGTACAGATCTTTTTGGGGTTTTTTTTGATAACCACACTGTAAATCTGTCTTTGTTCATTGTCTTTTGTTGAAATGCCCGCAAAACCCATCATCAAGAAAGGACATATTCAACTGGATCTTAACATATGAGATATTTCCTCAGTGAAACAGACGGCTGAATGTTGGACATTTCCAAGCTGCAAATGACTGTATTGCAGTGGCGTATGCCTCGTGGGCCTTACTGGTCTGAGCTTTTCTTGCAGTTACATTGTTGACCAAATTAAGGATAGATAGACCTGGTGTAAAGATGATCATTACTCCTACTGATTTAATGCTGGAATCTGAACTGGTTTCCTCAAAGCTTGTTGTGTGAATACTACTTCATGCATGACTTGCTTTGTTGTTGTTCTTTGTCTGTTGTGAAGCTGATTTAGGAGTACTAAACTGTCAGCAATACTGCTACATGAAATTATATTTGAGAGTTGAACAAGAAACTAAACACATTTTAAACAAAATTCTCAGATTCTAGTGTTAAATAATTTGTTGTACAGCCAGCTCTGCTTTCCTCTGCTGTAAATGTCCAAGTTCAATTTAATTTCTCCATGTTGACATCAGTAATGTACTGTATTTTTTTCTTGGATTTTACCATTTATCATATTAATAAAAAAAGGTTTTCCAGGAAGGTCAGTTAGAATTGCATGAGTGTTTAAAGTGAATATAATGGACCAGTAAGAATTAGAAATATGCTGAACTACCAGATGACATTCTTGTGATGTGATATTTTATCACTTATGTAGTTATAGAACAGGGCTGTAACTGCTTAGTTTGATACCTGTTTCCAATGTAAGAGAAGAAATTGAAAATGAGTATGAAAATGAATCCTAGATACATTACAGACGTTGATACAGCCAAGCTTGTATTATGGTCTATATCTCGTAAGAGAATTTGGCATTCCAGATTACTGACTATATTTGTTGGTTGTTAACTGACTTGGTTACTTTAGATAGGGTCACTACTTAATTAAAGAGAGCACAATTGTTCACTATTAAATTCAACAGAGCACAATTGATTGTGTGCATTGTCAGTAAACGGTAAACCATGTATGCGTCTTCCCGGTGTGAAATGCTTCCCAAACTTTATTTGGATAACAGTACATCCAAAGATCTGGATATCTAGAAATAATACGTCTGTTTTCAATGTAAAATTGATTTTGGTCCAAATAATGTAATGCCTACATACATACAAAATTAAAATCATTTCAATGTTCAGGATAAAAAAAATGTGTTAAAAGTTTGAGGTATCCGAGTATTTCTAAAAGAACATTTCAAAGTCATGAACATATCGGTGAATTAGCTGTAAAACATAAATGCCTCGGCAGTTTCCTTGATGATGTTGCTGCACATGGTGGTGGGACACTCTTCAAAGTTATTCCAGCTTTAACCATACAGGAACTTATTAAGACTTTTCTGAGGGGGGAAAATGATTGTTATATTATATAGTATTTTGAGCAGAACTAATGAAAATGCACTTGAAAAAAGTATAAAAAAGCACAAATTGTATCTCATTACATTTGGTGACTACTATGTATTAATTAAATGTTCAGATGTGAAATGTTCAGTACCAAACTACAAAGACTACGTAGTCAACGTAGTTGCTACAGTGATTGATGTGCAGTCTGCATCATCTCTGTTGTGTTTCTAGTGACCAGATGTCAGCTTACTCAACTCTTACATACTGTATGCTAACTCCAGAATGGAAATTGAACCCTGTGTGAAACCTCACAGGCCCATTCAGTGTGTTTGTCTGAGTGTAAATGTACGGTCGGGGATACTTACTTTTCTGATCTTGTTCCTTTGTGAAGGTGATGTATGAGTACACTAAACTGCCAGCAATACTGTTGAATTGAAGTATCGATACATTAACACTGGAGAACTCAAAAATCTAATTACATTTTTTAAAAGTGAAAGCATATTAAGCTGTTTATTTTGACTAAAATTTGATGGGCTAAATAATAATGGTCACCAAAGGACAGTATATACAGGTGTCATCAAGACAGTAAAAATGACAGTAAAAATCCACTGTCAATGGTCACTTGTAAAAAAAAGACATTTTCTTTACCTAATATTTAATCCAATGAAGTTAACCCAGTTGAAGATGTAATCTCCACCAAAGAACATCCCCATGTAGGTAACCAAAATATTCTGTAGAAAGTTAACAGTGGTATTTTAGACATGCTATTAAAGTTATATATATACAGTATATATATATTATAAAGTATAACTTGTTAGTCTACAGTAAATGCCTTCTACTTACTTTGATACAACCCACAATAGTGGTTGTCAGTGCAGAATTGTATTGAGTGCAGAGCACAATGGAATACATTAAAACAAACCTGCAAACATTAAAAAATATTTGTGTAGGTCACAAAAGAATATGTCAACTGCACACTAATTACTCTACTGTAAAATATTTGGCCTTTGGCCTAACTTTCCAGATACCACTGGGTGTGGTTTTTTGAATGGAGAAATGTTCTGTGGCACAAAGTCAATGTTTGGCTGGTCTTGTTTTCGACTGAGCAAAAGAAGTGTAGGGAACAGGACTGGCTAAAGTCAAATGGCACTTTCTGTGTTCCTACCATCCATGTTTCACAATATGACGTTATCAGGAGATAGAACTCAATGAATATCAGTACAGTCAATTCTGAGAACAAAGATGCTTGCAGCATTTACAGAACACAGTAAAACATAACTAATATTGATAAGAAATGCACTGCAGAAAAACATTTTTTAGTTTACCCCATAACAGATGACAGTATAAACTGAACAATGAAGAGAATATCTGACCAGCCATCATAATCCAGAGCCTGAAAAAAAGTATATAATGAACATATGATATAAAAGTATACTATACAAGTAACACACCAAAGAAAGTAAAATGATGCATATTCAAGCAGTCTCACCTTTTGCAAGTCCCCAGTAAGAAATGCAAACACAGTAGTGGGAATGAGCATGAACAGTGCGTTGTAATATAGCAGCCCATACTTGCCCAGTTCCTGAAAGAACATTTACAAGATTAAACATTTTAGAAACCATCCAAACATCACATTGTCATCTTTTCACACAAAAAAAAGGTTATATTCTTATTGCATTACGCATAGCCAATCATGTTTTTTGTTTTTAAAAGTGTGTATGTCTACTGAAACAATGAAATTCTGTGCATACAATTTGTTGGTATGAAGTGTTTTTTCAGATCCAAAAACAAACACTTCAAGTACTACTAGTCGTGTGCTCATAAGGTGAAAACAACCAATTCCACTAACCTTGGAGTCAAGCTTTTGCTTCATATATGCCCCGTTGGCCGCTGTCAATACATTGTTGACCGATATGAATATGTAGCCTTGCAGGTCAAAGGCCAAATCAGAGCTGCAACATACAGAGCCGTCTTAATGTCATATGGCATACACATTCTCTGTGGCTATAATGACTAATTTATTTTCACAAATGGAGAACCTACCTTGCAGCAACTAAAGCTCCAAAAATCATGGCAAATACTGTAAGCTTAATAGCCTGAGAAAAAGTCTTTCTGAAAAAACAGAGATAAGTTCATTGGTTCATTTGATGATTTGTTAATTTTGGGGTTTTGATATTTCATAAGAGGTAAGAAATGGAATGAAAACATACTTAAGCAGAATCCCCTCTGCCAGCATTGTAAACAGAATAGAGAATCTTCTGAGCACTGTGAACATTGGGAGACTTGGAGACAAAGAAAATAGGCTACATGATACATGATAACCAACTGGGCCAACTAATTCTGAGCAAATGTCAAATGAACAATTAGTCTTTCCCCACTTTGGTAATACTGACCATGCAATGAAAGTAAGAGTGTTTTCAAAGATTATACACCTGCCTGTTAACAGCGTGCACTTTAAGCGTGTCCTTCATTAAAGCACTAAACACTATATCTAACACTCTTGATTACAATAATGGTGTGCCAATAATACACAAATAATGCATTAGACAATGATCAAGTTATTCTGACGATATACTTTTTAGGGTACTTTTGTGCAGTGTAGCATGTGATGTCTTACTTCAGTTGTTTTGTCCCAAACAGTCCTGTTATTTGATTACCGACATAAAGAAGTGGTAGAGGAAATGTCTGCATGAAAAATGAGTTAATATGATAGGCTGTTACTGGCACAAGCGCTTGCAATAAAACATGATACAAAAAGACTTGCTCTTGCAAATAAATAAATAAATAAAGAGAACATTTTGTTCAGGCTCTATTTATTATGTGACAAGATTGTATAGCCTATGTGGGCTGGCTGGACTGAGATTTATGTGACTGCCAGAATACAAATGGATAACTGTATATGTGACCAAGTCACAAGCATAGACAAATTCACAATGTGATGATAAAGAACTTCAGAGCAACAGTGGAAAGACAATGAATGCAATGAATGAATGAAGGTGTCTTCTCACTCACCTTGCGTGGTATGCTTTTATCAAAGTCAGGAAATGTTATCACTTTGAACGTTTTTCCCATCCCCAACACAATAACAGTGGCCAGCATCTGAGGATAACCAATCAATTGTACTGTTAGAATGCCTGGCTCTGCAGTTTTATCAACAAATATTGCTGAATCATCTACAGTAGGCTACCTGTCCAATTCCCACACATAGCGACGAAGGGAATCTGCAACATAAACATTTGCTGCGTCAAGCTAAATTCTAGCCAGGGGGATTTCTCTACGACTTAGCAAACGTAGGTTTATGATATGTTTATTACAAATGAATAGTGGCTTTACATGAAACACCATTGCATTGCACACTCATCGTGATGATTAAGTTTTAGTTAAGTTTCGCCCTAGTTTTAGCCTACCTGTAATTCGTCAAGACACTTTTGTTCACGACAACAATAAAAAACGAGCTCAATCCATAAAACCCAGCGGCAAAAAGTTTGAGAAAAGAAGACGTCATGGTGGTGGCTTTTCTTCTGTGCACAGCATGCAAGTCAAAAGGCACATTGGCGATGTTTTGACTTGAGTGCTTCAAACTTCCGCAACAATTCTTCGACTTTAGACCATACTAGACTCCCATGTTCTGCAATCGCTAAACGGATTTCGCTTCTGGTCACTGGATTGGTCTAAGAGTGACGTATCCACCCACGTGATTGGAAGTATTCACTGAGGTTAAAGTATTCACTCATTTACCAAAGGGCTGAGTGTTTTCTCTTCTCCCTCAAGTTATAATAATGAAATGTTTTGTGTAACAGAGCTTTCTCAGGAAGGGTTAGAAAATGACTTGAAGTGGACTGGCAGGCCTGACAAGTGTAGGGTGAAGTCCCTGCAAGTTTGCTAAGGTGGGACAATGACGTTCTGCCATTTTTTTGGATCAACCACACTTATATCAAGGACATAGATGATTAGATGTCAGGTTACATCTGATTTAGACTAAAGCCACAAATGAACGAGAAAGCACTTTAATCAGCAATCCTTGATGAAATATCTGGTGGCAAAGATAAGACGCATCTGATTCAGTACGTCTTATACTTTTTGTGCAGCTTTTAAAACAAGCAAATGACTAGTGAGAAATTATCTTATTGATCAATTAACTGAGCAGTAACTATCAGTAGATAGGTGTGCCAATGTCCCCCTTATCCTCCAATTTCAGCACCTGAAAAAGTCCAAGACCGGACCGGACCACACAACACATCTGCAGCAGTGTTATCAAATACAATCTGAGGAGATGAAACCAATACAAGTAATGTTCTCTTTTTAAAAAACACTTTTGACAGACACCAATCCAAACACTACTCACAGGGGTGTACATTTAACACCTCTAAGTACTTTATTGAACAGGGATGTTTGCAAGTCTCATTTGTCCAAAACAAAATAAAATACACCAATGTCACCCATGTCTGCATGTCCAGTATGGCTCATCGATTGAGAATTCATCTCTGAAACTTTTCTTTTTTTTTCCACAAAAGAACACAAGTGCTTGGGATAAGAGTCAATCTATAGCCCTGGAATTTGGTTTTCCCCATTTCACTTTCCTTGTGTTCCATTGTTCTATCTGAACAAAATACATCTTTTGATCACACGCGAGCCAAGAGATCCTGCCGTTGCCCAGGTGCAATATCAGACATCCAGACATGGGCAAGACTGGCATTTATTCTTTTAATAGCACTCTATTGTTCCACACTGAATTATTGTAATTCTGAGAAATTAAAAAAAAGGAAAACAAAAGGCAGAGACCACAAAGAAGGGGATGGGGGTTGGGTCATAAAAACAATCCTCATTGTACTGTTGACAATTCGTGCGTATATGCGATAATGGGATATGTTATTACTAAGTGCAAGATAAATCCACAATATAACCTAGAAAATAAGCACTACAAATTATCAACACAAAACTAATTCAAGGAGAAACTGAGTTGCTTTACCTTGGGATCTAGGTTTGGGAGGATACGTTCATGGTAGATGAGTACTTCAAAATATAAGTCCTTATCATTCAAAACACACTCTCACTCAATACACACGTACACACACTCAAACACACAACCAATCCTGCACACAAGCGCACACACACACCCACACACAAGCACAAATATATATACACACATTTCTTTTTCTGATAGTGGTCCTAAGGTTTCTATAAGACAACCATTACAACCTACAAGGACCAGCCTGAATTTACACTGGTCCCTGGCTGCCTTTACAAGACCAGGGACACATCTCAACGATGGTCAGGGACAAGCACAAGTACTAAGACCACTGGTCCACACAACGACAAAACAAAGCTGTCAAAAAAGAAACAAGAAAAACAGTAGCATCTGCTTTCAATGGCAAGCGCTGAAAAAAAAAGAACAAACCCCACACGGCTGGATAGCACCATGTCAGGGTTTTCAAAACTGTACACACAAGTATGCCTGGTCTTCTACAATTAAATGATTGGAAATGGGAATGGAGGTCGTACTCCTGGAATATCACATCACCCAACATTCCCCTGATCAGTTTAGCCCAATGGTGATCCCCAAAATCCTCTTAAAATTTTAAAATCGTTGTGTGAGGGTGGCGAGGCCAAAATGCTCTAAGCATAGCAGGAGCCAGCAACACACTTCAACTGTTTTGGAAATGCATACATTCAAGCAGCAATAAAAAAAAAAAATTATGGAGAATGCACAATCTCTGGAAAAAAAAAAAATACTGTATGAAACATCCCTGCTATCATGTTTCTAAATACAAAAACTCTACCAATAATTTGCTTCAGTGTAACAAGAGAAGTCCATTTTGCTCTTTTTTAAATTTCCTTTTAAAAGGGGTAGAATTCAGTCCTCAGTGTTAATGGTATTTATGACAGTCTGTATCATGGTTAAAATCTTTTTTTTTCCCGTTCTCTTTTTTTTTTGTAAGAATTGAAGGATCCGTAAGCATGCAAGCCTCGTAGAGGAGGGCCCGGAGGGGCATCTTGGGTGGCTGGTATCAGTGCTGGGATTTAGGCCAGGGCTGGGAAGGCCTCTGGGTCATCCACGTTGGGAACAGACACGCCGCTCGCCTGTGGGCATCAAATGCAGAGACACCACGTTAAATCCCACCTTTAATCCAAGATGCGGAGTCACTGAATGTTGTCATACGGTGTTTCGACAATATGCTCAGGTACCATTTGGAAAGTGGGTACTAGCTATGCAAAGAACACAAAATCAACAATGAGGCTACCCCACACTACAGTATATGGATGAAACAAGACTTCAACGGATGTGATGGTATTACATGCATGTACATTGTACAATTAATTCAGCTAAGGGTGTTGTGTCAGCAAACGTTTGGAGGAATCAGTTGGCATATCAAAGACTTCCTGAATCTAGCAGGGAGGGGTCAATAACTTTTATGTTTATGTTTTTTAGCAGCCACTTTTGTCCAAAATAACAATTAACATTACATCAACATTAAAAGTAGTCCATCTATTTTGCACAGACGCCATGCCACAGAAAAATTGCACTGTTATCATTTAAATGTTGTAAAATGAGAATCCAAAACATACTTTGTAATTGTTCCCCCCGCCCACCTTCTCAGATCGACCTCCGCCGCGGCTTGGCCGGTTGCCGCCGCCACCGCCGCCACCACCGCCACCGCCGCCGCCGCCGCCGCCGCCACCTCCCCCTCCTCCTCCTCCTCCTCCTCCACGGCCCCCCCTGCCTCCACGGGAGCCCCCACGGCCACGGCCAGGGCGGCCCAGGTCTCCAAAGTTGATCTCCAGCTGAGAGGTGATGTCATTGGCCGGCTTGCGGAAGTGATGTTCTCCTGCTCCATCGTCAGCTCCCTGAGAACCAAGATGAAAACCACGGGCCAGTGAGTGTGGCAATGGCTGACTTACACAGGTCTGTTCACATTAACCACAGAAAGTGGTTAGGGTTTTTTTTTCCCCCATTTAACCGAGCAACAGTAACAACACGTAGACAAAATGGTATGACCGTTGATTCAAGTTAACCACCACGGATCAATGTCTCATGCACCAGTATTCATGGGTCACTGAAACAGCATTCACACAGTGGAATATCACAGAGAGACTGAAGCAGCTGACGTGACCCTCACCTTCTGGTATGCCTCGGCTTCAGCTTCTCCAGAGTCAATCAAACCACCACCAGCTTTCTGCATTACATCAAGAGAGGAAATGATTGCAGTGATTCATGCACCTCAATGGGACAATATGAGAACTGATGAGATGAGCGGAGCTGAAATAAGCCTTCAGAAAAAATGTAGCGCACACAGTTCATGTAAACTACACAGCTAAGATACAGGCTTGGTCTAAGCTACTACTGCTCTCCCACAGATTAATAATTGATACATGAAAATGTACCAGTGAAGATGTATCATAAACCTGACTTGTCCGATCAGAGCCGAATGTAGAGAGAGTTTATCCATGTAGGGAATGGAATGGGCGATATGTTGGATGCCAATATATCTGTAAGGGCCTTCTACATACTGACAAACAATGATAACATTTATGCCTGTTATAATGGTGAAAAACGTAAACATAGCATATTCTTAGAATCACCTGACGTTGGTATCCAACATGGCGGAGTTGGCCAAACTCTCCCTAAACACGGCTCTGTGCCCAATGTGGGTCTAGCGCCCACTACTGTGAGAGAAAAGAACACGCTCTTACCACGGCGACATCCTCGCTCTTGGACTTGTGCAGCACGTATCCCTTCTTCCATTGGCCGTCGTTGCCTTCGTTGGGCTTGCGGATGTTGAACTCCACCTTGGTGCGCTCCTTGTTCTGCATAGCCTTCCACTCGTCCAGGGTCATTTCCTTAGGTCCCTCTTCCTTCACTTCCTCCGCTTCATTTTCCCTTCAGGAATAGATGAAGACACACAATGCCCAAATGCTTAACAGTCTCCTCCCCCTCTTAACCACATTATTCACACTAATTTCATCACAACCACAAGACAGACGCTGCTGTGTGTCAAGCACATACTGCTCGTATACATTGGGGTCACTGCGTTGGGGCATATTAGAGAGGCACACTCACTTATTTTCAGAGTCAGCAGGCGCATGTTCCTCTCCTTCATGGGTTTCCTCATTGGTAGCCGTCGCGTCCTGTTCACTGCAACACGAAACACAGCACACCATTCACCGAGCCGTGTCATTCTGTTCCACTAAAGCATTTCTTTGCTACTGGTTACGCTGAGCATGCAAAACTAAATTCTAGACTTGGCAACAGAGAAATAACAGAGTGTTACACAGCTGGTGACAGGTCGGTGTAGATACTACTACAGGGAAGACTAGAATACTTTTAGCGATGAAAGTCTTTGGAAGGGGAAATGGATGTGTGCGACAAACATACTTAGCTTCATCCTTCACATTGCCCCAGTTGTGCGATCCACTCCCACCACGCTTCTCCTCAGATTTCTGCCTGTTGGCATAAGGACAAAATGTTGCAGCTTACTTTGGAAACACATGCCTGCATCCCTTCAAGCCTCTGATTGATTTAAGAATATCAACTAAAATATTTCAACACTGGGGAAAAAACACACACTGTAGTTCAGCAGGAAAGCAGCACCCAACACACCTCAAGTCACATCCATAGGCCTCACTTCCAACTATGGGTGGCGATACGGATATATACAGTAATTTCCCGCATATAATTGTATAAGCCGCAGGACAGTGTTTTATGCAAGTTAAAAGAAACAAAACCATATTAACATCATGTTAACTGCCCCCCTGTATTAACCTCATAGCTGAAGAAAATGTGCAAAATCAATGTATAAGCCGCGGCTAATAGTCAGGAAATTACGGTACATTACTCAACATATCGCAGTTTGCTGTACGTGTGATACATTTAAGTGTTATATCGCAAATAATGAGCATTTCAGTCATCTTTTTAAGTGTCCCCATCTCTCTCCACTTGCCCTCTCTTCCTCCCTCTCAGTAACAACGTAAGCGACGCACATCACACACTCACCAACCAATCATGAACGGTCTATTCAAAAGAGAGTGTGACGTCTCAGAGTAGACGAGTAGTTCAACAGCAGCAGTAGCATTACTATCTATGAGTAACATAAGCTAGTGCTAGGTTGATAGAAGACGGAAGCAGTTTCGATTCCGAAATTAAGTTTACAACGATATCCATGCATTATGGCAGAAAAGCTACTGCTACTATGCGCACATCTGACTTTCAAAACAACAAATATACACAGCTCACTCCCCACACATGCTTTTCTTGTGCTAAATGTTTGTGCATGCTTCCTCCAGTTTATGAGATCCATTGAGGCAGATTAGGCTACTGTCTATGAGTGCATCTGACTCAAACCGGTCTCAAAACGAAAACGCAACCATGTCTTATTTATCAATCATTAACCAAACGACTAATTAAGGACCGCCCTATACAGTACCATACCTTCTATCTGACGTAAGTCATCATCATTCATAGAGACATATCAGTGACATATTGAAACAAACTAAATTCATTTGGAAAGTTAACTAAAGTCATGAACCCAATGCAAAAAGAAGTGAGTTAACAGTTTATCCTAAAGAGTGGACAGACAGGGGGATCTTACAAAAAAGGCAAGGGAAGAAGAGAGAATGATAAAGCCAAACAACAGTCCCTGATGAATGCTATTGCAAATAGTCCAAAGCAAATCAATTGATATACCCCATTTGGGTGCGTTGACATTTTTGCATGCACACTTCCCCTGTGAGAAATGTTCATAACAGGCTACTGGCAAGAACTACTTTCACCCCTACTTTTACATGCAAATATAAAATGACCCACCAACATAAAATAAACACCACCTGTGAATAACCAAGAATGTTTTAATGAGACGTGGTCTGGCAACCAGACGTTCATTTTCTCGTATTTGAAAAAATGCCCAGATCCGTTCACTGGGCGCCACGGATGTCTATCAAATGTGTCTGTCCATAGCTCATCATCGTCTTGCTTTCCCTCGTTTTGTGATTGGTCCCCTATCTCAGTCAATAATTAGGACGGTAGTTTCCAGACTGCCTTAGGAGCGTGAATCAAATTGCGCGCAAGGCAGCATGGGAACACCCAGGCTAGAGTCATACAGGTATGATTTAAAGCATTCAAGGGTGAAAGTGAAAGTAAATTTCAAAACATCGAGACATATATCGTATATCAAGAAAGAGAAAACAGAAAATATTGCAGTGTTATTTTTTTAGCCATATTGACCAGCCTTAGTTCCAACAAATACTGACTGCCCTCTCCACCACACTAACACCAAGTGATCATCCATAACTTACGTTTTATCACTGCTACTGTGTCGGTCAAATTCGCGTTTGCCACGTGAGTCAAAGCCGTCGCCCCGTCCCATTCCACGTCCTCGGCCGCGCCCCCCGCGTCCACCACCGCGTCCACGTGGAGGCCTGTCTGCAGAGGGTCTACAGAAGGGGAAGGGTGACGGTTAGGAGTGCACTAGAAGCAGAAATGCTCCATAAATGTCTTGGGTATTGGTCATTTATCTAGGCACACACAACTTGTACACATTCTACATTCAATTTATATTGATTTAAATCAAATATTTGTCTGTCAATACTTCCCTTCGCTCACTCGCGGCATTTCTATTTCATTTTGTAGATTTGTAAATTCCTGTCTTTGTATGCAGGTGCAATTGTCACATGACTTAAAAACAGCGTGTGTGACACATCTCCATCCAAGATGTTTTGGAGAAAACAATACTTACTTGTCCACTGGGAATTCGCCTCCTTCTGGCTTGTCTTCAGCTGGTTTGTCAAAGCGTCGCTCGCGTGGGGGTCGTCTGTCTGGCCTTCTGTCACCTTGACGACCCTCCCCCTGACCTCCCTGCTGCTGGGAACCAGCCTGTCCTTGCTGCTCTTGCCTCCTACCAACTCTCCTCATGCCTATAAATAGATTACAAACCCCAAATAACTCCAGATCACAAACGTAAGGTATGTGGAATGCATTCCAAACGAGTTTTGCCCTTTGGTAAATCATAGGTAAATCATGTCCAATAATTAACAGTTCTCGTTAAGATATCTCAAATGTAGCATTGTTCACTGAGAAAAAAACACAGGGAAGAGGAGCACAATATTTTCATTTAACGTTACTTTGAAAACCTCTGTTGTCATCTGACAGACGTAGGGTTGACATGAGTTACGCAGAGCTAGGAAATGAGCCAGAGACGACAGCACCCCACACACACACACACACACACACACACACACACACACACGGCAGCCCACAGACTTTAGGCCTCATGAAACAGGTATATCAAGCTTGCATCTCTAAGCGAAAGGAGTGCATTGTGCTTCTTACAACAACAACAAAAAACAAGATAACGTGTGCGATGTGTGCGACCATTGTAACATTAAGACTGGACTGTTGCTTATCATGCCTCGATCACTACCAAAGCAACACACCTCGCTAACATGGTAGCCTGACACTAGAAACAAAAAAACGCGCTACATTATCTTGGGCGTGATAATGTACAGTTGGCTGAAATGCACTTGGCTCGCTTGCGTACTGGCTAACGTTAGCTTGGTGGCTAACCAACTGAGCATCCTGCTTGACAGTTATGGCTAGTTTGGTAGCAGCTAATGTTAGCTAGCTATCAAAGCAGTCGAGTCAACACACTGCGTGTAAACATGCATTGACGCACATAACCAGCATCACTTGTCAAATCACCAGTCTTTGCAATTCTAGTAGACTGTTGAAAGGGAAGCACTCGACAGTATATGAAATAATTACCTCAAAGCAAACTGTAATGAGATGTCCTCTAACTTGTTCATAACATCAGACAGGAACCATGTTGACCTCATGATATTTTTTTCACTGTGGATTCATCCACATTTAAAGCTTAGCTGCAGAAGTATTTCAGAACAGACACTTACCCTCCTTCTTTAGAGGTACTGGGGCCTGCAAGTCCTCCTTCTTATCGAGCAAAGGGTTCTTCCTATCCTTTTGTGACTCTTTCTTGGGTTGCTTGGCAGCTTGCGCCGCGGTCTTCGTAGAACCAGAGGCGGCCCCATCTTTTTTCTTGTTCTCTGCTGCTTTGAGTATTTCAAACGGGTCCGATTCATCATCTAATAGTTGGTCGAACCGATTGGTTACGACGCAACCAAAGCCTTCTTGCAGATGTCCGGGCATGATGGCGCCCCTTCAACGGGATTCTCCTCCGATTCTACGAGGCTTGATGCGAATACTTCGGGGTAAAGCTGCCACAAGATGGCCAGGGAAGACACCTCCTTCTCTTCCGGTACGCTCAACATCCGGGACATTGGCTTTGGCGCCATGTGGGGTGTGTAGTTCCAGAGAATCTGTCAATTCAAACAGGTTAGACAAATTTCGTTATTTACCTCTATAGATATATAAGGCCCAATATATAAGGCCCAGATTTTATTTAGGTTTTTTTCGTCTCAACATGGAAATTATTTGTTATGTGTTTTTACAGTTTTGGGACTTTCAATAGGCTAAATGGTTAGACTTATCTGTTCACCTTGCGCTATCTATCTATCTATCTATCTATCTATCTATCAGGAGTTATGGATTAAAGCCTAGTCTATTTCATTTCTAATTAAAATTCATGTTATTCATTGATGATATTTGATGTTGTTATTAGGCTGTTATTCATAATTGGGTGTAGGCTTTTAACCTAAAATGTATTAGGCTTTGAGTTTGACTAATAAGTAGGCTGGCTATAGCCTAGGCCTAGCTGAGTATAGGGCTTGGCCAAAAGGTCTACCCAATAGACCTATAACATAATATCGAAATGTAATTTGAATTTAAAGTTCCCAGGGGAGGGGCACTCAAGTTTTTGTGAGTTTTTGAGTGTTTTTGTGAATGATTAGCTTTTGCAACAGTCTTGTCTGAGACATAGGGCTTGGCCTAACTTGCTCGAGTGCAAACAGATAGCCTCCCAGATAGCAAAATTTGCTCGGCCCACCTCTGGCCCTATACCTTGCCTCAGGGTAGTGTGGGTGTTGGCCCACTTCTGGTTTGGTCCCCGGCCCAGACATGGCCCGATCATTGGTAACCGACACTTTGAATTTGCTCTGGCCCAGGTCTGGCCCACACACTGTGAAATGAGTCTTATTGTTTGTGTTGGCCCAGGTCTGGCCCACACACTGTAAAATGACTCTTATTGTTTCTGTTGGCCCAGGTCTGGCCCACACACTGTGAAATGACTGTCATGCATTGTGTTGGCCCAGGTCTGGCTCACACACTGTAAAACGGATTTCAGTGAGTGTTGGCTGAATGTCGGCTTGGTCCCCGGCCCGATTGTGGCCCGAGCACTGTAAAACGGATTTCAGTGAGTGTTGGCTGAATGTCGGCTTGGTCCCCGGCCCTATTGTGGCCCGAGCACTGTAAAACGGATTTCATGCATTGTGTTGGCCCAGGTCTGGCTCACACACTGTAAAACGGATTTCAGTGAGTGTTGGCTGAATGTCGGCTTGGTCCCCGGCCCGATTGTGGCCCGAGCACTGTAAAACGGATTTCAGTGAGTGTTGGCTGAATGTCGGCTTGGTCCCCGGCCCTATTGTGGCCCGAGCACTGTAAAACGGATTTCATGCATTGTGTTGGCCCAGGTCTGGCTCACACACTGTAAAACGGATTTCACTGAGTGTTGGCTGAATGTCGGCTTGGTCCCCGGCCCTATTGTGGCCCGAGCACTGTAAAACGGATTTCACTGAGTGTTGGCTGAATGTCGGCTTGGTCCCCGGCCCTATTGTGGCCCGAGCACTGTAAAACGGATTTCACTGAGTGTTGGCTGAATGTCGGCTTGGTCCCCGGCCCTATTGTGGCCCGAGCACTGTAAAACGGATTTCACTGAGTGTTGGCTGAATGTCGGCTTGGTCCCCGGCCCGATTGTGGCCCGAGCACTGTAAAACGGATTTCACTGAGTGTTGGCTGAATGTCGGCTAGGTACCAAAAGCACTACCAGAATAATCACAAATGCAAAACTAGTGATTCAAGCACAAGTTACTTTTATTAATAATTCTAACAAATACAACCTTTGCAAGTAAAATCTAAATTAATTCAAACATTAGAACAAAAATCCAAGGTTAAAAAGTTACTTTATTACCAATTCTACACAATTTAACAGATTAAGTAAAACAAATGAACATTCTATAAATAATGTTTTTTTTTTAAATAATAAACATGGTCAAACATTTACAGAAATATTCTGTCTCTATCACTCTCTCTCTCTCTCTCTCTCTCTCTCTCTCTCTTTCTCTCTCTCTAAAAGAGTAATTTCAATGTCAGCGGGGTGGGCTGTGGGTTACCATGTACCATAACCTAGCCAGCTACCACACACACACACACACACACACACACACACACACACACACACACACACACTCACACACACTCACACACACACACACACACACACACACAAAGTGCCTTATCTTTCTGTTGCTGCTTAGTTATTGCCTACACATGTTGCATCATCACTAGCAGCTGGGGAATATCTCCAAACTGCATTTAGTTATAAAAGAATACATATTGCAAGATCATTATGAGATCTACAGCATAGTTTGTAAGATGTCATCTGTCAGAGTAAGTCTGTCCCCACAAATAGACTTACTGATAGCCACTTCGCTCAGCTCTCTCAGTTGGGGGTTGGTCAAAGAGTTCTTCCCATTCAGCCAGCCGAAATGCATGAAATTTCAAAAGAAAACAAAATTAATTTATTGTCTGACACATCCTTATACAGTTATGATGATGACTGAACACATTATATAACACACAAGGTATGTCAACACATTTACACACCTGAAGCACACATGCTTGTGGACTTCCTTCCTTCACGCATCGCATCTTCAGAACAACTTCCACGAGATGCAGTTGGCCATGTAGTCATTCCCCGATTCTGTTCTTTGCTGACGTAGTGGATGACGCAAACCCAAAGCATCTAGAAATGGAACATCAAAACAGTTCTCAATACAGATGAAAGTTGATTTCATCTTAAGTAGAACAGATTCTATTGTACAACTTCCCAACTTACATATCTCCTGTCTTCCAACGCCACCACTAAGCTTCATCCAAAGAAGCAGGTCTCTGGTCCGTGCTGCCTGGATTCAGAGGTGCACAAATAAGCCACAGTAATGAATGCATAATGTTAAAACAACAAAAAATAATTGCATCAATAACCACAGAAAAAAACAGCCCCAATTCAAAACAGACTAAGCTTAGAATTTGCATATTAAATTGATCAGATTTACACACAACCCACCCCTGGTACACTCTCTCTCTCTCTGACACACACACACACACACACACACACACACACACACACACACACACACACACACACACACACGTCTTACCTACCTGAAACAAGCTGGATCTATAACTATGCAACGGATGCAACGAATTTACCTATCGCTAGCTCAGTTTCTTAAGCATGCTTACGTAGGTATTTCTGAAATAAGTTACGATCACAATTTACTTTGAGAAACACACAATTTTGGAAGTATCCCTAATAGCTAACTTAAAGGTATCTATAACCACCAATATTGACGTTCACATTTATTAGCCCAACTACAACGTTAGGCTAATCAAAACTGACTAACATAACGTTAACTTACCGATAGCTTTCTTGGTCAATATCAAGCCGTTTAGTTTTAAACCTATTCTTGGTAGCTTATGGTTGGTTGACAGTTAAACTGTTAGGATTATGCCTGAGATAATTTACACTCTTAATAATTTACTTTGAATAGGAGGGAAAGGTAAAAGTAATGTCACTTACCACAGACAGTGTCCAAAACGAGACAGTTTCGCGCCGTTCTGGTTTCAATCTTCAGTTAATATTTGTTCCACCGCTCTTCCACATGTAATGGGCCGACAGTCACTTTACAGAATCGGGCCATGTACGTTTAGTTTCCGTCTGCCGTTTACTATTTCAATTTCGCCGCCAACATCAATGCTACTGATCAGTGTCCGTTCTGTAAGTATCGGCCCACACGCTGTATGAGATCCGTCTGCCGAACTCCGGCAGTAGCCCATCAAACCATAATCGGGCCAAGTAAGATGCAAAGTATTCAGCCCAACTACTGCGTGTCAGTGTCGGCCCAGTCAACGGGGGTACAGTGCCTCAGCCGACTGAAACTCCACCGACAGTGGCAGCACTCAGCCAGGATCGGGCCGACAGTGTTTGTTGTTCTTCAGCCGAACTTGCTTCGAACATCGGCAGTAGCCCGTCAAACCACAATCGGGCCAAGTAAGAAACAAAGTAACCAGCCCAACTACTGCATGTCAGTGTCGGCCCATTCAACGGGGGTACAGTGCCTCAGCCGATTGAAGCTCCGCCGACAGTGGCAGCACTCAGCCAGGATCGGGCCGACTGTGTTTGCTGTGCTTCAGCCGATCCGGGCCTCGGCCGACACTGCCGGCACTCAGCCAGAATCGGGCCGACTATGCTTGCTATCTGGGCTAGGGCTAGGCCAACTTTCCGCTGATGCCAAGACTGAGCTAACCTTCTGTTGCAGTCTTGTTTGTTGATTGAATTACTAACAAATTAGCAGCTCTTTCAAATTTGCTGGGACTCTTTCAAGTCTCAGCAAATTGATGAAAATAGCCTAAATCTAAAGGTAAAATATATAAAATATAAGTGCCGTCAAAAATATGAACGCGCATAGGCCTATGGGTTAATTTATGGTGAAGTCAGGCTTAGCCTTCTCAAATCCAGTCTATTTTAAAGTCTCTTTCTCATTCACACTCTCTTTGGCTGGGAGGGGGTGCTAAAGCTGAGGACATGCTTGCATTTCAGCTACCCATTTCAGTAGCGCGGTTATATTCTCGATTCGCCTGAATTTGTAAGCTGCGGGAGCGGCCACTTTAAAACAAGATAACTGCAGTTCTGACCTTGCATATAACGCGATAATCAAATGTGACTACCGATATCATATTGGCGAGCTGCAGACGCCCAGGAACTTTATGAAGATTACAATAATATCATGCTATTTGACAACCCATTGGTCACGCAGTGTCGGATATTTGTTGTGCTGGTTCTCTGCTGGAGAGGCGCTCCATCTCCAGCGCTTTCCGCTGGGTGCCCTGAGCGGTGCGTGTGCGACGAACAACTCGTTGTCCAGTGTTCCGGACAGCGACTATCTACCTTCCCAACCAACCTGCCCCTTGCCACACGGCAGCTAATTATTTCCAACAATAATATTGATGAGCTGCCAGCCCTGCAGCTAAATTATTTATCCGATTTGGTGTACTTGGACTGTAGCAGCAACTCCATCAGCGAAATATCCGAGTCCACCTTTGGAAATCTCCGCAAGCTTGTCTACCTGGATCTGTCTTACAACATGTTTGCAAAGATTGAGGACCAGACATTTGGCCCCCTGGCAAGTTTGGTGATGCTTCGGTTAACGGACAATCCTTTGCTATCAGAGATACACCCATCGGCGTTCGTGGAGAACATTGCGCTCCAAGTGCTTGACCTCAGTCGAAATAATTTGACCATGCTCAATGTTACTTCGCTGATAACTCTACCGGCCCTACGATCGCTCGGTTTAAGCGGAAACCCATGGAACTGCGCCTGCGAGATTGAGGATCTTTGCATGTGGATGCAAATAGACACCTTTAGATTCCAAGGTATGTCTGTTAGTGGATGCCCGACATTTTCCTAGGTGTAATTGTCCTCTTTAGGCTACAGATTAAAACTGGGCTAAACCAAATTTGTTGTGTGTTCCAGAGAGTTGATTAGGTGTAGCCTATTGGTTGAATCAGACCCCATATTCACAATGAGCATAGGTAGAACTTGAGCAGTTTGTTTGCCTGAAGCTTTGGGTACTCTTAATTATTCACCAGCATCTCAGTTTCAGAATGCATAATTCAATATGCCTGGGGTTGGGATAGTGCCACCCAATTCCCCTAGAAGACTGTCAAATGTTGCTCAGAGGAAAGAGGCCACTTAAGTTAATGTCTCTCATATTTTCTCTCCCAGGAAAAAAACAAATAACATAACATCAAGCCCCCTCCCCCATTTGCAAACCGATTCCCCAATGTGCTGGCCTAGTTGAAGTGCATTGTGGCTGTTTCTATTTGAAAGGACACAGAAAGGGAAACTAATTATATGGGGTAGATGATATCATGCCATATTGTCATTCATGTCTTTTTGGCCCCTATGTTGGAAGATAGCATCCCAGACAATCCAAAGAGAGAATAAGAGCAAAGGAACCTAGCCCCTTTTCAGCACTGAAGATTAACATATCATTATGTAAGCAGAGGCTGAAAATAGCTTTTTTTGATGGGGATGGTTTGAAGTCAGCTGTAAGGCGGGTAAGTTTAGCAGAGGTACTTAGCCCATGCTGGGCTATAAAGAAGATTACAGTTCACATTATTCTGAGTTTTTTTTATTATTATTATTATATTACAGAATGCTTGATGCATGCAAGAGGATGCCATATAAAACATTTATGAATGAAAGTTCAAATATGATGAAAGTTTATGAATTTATGAATCAGACAGAAACACAGAGCTTTTCTAATTAGAGGGGTAGTATGAATAATATAAATTAGGCTATCATGCTAAAAAAAGTTCTCCTTACTTTTTAAAACTGATGTGCCGTTGAAATCTTGATGTTTATCATGTATAGTCGCCTGTTAAGTCAGATCATGGTATATGGAAAGAACGGAAGTATTTTAAGACCTTTAAACTATATAGGCCTATCGCATAATTCCAATTCCTGCCTATTCATGTAAATTCCACAGAATGTCCAAAATTTGTGCAAAGACATATGCTCTCTATTCACACAAAGCCTCATATTCTATGCAGTGGCACAAACATATGCACTACTTCAGCAAGCCAAATCTGCAAGTATTCTTTGGTGGCACCCAAATGTACGTGTGTATCCGCATTGCCACTATGACATTACACTGCATAATATAAATATATGTCTATTTTACGTGTGTTTGTGTGTGTGTGTGTGTGTGTGTGTGTGTGTGTGTGTGTGTGTGTGTGTGTGTGTGTGTGTGTGTGTGTGTGTGTGTGTGTGTGTGAATGTAAGAAGTCTGCGCACAAGATGCTGTTCCCAAAATGATTTAATGGGCAGATGCACATGCCCATCCACAATCAGTTCTCATATGTGTTCAATCTTAAAATGTGTCACTTGCTGCACGCCCAGATGGAATGTCATGTAATTTGACCTTGAGACCAATATGTCTCAAATAATTGTGTAATCTTGAGTACAATGATTTTAGGAAAACCTTTTTTCCAAACTTTCTTTTGCTCTTGGTTTCCCTGGCTTTTAGAGGGGCTCCTATATTCCTTATCAGCCTACTGGGGTCACTTCTCACACAGTTGCATGTGCCCCCATGGAATTACCAACCAAAAATCAGCGGGATAGAAACGCTTTCACATGATTGTGTTGCACTAAAAGTAGTCATGGTAAAGAAAATGTTTAAATCAATTCCAGACCATAGTGAAGCCTGATGGCTAATTGTGAGTGCATTGCGCTAATTGTGCACTAATTTGAGCTGAAGGATTTTTGCACTTGAATGTTAATTTGGTTCTCCCGTTTTTGACCATGTGCTGGTCTTCCAGATGAGGGACAGACGGTGTGTGAGGGCCCTCCGGACCTGCGGGGCCTCCGCCTGGCAGAGCTGGGTCTTCATCTGCGGACACAGTGCCACCCAAGTTTGGGTCACCAGGACTATCTGTTCTTCATAGCTATAGGCTTTGTCATTTTTGCAGCCGGCACTGTGATGGCCTGGCTAGCTGGAGTGGTGATGGTGCTTTTCGAGCGTTATGTGAAAAGGGAAGACGGCGAGTTTGATTCCGAGAGGGAAGAGGTGAAAGAGGAAGGAGGAGGAGGATGATCAGAACTTGTGGGAAATGACATCTGAATGAACTATGCAAGGCCGCCATAAAGGTAACACTAGCCAGAGACTGGAGAACAACCCACCACTCCGTCCTCCCCCAGGCTGAGGCTACTGAAGCATCTCCATCCATATGGCTGATATATTGGAAGCTCTATCCCCGAATACTGTCTTATAGGCCTAATTAGCAAGAGCTCTGAACTGTTGCCCAGGTTGTTAAATAAGGTTATTTTCACTGGGGCCTGTAGGACTACAAGACCACAGTAATATGCACTTTTTTAGTATCGTAGAAAACAATACTGAAATAGTATAAGCACAGCAATCTTTCAACTGTGATATGAGTATGATATGAGGTGTTTGAGTGGATTTAATACCTTAGAAATATTGTCTTCATCACAGATAAAATGTGGTGCTAATATGATATCACAATAAACAAAGTATTCTACCAATTATTTTTTAGCAAAAGTTAAATGAAGACCATTGTGGTAGTACATTATATTAATGTTTCTTTAACATGATATATAACATCAATGATTAATACAGGCAACTCATTTATGGTAGTTTATCTGTAAGTAAAATGTGATGACAACATTTGAAGCAATGCTGCCTCACTTAATACTAACCTGTCATTGAATGACACCGAATCTGCCTGGGGTTTGTGGTGGATTTGACAGCAGCTCTCTTGGCAGTAGGTAGAAGGATGCCTTGCAATCACATGCCCTATACTTAAGAACAAATATAAGCTGCTGTGGATATCATGGCTGCTTAATGTTACTAAAATAGGAGGCTAAGTTTCCATACGCAATGTTCTAATTTGGTGCTTTAAGACCGCAACAAAGCCAAACACGTTTTCTTGCATGTATCTTAGTGATGTTCTGGGAGTGTATCTATTTATTTGTCCATTAGTCCATAATTCATATCCTGCCTTTTCAGATCAACAGCTAGATATTGCAAACGATGCCAAGGTCAATGGTTAAGTTTTCCAGGGAAGTGCTTGACAAACTGACAGTCTAATCTTAAAGTATGTAGAAATTAATCCATGTGGTGGTGAATCCATGTGGTCTTTATGAGAGGATTTGTGTCTATGTCAGGCCAATCTGTTTGAGTACTGCAGCTGTCTGTGTGAGTTGTAAGGTTACGGGTTGTGTTAAAGCATGGTGCCATCTGTCTTCCATATTTGTGGTGCACGCTTGAGCAGAATTGAATTTGGTGAGTGCCCAACCCTCATAGCCTAACACTTCTAGTTAGATGCATCTTGGTGAAGGACACAGTTCCGTTGCTTCCAAAGGTCATACATTAGGACATTTAAAACACATGAGTTATCAGTTTTCTTCATATTAACCAATATTGGCAACATAAAAAAAATGTGTAGCCTTAAAAAAAGACACTGGTTTCTGTTTAGTGTCATTCCAGTCAATGCTTATTTTAAAACAAAGTGTCACACATTTTGTGAATGACCAGCTAATGGTAGTCTTCCATCACCACTTAGTGCACTTGGTCAACATGGCCACTGTAAAACTATAGAGTGAAAAGTGAGGCTAGAGAGACTGATCAAGAGCAATGCTTCTGATGTACAGTATGCTGATTTTACTTTCTATACACATTCAAAAAACATTGCACATAAAACATGAGAAATGTAGATATGGGTTTACTTTTTATTGCTATATCAAAATATCTTTATGACAATTTAATTACAAGTTCAAGAAATAATTTAGTTTTACACAATGAACAAATAAATTATATAGACACCCAGCATTAAGAATACAAAATCATAATGGTCTTAAACCTTTGAAGTAGTTAACATGGGACTTGTCTGACAGTGACTAAATTGTTAATACAGTGCCCACAAAATTTTCATATTTTCACAGCTATTGACCTTCTATCAAATGGACAATTATTTCAGCACATATTCACATTTCACAATGATATATAATTGTGTGTAGAAAGGGGAAACAGATTTAAAACTGGGTGGAGAACACTTGAAACCTTTAAACCATTATGTTGATGGTAGTTAAAGGTGCAGTCAGTGATTCCAGTCAGTGATTTACTCTGTACTTTGTTACGGTGAGGCAATTATTATTCCAGATTATTAACACATTGCTTCAGCCAAAGGAAAACTTTGGGTCTTATTTTGACGGTTTGAAACGCATGGTCTGAAGCATATGGATTAAGCACATTTTGGACTTTTTACTATTTTGATGGCTTGATAAGTGATCAAGTCGAGTCACTTTGTTCGAAAGGGTTGTTCTTATGTTTCTTAATTAGTCATGGGTGTGTTTTGGGCGTAACCACCATTAAACCAAGGAGAGTGGCATCTGCTATTCCCTTTAAGAGCAAGGAGCGCAAAATCAAACAGTGTGGTATTTTGACGACGAGTGAGCACACTCTGCAGGAGGAATCTCAGGATGGCAGAATGCTATGAAGGCATAGACATGACTTACTGGTTTGCACACGAGACCGTGTATGTAATACCAGGATTCTACGACAGCTTGCTTTACTAAAACGTGTGTGTGTGATAAGTAGAGTATAGCTGGGATCTGCACTCGCCTAGAATCTGAATTCATAGGCAATAAATGCAATGCAAAGTCTTACACTCAGTTATTTACCTTCACTATTGATTGACACATACAATTGAAAAAAACAATACTTACCCCAATAATACTTAAATGACAGAATAAAAATTGTATAAGGATTTTCGTCCAAACAGACCAGTCGTCTAAGGTCTTGCCTACATTTCGTGACGGGGTCAGGGCACCCTTAAAATAGCTGTCCATTACATGCAGCAGTCACTTTAGACCAGGTTTTTCTTGGTCATGTGCCTGACCACACGTATCTTTCGTTGACAAGTTGTGAACTTGTCACTGTATTGGGTGTGAGATAGGAACAACACACGCTTCACGCTGTGTCTTGCTAGAAATAAATCAACTCTTTTGGAGATCTAACCTGTTCCTCCTAATAGCCCTCCTCCTGTCTCAGCCCAAGTCCAATTTAAGTTCAAGTGGAGATCTCAAATTACTCTCTAGCTATTCTCATCTCACATTATTTTGCTGAAGGGTCTCCTAGGGTCCCACTGGAGAAAGGGCTGTAATTCGATTGGCTTAAGGGCTCGAGTATCGATAACCTTTGGCCAGAAAGACAGCCCGTACAAGAAAAAGTTCACTTTTCAATGTAGAGTCTACAGCTATACCTTGATGTCTACTGACATCAGGGCATCTGTCTGTATATGCTGGACCGCATTTTGTTGACAACCACTTAAAGTTAACGTCCATTTTTATAATATACCATCTGTTTTGTTGGTTCAAATGCTATCAGCAACTGTCCGACATGAAATGTGAGCTATCTCACGTGGGAGCGGGTCACAAGGCTGACAGAGTCCAGGACGGGCAGAGGCAGCTCTCCTTTGTGATGTACTCAAACACTGTTCCGACAATCCGTAGACAGCATGTTAAAGATCAGCCCTCTCTAGAGCAACAGAAGAGAGATGCATGAGAAACAAAATATTGCAGCGGTGACTCTTAAATGAGAGGCTGTACCACAATATATATGCATGCTTCTACACATGGTCTTGTTCAGTCTCGAAACACTAACATACCTTTCTCGGCGGGCTTGCTCAGCTTGTTCTGAGATACCCACAATGCTCTCTGCTAGCTTGCGGACATCATCATGAGTGTCGGGGTGCAGAATAAGGCTCTTCAAAATGTCCAGGCCCCCCTCCTCCTGGAGCATACTGGCATACTGGGAGGCTGACAGAGGACAAAGATTATGTACGAGACGATGTCAAACAAATTCGTTCTTTGTCTGTCACATCACAAGGTCTAACCTTTAACACAAGATGGTGGCAACTGGGACCGTCGCAGTGGACATAAATGTCTTAACTAAATGGTCCCCTTGGGGCGAGAATTGAACTTGAATTGGACGTTTGAATCTGCCCAAAGCACACACCCTGCTGGCTGGCATCTCTCTCCTGAACACTCACCATTTTGTCTGCAGACCAGGTGCACTGCCCAGGCTGCCCAGAGCTGTACTCCAGTGGGCTGGGAGCTGCTGAGCAACGGGTAGAAGGGCTGGAATGATCTGCAGAGGAGACAGATCATCAGTGTCATTAATCATTACAAAACATTAATCAGGAGTATTTATATCAGTATAGGGCAACCATCCAACAAATTGTAGAAGTCATGGATGTAAGAGGATTAGTAAGAATTGGTCTGCCTTGAAATGAGGCAGATATGATACACTTATATATATATACACACACACAACATATTTCTTACATACCGATAGGATACCATTTCATGTTGGGGTGGGGTCCAGGTCAGGATGGCAGAATGCTGTAAAGACATAGACGTCACTTAGTGCCTATGACATATTTCCCCCACTATACATTGCAAACTTGTTGAAACAAACACATTAACAACATACACATATTAGTAGCACACTACAATACTAATACCAGTTTAGACAGGATGGTGTCGCGAAGCTCCAGGTCAAGGATCCAGGCGGATACTCCTGTGGAGGTCAGGTTGGCCAGGATCCCACCTGCAAAGTAACTGACCCCAACCTCCACGTCAGCACCCCCCAGCAGAGTGAGCACGTGCTCCAGGAGGTCTTCATCCATCAGGTCAGCCCGCAGCTCCACCACCTCTGCAATATTATTCTACGGAGCAATTTGAGGGTGGGTGTATGAGTGAATGAGTTACAATGTAAATTAAAGGACAAACATGAAAGGACGTTCAGATATTTACAGTCAAGACTGAGAGTTTACCAAGAAAACACAAGAACAACACATTTACATGCCAACGACAGTAGCACTCACCAACAAACCCATGATTTTCTGCTGGATGGAGGACTCTGTGTAGTAGGACTGCAGATTACAGGATAGTTTACATTAGGCATGCGAACAATCAAACACAACAGCTAAGTCACGATACTTCTCTGCGGAACCTTCTAGATTACCTCCAGCACCTCTGTGTACAGCTCCAGGCCCTGGCACTGGAGGAAGTGGCGGCAGGCTGTTGGGCTCTCATCTGTGAGGTTCCACAGAGCACTCAGAGCGAACTTCAGGGTGGAGTCCACCACCCCAGTTGAAGCCTTCTGCTGGACGATGCTGAGGAGTTGCTGAAGTCACAAAGAAACGTATTACATAATAAATAGTAATACAATATAATGTTATACTAAAATAATCTAATATATTATACGAATATATAATAATATTATATTACATGTATAAAGAGGAATCTAAAAAGAGCTGAAGTAAATTTGAGTCTATGGAAAAATAAGTGGGATGTAGCCATTAAATGATGCCACATAAATAGCACTGGCGGAGTACATACCTCCATGATAAAGGCCTCAGCACCAAGTCGTGTTGTCTCCTCAGTGGTCAGCTGTGGAAAGCCACACACCAGGTTCACACGGAGGACTGCACAGCACTCTTAATTCACACAGACAATGGCTCCACTTTCACACAGTTCATGGGTTGATGTTTCACCCTGATTTCACCAAATTAATTTAACAAAAAAAACTCCAGTAGGATCTTGTAAATAATGTTACTTTACAGACTAAATGTCATGATATATGCAAAATAGATAGACAATTTTCCAGAATAAATCCAATCTCTGTACCTTAGACACCAGTATGGAGACAATTGCTACAGCCATCCTCTGAAGCGTGTGGTCTTCACGACTGCTCAGCCAGGTCATAACCAGCTTAGCTGCATCAAATCTGATCAGACACATGGCAAATTGCGGCAGTGTTCAAAATGTAGAACCAAAGGTTATCCTTAAGTTTACCTTAGAGATATGGACTGACCTGTCAAATGGGACATCTTGTAGAATTCGGTCGTTGCAAAGTGAAAGCAAGCAGTTCTTCTGTAACTGAAAGGAAGAGAAAATATTCTTATTCTTACTCATTACTAAGTTATATCAATGCAAATATTATGTGTAACCAAATCTTTCTCCAGTATTACTAACTCACAATTCGAAAGAGAAACATATACTAAACACAAAGGTGAGCGTATACCTTACATGCATACATCCAATTTGGCAGTGATGCAACATATCAAACGTCATAACGTCTTTGAACATTTAAATGTTACATATCATATACATTCAAAATTACAAGATAATGGCACAGGCAATTATTGTCAGCTGAAAACCTTATTTTCCTAATCATCCATGTAGGGTACAAACATGTCAAAGAATTGTCAACCAAAAAATTATCATCATTATATTGTAGTTATACATGCATAAGTCTAGCAACTGTTTTACTGCTTATGCAGCATTACAAGAACAAATAATTGTTTGTGTGAGTGTGCAAGTTCTCTAGTGTGAACATTAACCTGTTCATGGTTTGGAAAATTCCTCATGGCGGTCAGAAGCTGATGGACTGTGGCTCTGAGAAGGCGAAGTGGCATGCCCAGCACCTTATCTTGAGTTGTGAGATTGAATATGCAGGCTGTGGCCACCAGCTGGACATGCAATGACTGCTCATGGCTTTTCATTCCCTTAATTACCAGCTGTGAATAATACAGGTAGAACAATACTCAAATGCAACTCAGGGCAACATTTGTATCATTACAATTTTCACTTATAACTTCATTAGTGATATCTTCAAATTATTATTTTTTTTTTCAAATTAAATTATTTGTTTGCTGCCTGTTGCAGTTATGTTAGAATTATGTTTCTAGGATACTGGTTACTTGGCTTAAGTAAGTCCAGCACTAATGTGAAAAGGGCACTTCATGTCTGAAAGCTCAGAAAGCTCTTTTCAGCCTGTATTTTCAGGCACATTAGATAACACCCTATTTGTTTTTTATAAGACATCTCTTTTTTTCAGGATCACAGCTGTTACATTATTATCACTTTAACTGGAGAGCTCACAGCACAGAGATCTCTCTAAGGTCTCTCTACATACACAACTACACAAGAAATCTGTGGACAGCAATAGTATTAAAGAACTGCACTGTGCCTTCAAGACATCTGACTGAGGCTCGTCCGTGTCATTGGTCAAGCTGTAGAGATGAACCAGAGCCTCTCGTATGAAGCACTCCCTCTCACAGTACCTCCTCAGGGCCTCACTGATCTGGTGAATATTGGCCTCTCCAGCAACCTGGAAAACAAAAGACGATTACTATCAGCCTGTGAGTCTCATGGTATTCAGGTGTTTTTCAATGCGTCTCAGTGCGTGCCTTCAGGTTGCTCTTAGCGGTGAAAAAGTCAGTGAAGCCTGCTCCAGTGGCTAGCAGTCCGATGAAGTTCATGTGTGGCCTCGCTTCCAGAAACGCCTGGACCGCATTGTCCGAGATGCCCCTCCAGCCTGACATGTCGAGCGACAGCAGTGCCGGGAGGATGCCGGGCTTCTCCAACAGCTGCTCCACCACGCCGTCCCCGTCGTTGGTCAGCCTGTCGTCGGACAGGTCCAGGTGCCGCAGCCGCTCGAGCCGGCCCAGCACGAGCAGGAGACGCGTAGCGGGCATCTCCAGGTGTCTGAGGCCGTGGGCCGACAGGGACATCAGGGTGGCCTGACAGTCCAGCAGTGGCGTGAGGTCAGTGACGCACGTGCTTGAGATGTCCAGAGCCTCCAGTCGAGGAAGGGTGCAGAGGTCCTGCAGCCCGGAGTCGTCCAGCTCCGTGCCGGCCAGAAGCACGGTCCTCAGGGCCGGCATCGAGCTGAAGCTGAGACGCTCGTTCTCGAGGCACCCCTCTCCCATTTCCAGTCTGCTCAGGTTGAGCCGCTGCAGGTTGTCCGAAGACTCGGTGTTGGCTGCGAGGCTGAGCAGCACATCTGATACAGTCAAGCCGCCGTGAACTCTGGATGCATCCACCTCCTGCAGTCTGTGGGGCTGCATGGCGAGGCGGAAGGCTTCCGCGGAGAGCTGCGACGCTCGTAGGCACACGCGGCGGAGGCGCAGGTGCTCATGGCTGCGGAAAACTCCGATGGTGCTATCATTTAGCACACCTGGTGTCAAATCGTAGAAGAGATACACATTACATATGAGCCAGCTCTGTGTCACACCACTGACTAACACACCACCATTAAAACAATAGTGGCACAGTGGATTAAAAAGTGGCCAGGTCACTCATTCATTTTTTAAGTCCTATGTCCTTCTCTCTATGCTCCCACACTCACCTTCATCTGCCATCTTGCTGAGCAGCTGGTCTGATAGCAGCTGGGGGAACACCGGGCAGTGGTGGAAACCAAGCGATCCATCCTCACTTTTCACACAGAGCTGCTCCATGCTGTGACAGACCCAGGCTAGACAGATGTCAACCAGGGCCCCAGGGTTATCCTCTTCCTGTATGCAAACAAGCATGGCAAATTAATCCTTTGACAACTGTGGTAGAGTTTATAGAAGACAAAGTAGGCCTACACCATTAAAATGATATTTTTCATCACAAGAATTTGAGAGCACTGTGGCATCAATCATTCACTCTTTTCCCAAGTTTCATGGGACAGGGAGAGAAGGAGAATGTGTAAGTACAGTAAAGGTGGTTAAAAGGAATTATGCAATTGCAACAAAATAGATTCTACTAGCCTGACTTTGTGGAAGCTGTTAAATTAATTAATTTCCAACGGCTTAGTTAAAATGGCTAATTAATAACCCATTAACAACAATATGTAATTATTGACATGATAAACTATGCAACACCAAAAAAATTGTTGACAATGTTTACTCAGCAATTTAGGAGTCTATGGTATGGCGATGGCTTGCAAAAGCTGACTGATAGCTATACAGATACACGGAAAATATTGAAATGCGTGCACATTATAAACATTTTCACATGACTGTTTTCAAGAGACCAAACATGAAATGGGATATCAGTTCCATGGTTAGACGAGCAGTGAATCTGCATGGCCTTGCATGCATGCGCAGCAGGTCTTCTTCCAACAACAGGACACTCAGAAGCAACCTAGCCTAAATCCTTTTAAATCTTCTGACTAATCCCAGTTGTCACCAAGAACATGCACGACATGTTTCCACAGTCAGTTGCCTATAATTCCTGTAAATAAAATCATTATTATGAGTGAAAATTCAGACGGCTAAAGGCAACACGAAGATACTCACCATAGCGGAATAAGGTCAGATCTTCACAACATGCAGGGGAAGCTCGTAGAGGGAAAACTTCTCGTGAAGTGCAGTGAGCTTACCGCTAACTTCACATTACTCTAAATGCCATCTTCGCCAATACAAACAAGTCAACCACTCGTTAGGCAACACAATCTATCTACGCACAAAATGGTTTTCAAAATAGAACTCCATAATTCGATACTCTTGCTTCGGCCGTGTCGATCATGTTTGAAGCACTTGGCGACAGGCGTTCAATTGGTCACTCGGTGTCAAACGTCATGTGTGTGCTATATTTGTGCGCTTCCACACAATTAAGTAAATAACATTTCACGGGCAAGTCTACTTTTACCATTTATCAATTTCAATAAACATGAAAAGAATCTACTGGAATCTTACAAGGGGTTCACATGCTTTGGACACTGAAGCGTAAAATAACAATGGACTGGAATAGTAGGCCTAATTCTTATTCAGGCAATAGTAATTCTTATTTCTAGGTCTAAAATAGCATACCCTCAGTTTTGTCGGGGCGACAGGCCTATAGTTCACAACAACAACAAAAAAAGATACCTGATAAACCGTAATTACGACCTACTGTCCCAGACATGGCAACATGCTATAATTCGAGGCGTCCATGGAGTGGCAGTGTGGGGCTATGTTGTAATGTGGAGGCGTTTCAACAAGACAAATGTAATGTGCACTTGTGTCACTCATGTCAGAACATAGCCTACTCAATAATGAAACCTCTATAACATCTTTGAATACTATTATTTTGCTTAGACTTTAAAAAATGGGTCATGAATCATGATGTTCCATTCATTCATATCTTTGGGAACATGAGGTTATTCTTTCAAGAACAGAATGCTTTATGCTGAGGGTTAGTGGCTCATTTTTATCATCAATTTCTCGGACTTGGTGTCAGCGGACTGGCTGTGTTGAAATTTGCTGAATGCACATAACAACCAAACTAATTTGCTAGAGATCTAGGCTGCTATCAGGTAGGGAGAGTGACCTCGCTTCTGGTAACACGTTTTCAGTATAGTGCAGCAGCACTGTGCACATAAACATCTTTCAAGGCCACATGTCTAGAGAAAGTGTAAGCTGTCTGTGAACACTGAGTCTTGAACTGGATAGACACAACTTTTACCGAATTGAGGCAAATTGTGAGTCATTAGAGAACTTTGAGCAGTAGGGTATATGCTTCATATTTTATTTTGTTTTCCTGAACAATGTACTTCTTGGTTTAACACAATATTTCAGTACCCTATCCAAGATGTGCTTATACTGTATATTAAAGCCCTAAGCTGCCATCAAAGGTTAATTTTGAGTTTTGATCGAGTTGTTGTTATATTTTGTTTTCCTGAGATCTGAACTGTATACATCACACATCAGAAACCCATTTCTCCCCAGACCTCATTGCTGATCAGTGGTGTGTGTCACCACAACATCAAGTCGACTGCTCCATTAGCTCTGAGATGTGCAATTGTGCTGTTATATATCAGGAAACTGTTTTGTTATCTCAAGACAAGTTGAGATCTCTAGCAATTATATAGCAATACATATACTGTAATAAGGTTTTTATCATTCCTGAAATGAGTGTCTCTCCAAGGTCAGTGCAGAAAAGCATGAAAATTCCAGTCCATAGGCTATAGCCAGGGGCATGGTGACAGGGTTAGAGCAGGTAAGGCTCATGCTGCAGCTGTTTCAAAACAACAACCAGCAGGTCAGTTGTGTTGTGTCCTTTTTCGTAATCATATAAGCTACAGGAAGATCAGTAGTGTTTTTATTATACTCACAAAAGTTGGTTTCCAGGTTGTCTGGAAATATGTCAACTTGTACGTCTGAGTTTTATTAAAGGTGAACTATGCAAGTTTTTAATTTGCCTTATAATCAGCTTCAGAGTCATTGGAATGGTTATTTGACTTATTTCGGTTTGAATGACGCCTGTCTCCCTTCCCCCCTATAGTGCCTCTGAGCGGAAAAAACACGCATGCAAGTTTTTGCCCCCGGGACGGTGGCACTGACAAACAAAAAGTCTCCAGCCCTGCCATCATGCTCATGAAAAGGCAGACTGACCGATTGAGGAGTGAAACTGAAAGCGAAACCGGTGATGAAATCACCAAACCTGCATAGTTTTCCTTTAAATCGAAATTTGTATAGCGTGCACACTAATAGTTGTTCTGTGTATTATTACAAATAAGTGTATTACGCTCACAAAGATCACATTTTCACAGGTCACAAATGTTTTCACAACTTATGTTGAACGTACATGATCTTTAAAGTCACAAAAGTTACAAAGGCAGAATGATTTTTGATTTTTGAAAGCACTTACCCGTCAAAGCAATTGAAATCACCCGCAAAGCCGGGCAACACTTTCATGTACAGTAACAAAGCAAAACTTGCCACAGGGACTCTCGACTCCAATGTGAGCAGCTAGGCTGTAGTGGAGGCTAAATGCAAGGAAACACAGTTTATCCACCTCTGACATTTTAGAAATGCCTTTACAGTTTATCCACCTCTCAAAAGAGTTTATTCACCAATTGCAACTTTTAACATTCTAACATCTCACTGTATTATCCACATTCAAAGTATGTACACTCATCAACACTGTAGGGACAATTTAATACCACTTAGAAACATTGGACAATAACCTCCACCATCATCAAACATGATGGTGGAGATTCTTTTGGTCTCCATCAGTATATTTGTCTCAAAAATGTATTTTCTTTGTCTCACGAGAAATTAGCTCTGAGATAACCCCTGAAATAAACGTTTGCGAAAAATAGCCTTCCTTTTGTCTTAGACCAAGTTTAAGTTCTGCTTTATATTTTCAAACTACCCTCTTTCTAGTCTTATTGCTCCTTATTTCTCCTTTAGGAGGGAAAAAAGGTTCAATTTAATATAAAATTTTGTTACGTCTTGCGGTTGTGGAGATGGAACACTGAACTCCTCCTTTGTGATGTAATCCTGTGGGTCAACAGGTCAGGTGAGGAACGACTCAGGGGTGGCCTCTGGGTGGGTAGTCCTGCACCGGTCCGGAGCCGGCTAAATCTCAGCTTAGCATCTCCATCTTGATCCCAGAAGAGCTGCCTAAAACTAAACATAATGCTATACTGCACGCACCCCCCCCCCCCCCCCCCCTACACACACACACACACACACACACAAACACACAAACACAGTGTTTGGTCATGCTTTGTCCACCATTATGTCTTCTTTTTTTGAAAGCTCAAGCAGATGTGTGTGGTGGCATTCCAGAGCAATTTCACTCTCTTCCACTTAGCATAGATTTCCAAGGTGGCTTTTTAACATAGACCAGGGCTGTATGTTTTTTTTGCTGATATCACTGGTTCTAAAGAGGTTGATAGTTTGTGTAGCAAAATCCATACAAGTCGTCATCAGCAAGCACCTCTACTCCCTACAAAACATTTTGAAAAAGATGGCAAGTTGGTAAATTGTTAGACTCCTTTTTTTAATTTACCAACCTAACTTATGCTGCTGGGACCTTGAATTTTCCCTTGGGGATCAATAAAGTATACTATCTATCTATCTATGTGTCTATCTACATTAGCAGCCTACTGTAGGGTGACCAGTTTTTCCCACATTTTTGGGATTGTGTCCCCGGTTTTGGTCTCAGACATCTGGTCACCTTAGCCTACTGGCTTTGCTTTACATTTAGAAAATTGATTTAGGTTGTTGCCTGTGTTTGTGTGTAGTGATGACAATGCCAGACGATGTTCCTTCAAGGAACGCAGTGCCTGAAAGTGAAAGGAGCATATGCCTTAAGAGTCCAGTATGTGCTAAGGACCCAGCCCCTCTGTAGGTAAACATAATGAATTTGAAGGTGGAGGTTGACTTCAGATTAAAAAGCCATTTTGGGTTGCTCAAAAACCAGACACAATTTCCAGAGTAGGCCTGAATATAATTTATCCTATACACAAAATTAATCCACACATGATTTAATCTGGACGAGACACTATTCCAAGGATGCGAGTAGGCCTAACAATGTTGCTTTCAAAATTGCTTTAAAATTATTTATTTATTCACTGAGCCGAGACTAAAGCACAACTGAGGTTGCCAAATGATGAAATGCTTCAGACAGGCTAGGCTGCCATGGGTGCAAGCCACTGCTCTTAGCCTATCTTTGAGCTGAAAAAGATGGGACGGACACAACTTTTGGAGTTGACTACCAGTCAGTTCAAAATAGGCCTACAACTTGACATACTCCTGAGCGGCAAGTTGAACTAATGGCTTAAACCATTCCAACACATCTTTGGGTGAGTGTTGAACACAAACTTTCGATTAATTTACAAAATGTAGCTTAGCCCAGAGTAGCCGATATGACTGCAAGATTATTTTGTATCCAGTACACACTCTGTGTGGGGTTGCATCTTTATCAGCGCTTTTGATAGCACTCTCCCTCGTATTTGTCAGCAATGGTACGGTCGGATTTCAGCGTCTTCCTACCTTCCAGTTACTGTAACAAGTAACAGTGCATTTTGTCATCATAGGCAGCAAGTAGGCTATAACAATCTCATTGTAACGAACATTCAGTAGGCTATAAATTAGAGCTGTTTGAATGTTGACACAGCTTTTATCCGTTCATTTTTAAGTTCTAACGTTAGCGTATCTCTTCTTTTGTTTAATCAATGTTCATTTTTATTTATGAAGCAGGGCCAGAAATGCTACTCGTGGTTGAGGGTGTTGCCATAGGTTATTGTTTCAGATGATTTCTGAAGAACTCTTTTACATCGAAATGGAAGAATCCGGTAGGTCTAATTAATTGTGAACATTGGCCTACAAACTTTCTCTGCAGAATATGCTGAACTGGGACATCCCATTGGAAATCAATCTTATGTCTTTTTTTATTATTATTTATTTAGTTAGTTTGTTATTTATTCATCTTTAACTTTGAAGTCTCTGAATCACCTTATCCCTAATCGTTCTCAAGCAGGTCTTCATCACTACCATGAAGCTCTTGGGCTTCACATGATACAGGATGCTGAATGGTACTGGGGTGATGTCTCAAGGTGAGCAGGACAGGCTTAAAAATGTGTGCATTTATTATTTGTATTGTTTAATAGTTTAAATTGGTTTCTCTGGACTAAATTATTAATGGTAAAAAAACTATGTTTTGTCATTCAGAGAGTTAGTAAATGAGAAGTTGCAAAACAGGCCATGTGGCTCTTTCCTGGTGAGAAATGCCTCCTCGAACATCCCAGGAGAATACACTCTAACTGTGAGGTAACTGGCACCACACCTGTTACTTTATTTATTCCCACTAATACCATGACTAGCTGATAACTTATTCTGAGTGTGTTCTATTAAGATATTGTTTAAAAAAAGACAACATCAATGCAGACAGCTGCACGTTGTGTGGACTCATGTTGACTAGGCTATTTGATGACGCTTCAGGATTAATGGCAACCAGAAGCTCATAAAAATCCTTCACCGAGATGGGAAATATGGATTTACAGAACCTCTCAGCTTCAATTCAGTTGTGGAGCTCATTGAATACTTCCAAAACCGATCACTGGCCCAGTACAACCCTGCATTGGACGTGGCACTTGTGCACCCTGTCTCTCGCTTCTGTATGGTATGTGAGTAAACATATCCAGGATGTAGTGGGGAATCAAATGTCCAGGATATTGTACAACTGTAATTGTATCTACAGCATCTCCCACTCTTGTTCTCAGACTCGAAAAGCAAAGGAGATTCCTGAAGCCACCAGGAGATGTTATCAGAGGCAGTATGACCGAACAGTCAAGGAATATAATCAACTTTGTGGATCTTACACACAGGTATTTCTGCTGATAAACCATTGGACTGTTTTGGTTGAGAAAGAATGCAATTCACGGGTCCCAATTCTGTCAGGACTCTTTTGAGGTTTAAGTGTCAACCAGGCACAGTAATGTAATGCTGTAATGGTAATTTAGAAATCATAACCTGAATCAGATTACTGACTGATGTTGTCCTGCTTCCTAGGATATTCAGAGAATTACAAAAGTGATCGATGATGTCAGTGATATTATTGCTGTGTTTGAGAATCAGTGTAACATTGATTCGTCAGAGCATCCTCACAAAGAAAGACTTATGGCAGATCTGAATAGGTGAGTCTTTACATTTGTGTTCGTTCAGTTGGTAAAATAGTCCTTGACCTGTTCTGTAAGGAACTGCGTTTAATTTGTGATTGTTTGAGTGAACCTTGAACCTTTTTCATTTGTGCCTTTTCCCAAAGGATCAAAATGCTATATAGTAAGCTGAAGTTTTGGCAAGATGAATGTCACCATGGCAAGGTGCCGAGTCCTGTTTTGTCCAACAAAGAGAACCGCATGGAGCCCAATTTGAAGCAGCTTTCTAAAATCATCAGTCTACAGCTGACGTGAGCAGCAGATAATCAGCTATTGTCAAAATGATGCTCGTTCTTATGCTGGCTGATTTCACCCCAAATGCACTACTGTTTCTGCAGGCCGCACTTTCTGGCGACGCAGCAGGACTGCTTGTCATTGTGGGAAGAGACCAGCTGGTTTGTTGGAGAGCTGAGTCGAACAGAGGCAGAGGAGTTGCTCCTTGGGAAACCAGAAGGAGCCTTCCTCATTCGCCATAGCAGCAGGAAAGGCTGCTATGCCTGCTCTGTGGTGTGAGTATTTGCGAGTACTTTACTTGAACTATTTACACTCTTTTTTGAGTTGTGATGTTGTGTGTAAATACTACACATCGCACCACCCTGTAAATGCTGAAATGAAATGTTAAACATATTCAACAGGAATGGTCTGCGTCTTAAAGATTCTTTGCTCATTACCGTTATCTCACCGTCTTGCAGGGTGCACCAGGAAGTTGGGCATTGCATCATTCACTGCACTCCCCATGGCTATGGCTTTGCTGAACCCTACAACCTCTACAGGTCGCTGAAAGACCTGGTGCTGCACTACCATCAAACCTCTCTGGCTCAGCACAACAAGGCATTGGACGTGCGACTGGCCTACCCTGTCCACCTGCCTGTGTCCAGTCTTCATAGTTAAGACTGAGACGCCTAGAACACTTCTAACCACTTGATACAACGGACCATGTTTACATTGATCATATTCACGGGATGAGGGCATGTTTTACAGTGGGGTTTTGTTTTGCACAAGGCCTATCTTCCTTGCACTTTCCCTGCGCAAACATTCTTGATTATAATAAATTATGATTATTTTCATATGAGAGATGTTTTGTCTCAGTGTAATTACTACTACTATTACTACTCATTTATAATTGATAGGGTATATTAGTCTTGCAATCTTTCCTCTATTTACTTTTATACTTACTTGGAAAACATAATTCCAAGGCAGGCATTTTGTATATGGTAATTTATTGACAAAATTACCTTTTACCGTACAGTATGTTGTATATGGTCATTTATTGACAAAATTACTTGTGTATCGGTCAAAAATAAAACCTTTTGTGCCGGTAGAGTTGGAAGAGAATACAACACTGTTTCCAAAAAGTTGGGAAAATGTCAATAAAAACAGTATGTGATGATCTGCAATTCATGTAAACCCATACAGTAGTTACAAAAGTTGCATGTGAGACAACATTTCAAATATTGAAGCATTTTTTATTTGTTGTCAGCAACCCAAAAAAGTTGAGATGAAGGCAACAAAAGGCTTGGAAGTTGTGCAATACAAAAAGAAAACATGAGGAACATCTCATGACTAACCAGGTGAACAGAAACCTGTGATTGGGGAAGTTATAAGTGTGGAGGTATTCAGCACCCTGATGAGCTGATGAAATTCAACCGTATGCAGTAATGCTAATGCTCAATGCTCCTCAAAGGGCTAAGAAATGGGGGATTTCATAATCTAACTAAAAATATTCAGAGAATCCAGAGACACTTCTGAATACAGGACAGGGCTGAAAAACTATATCGGAAGGCTGTGATTTTCACGGCTTCAGATGGCACTGCATTATAAACAGACCTGTTTCGGAAAATGTCCATTGTCTAAAACAGTTTGGTGCTCTATCCACAAGTGTTGGTAAAAACTTTACCATGCAAGGAGGACACCATAATTAAGACACATGATCCAGAAATGCGGCCATCGGGGACACAGTTCATTTAAGGTGAAGTGGAAAACTATCCTGTGGTTTGGCCGATCAAAATTTGGAGATCTTTTTGAAAATCATCACACACACAACTAAGAAAACCCCAGGAGCTTGAGGAGCTGAAATTGTATATTGAGCAAGAATAGAACAATATTTTATTCTCAAAACAGTGACTTGCCACCTTGGCACCCTAACATATTTAGAGACTGTTGTTTAAAGAAGGGGTGCAATACAGTGGTGAACCCTGTCCCTTGTTTTTGAAACAAGTAACAAGTAACCATCAAATTCAGAATGAACACATTGTTTACCAAAAACTAGTTATCTGTTTCAACATTTGATATGTTGTCTTTGCACTATTCTCATATGGTTTACTTGTTTTGCGTATAGTATCCTGCTTTTTGGAAATGGGGTTGCACACAGAGAAGTGGACATTCAGAGTCCAGTTCTCCTTTTCAGGCAAGTTTATACCTGTGGGTTGAGACAACGAGTAGCAATGAATTCAAGAACAAGCACATCAGATGTCATGGGTGACAGTGAAAGCTGTGCTTGTTATTGTTTTGCCACACGGTGGCGTGTTTCAGCAGCTGGGTGTCTCATGGAGATTTGAGTTGGCAGTGAGCACTGGTGTTCTTGGAGATCCCCTGATCCAGCTTCTGGATAAGCCTTTCAGCATGTCAGCGGTACTATGGGGCTCAAGAGATTTGGGCAAGTCGGGACAGCCTATTAGTACAGCACTGAATGGACACCCTTCGGATGTATGTGAGACAAATCACTTGTGCATTAGATCTTCAGAGGCCAGAAGTGGTAGTAACGGTCACTCTCAGGAGACAGGACCAGGATGAAGGGATCCGTCAGACTGCCAAAGGAAGGCCTCAAATGTGTCAGAGGACCAATAGCAGAAGAGTCCATGATACATTTAGTGTATCATGCAAACAAAAAGACCCCAGCAACCAGTCATGTGACCCGACCCACTCAAAAATCGAACCCTTTCTGAATCGTTGGGCATATTCAATATATCACTTCCGGTGTGACAAACTTCCTGTGGCATGTGTCTCAGGGTGCTGAAAGAACTGACCCTGTTGACACGGCTGGGCTGCTTGCAGCTGTTTCGTATGTTATGTCTGATATGTCCTTTTGTTGTTTATGCCAATTGACAGATCACTTCAGATCATTCATACATTGAAGCTATGTATCAAATATTAGCCTCAAAGGGGCATCATAATATGCACGATTTATATTTTACATATTTTAGAAACAGCAGGAGATTGCACCACATTTTTTCATTCCCTGTACACTTCTGAATTTCACAGCCATTGTTTCTCAATTTCCACCCCAAAATGTCCTTAGAGGTTATTCATTGAAATGTCATGAAAATTGATGTACAGATCAACATGCACCAAAAATAGCTTTCTCAGATTTGTGTTTGACATTTGTTGCTCCGTTTCAGTTACACAATAATCCAATGCTTGGACCCCGATTATCACCACTTGCAGTCATATATTATCATTATTATCATTATCACTATTAGTAGTAGTATACTCATTAATACTCTATAAATGGTCGGTTGTTGAATGCATGCAATATAGGTGCTTATATGCACAGCTGTCAGGAAGACGAGTGGGCTAGGGTCCCCCCGGGGCTAGTCCCCAGCTGCTGAGATAGTCTAAATTTAATCTCCCACTCCATTGGCCATTTTGACCTTAGAGCCTTTTTAGGGTCTCTAAGTGAGCCAAAGGGGGCAATCTCGGCTCTCTACCCTAACATTAAGTCCAACAGGACTAACAGGAGAGGGAAAAGACCACACCGAGGGACCAGGTCAGTTACTGAACACAGCATTGCACAAACAACACATAAGAAAGGATTGTGAGACACTGAGGGAAGACAGCTCAGATGTTCGTGTGCATATGTAAATAAAGTCAAAATATCCCTAGAGTATTACATGACTTACAAACAGCAAATAAAATCACAAGCAAGTGCACAAATCAATAGAATAATGCTTTTTTGAAATTTGGCAAAAAAAAAAAGCTTCTGCTCTAATCTTCAACCATAAAATGCACATGCTGAAAACACGTGCTTTGTGTTGACCTGGGAGGAAGGGGGTGCTATCTGTCCCAGAGATCCGATGGATAGAGTTCCTTTAGACAGTGTGTAAATATGACTGGACAAATGTCTGCATTCCTAATCCACTTGTAAATATAAGTTCACAGTTTTTCCCATGCAAATTTTTCAGGAAACTCACAGGGACGTGTTATCTGATAATGGTGACAGTGTATTCCTGCAACTTAATCTCTATCCTTGAGATTACATCTGCCCTATTCAAATTTTCATCACACGTTTGTGTAATGTTGCTATTTTGGTCTGTGTTAGTGTTGCATGTTAGCAACCTCTTTTTGTTGCGGCGACAGTATATGCTTTAAGAAAGTGGGCTATCTGTTGTCTCCTTGTGGTACAGTGATTGTCTTCCAGATTACCTCATGTCTATTCAAGTCTTGTTAAGATACTATTGTGACATTTTGTATGTTTGCCCTATTTTTATCAGAACTCTGTACTTTGATAGGTATCGTTTCTTTCCTGAAGAACAATGTCTGTCTCCCAGATCACCCCCACGCTCTTCCTGAGTGGGGCCGATGCTGCGCTCAACCAGGCATTTGTCACCCGCAAGGGCATTACCCTCATCATCAACGTCACGCTGTCCCACGCCTGCCCTGTCTACCCGGGCGTGGAGTGTGTGCGCGTGCCCGTGTCCGACCTGCCCCAGGCCCGCCTCGGGGACCACTTTGAGCGCGTGGCAGCGCGTATCCAGGGCAACCGCGGCGGGGGCACGCTGGTGCACTGCGCGGTGGGTCTGAGCCGGTCGCCGGCGCTGGTCATGGCCTACCTGATGAAGCACAAGGGGCTGACGCTGCGGCAGGCCCACGGCCGCGTCAGGGAGAGCCGGCCGGGCATCCGCCTTAACGCCAGCTTCTGGGACCAGCTGCTGGACTACGAGAAGCGGCTCTACGGCAAGAACACGGTGAGGGTGGCCGCCCCTCTGGAACCCATCATGCCAGCCATGCCCGCCATGACCGCCAAGCGCCCCTGGACGCTGTCGTGCCCACCCAGCCCCAGGCTGCGGCCCTTCGGATATGGACTCGAGAAAGAGATCAGAGGCTCCACTAGATACTGCTCCAAGTGGTGAGAGAGAGAGAGGGAGAGAGAGAGAGAGAGAGAGAGAGAGAGAGAGAGAAGGCCTGCAGAAGTCTCTCTGAGCAGCAGTCCAGCCGATTTCAGGATCTCGGGGTCTGATTCAGGAATCAGATGTGTGAGCTGCTACTGATTTTGCTTAGCAGTGGCCATGTTTCGCTTTTCAAGTCCTTCAGTAGAAGACTATGGATAGTCAGCCATTTTTTTGTAGTATTGAGCACGACAGAGTGCACTAGCAACACACCACAGTTAGCTGTATCCCACATGGTCTGCACAACAGCGTATTGCACATATGACAGCACATGCTGTCATTGGTTTTAGTGCTGTTTTCACCTCTAGTTATTCAATCAGAACTGAGTCATAAATTCACTGGCAACCTGGGAAAAGGACATGAATGACTTGATTTCAGAGTGGTACCAGCTTGCAAATACTCAGGAGGACCTCTCGAGAATGGACCATTCATCTCTACAATCTACTGGGATCTAAGAGAGCTGGTCCTCGTTTCCCTGAATGATGCACTGTCTATCCCCCAGACACTGTTACAGCTTAGGAGGAAAGGAATTCATTTTGAGGATTCTTGCTTTATTGACTTTATAGCAAAAAACCTACCTCAACCCCCCCAAAATGTCACTGTTTGTGTGCAGTGAAAAGGGGTTAATGTTGATGTAGAATACCTTTTACCTTTTATAAAGAATGTTGTCCAATACCAATGGGAAAGTTCCCCCAGTAAGATTGCTCAGGAACTGGCATGCAACATTGCTCAGATATGATATATTTCCATGTGATTATATTATGTTATTAAAATTCTGATCAAGTTATGTTTTTTGAAATGATTATGTTTTGCTGGAGAATTGTGAAGGTCATTCTGTTGACCAGTAGAGGGAGCAAGAGAGTTATCAACAGTAGACTGTCGCATGTCAGTAGCGGGAAGACAAAACAGAGAATGGAAACTTTGGATCAGACAGATGAGTGGGAGATAAAATTGTAGCATGTAGGGATGATTTGTTTCCTTGACGTAGCCTCTGAACCCCGTGTAACATTTTGTTTTGTTTTGTTATCGACTGCAGACATCTCTGAGTCTATAGTGGGAACTCAAACAATATTTGAATAGGGCTCTGAGACTAGGCCCTGCACCAGTGTGGGACTGCACATGAAGCTCTACCTGGTATTCTGTGGGCATTCATGCAGAGAGAGAGAGAGAGAGAGAGAGAGAGAGAGAGAGAGAGAAAGAGAGAGAGAGAGAGAAACAAAGATAGAAGGAGAGAAAGTATGTCAAGGTAGATGTCAGTGGGGTGGAACACAGTTGCAGTGTTTTGGCTGGAAAGCTACTGATCTATCCAGAGAAATAAACATAATTTATTCTTGACTGAGAGCAGCCAGCTCAGGCAATTAACAAGGGAAAAAGCTGGCACACCAAGTCAAAGAGCTGAGGGGCAATGAGTGTGTGTGTGTGTGTGCACAGTGAGAGAGAGAGAATGTGTGTCCCTATTTGTGTGCGTGTTTCTCTCTCTCTCTCTCTCTCTCGCTCTCTGTCTCTGTTTCTGTCTCTCTCTCCCTCTCTCTTTCTATGTGTGTGTGTGTGTGTGTGTGTGTGTGTGTGTGTGTGTGTGTGTTTGTCTGTGCTGTGTGTTGAGAGATTGGGAGAGGGTTTAATGGGACACTGCTTTCAGTAAGACCATCATGAAGTAAATAGCCTTGTCATTATGAAGTCCTCATTTTTCTCTCCGCACATTGTTTGACAGCAAACAGTCCTTGTACGGTAATGCAGACCCAGTCCCACCACAAACGAGTTGTTAGATTGTTAGATATTTCCCTGGAAGGTATAGCAAAGTGCTCATTGACACACTGTGAGTACATGTGTGCGTATGTGTGTGTGTGTGTGTGTGTGTGTGTGTGTGTGTGTGTGTGTGTGTGTGTGTGTGTGTGTGTGTGTGTGTGTGTATGTGTGTGTGTGTGTGTGTGTGTGTGTGTGTGTGTGTGTGTGTGTGTGTGTGTGTGCATGTGTGTGTTTGTGAGTCTGTGTGTGTGAAAGTGTTTTAGGCACCAGGCCAAGCACCAGGCGCCACTATAAGAGTATAATGACCTCATACCCATCCACCACGAGAGCACACTGTCCACATTCATCATATTTCTGTGTGTGTGTGTGTGTGTGTGTGTGTGTGTGACGGGGGAGGGGGGGCACATGAGAAATTGTGCACCGTCGATGGGTCCTCTGCAGGGATGTGTATCGTCTATGCCTTTCATATTGAGGAAATAATCTAAGTACTTTCTGGTGACTTGTAAAATATGTGTCTCTGTCTGTGTAACGTGCCATTAAGTGACACGGGGATCTCATAAGGTTTTCATTCAGACAATGTAGTCCTTGAGAGCTTCAAAATGTGGACTGAAAAAAAAAATATGAAGTGTCAGCATTTGTCACTCCAGGCTGATGGGTTGATCTGCATCCACTGCATAAAGAACCACAGACCAGCCTTGGTAATGTTGTGTGTTTTTGTTTCTGCTTTTTAAATCCTTAAATGACGTTACCAGGCAAAGAGGGAAAGGTGGGATTATTACTTTACTTACTGTAATTTCAGACAGTGATTAGTTCATAGTGGACTGATACAACATCGGCTGTTTTCATGCTATGTCTTTCTGCAAACAGCTGTCAGCTCTATACTTGTTCTTGCAGTTCTCATCAGCAAGTCATACTGTTATGGGAGTGAGAAGCGGGAGTGTGTAGCTGAACGTAAATTACCTTTAATAAATGCCTGTGGAGTTTAATCAATTATGATGTCAACATCTAACTCCGTAATATCATCATTACTGAGGCGTTGCTTGTGCAAGCTTGTTAAAAATCATCACACCTGCGTCACGAAATTTATAAGAGGATTTATTACAAACATTATCAAACACAGAAACAAATATCTACACCTTTTTTGTTTTTTTGGAGAGCAATGAAAATAAATATAACAGGACTTTTATAGAGTTTGCTAGATGGAAACTCAACACGGTGTTAAAAAAAATACATCTCTATAAACAAACTTTCCTTTCACGTTGCCATCCATTTGCAAACATGAGACAGACAGTGCTGTCCCGCTGTCCTGGCAACAGTGTTATGGATAATTGCAGAAGCTGCTTAGGGTCTGAATGGTGTGGGGTGCCTGGAAAGTCCTCCTAGTTGCAATTACGGTATTACTGTTCTCTGTTGCCCCCCTGTTTTCAAATTATTAGGTCATCCAGCCAAAGAGAACATGCAGACATGCCAAGAGCCTCTTAAAAATCGTAGGCTGTTTTTGTGGTTTGGTTTCTCCTCCATGATGGGCGTGTGTGTGTGTGTGTGTGCGTGTGTGTGTGTGTGTGTGTGTGTGTGTGTGTGTGTGTGTGTGTGTGTGTGGGCGGGTGGGCATTTGCGTGTGTGTGTGTGTTGGGGGGTTGCTGTGTGTGCACGTGTGTTTGTGTGTGTGTGTGTGTGTGTGTGTGTGTGTGTGTGTGTGTGTGCGTCTGAATGTGTCACACTCCAAGA